>NC_056732.1:230473610-230845061 GCF_019279795.1 Protopterus annectens | reverse complement strand
CTCTACGTTCACAATTTTCATCAAGTAACTCATCACCACTACAAATAAACTAATGAAACTTCACACATTGCACAGACAAAAATCTAAATTGATACCCCACAAAAAATAACTAAATCAAATCCCTACATAACCTTAAAGAATAGTATACACAAATCTGTACCAAAAAAAAATAAATATATGAAATAAATAAAGATTTCCTCAGAACTAGAGCAAAAAAAATACACATGGAACTATCCTGTCATGAATCCTTGAAATGAATAGGAAACAGCAGTTTAGACTAAAAGAATAACAGGAAAACTGTTAACTACTATTTTATGCTATATTTCAAGATGATCTGGATGTGAAATAACACAACACAATTAATACTAAACCCAAAGAAAACACAACTTATGCTGTTCCTCCCAACAAAGTCTGGTAACCTTACCTTCTCCATACTCTCAGACAACAAGATCCTCATCTCCCCTGTCCCAGAGGCCAAATTACTAGGACTTATAATCAACCAGCAACTAAAATTCAACAAACATATATCTTTAACCATCTCCAAAGTCCAGAAAAAACTAGGGACCCTCAATCGCAGCAAAAGGTACCTAACCTCTGAGTCTAGGCTAGCCATAGCCAAAACCCACCTCTTATCAACATTACTTTATGCATCCTCAGTGCTAACAAACCTAAATAAATCTGACTTGAACAAACTTTCCACATGTTACAACAAAACTGCCAGATTTACAACCAGTGCTAAGTCACAGTCCTACCTCTGCCAGTCCCTACATGCATTACAATGGCTAGAATTTCCAGTTTATTAAAATGCCACCAACTCAGTCTAGCCCACCAAATCCTATACTATCTCAAGAAAACCCCTGCCCTGACTGGCCAGTTAAATTTCTAAAACTCAAATAGACAATTGCTATCCAGTAAGAAAGCTCTGATCATAAACATCCCATGCAAAATCAGCTCTGGGGAATCCCTCTTGCCCAACAAGGTTGCAAAGAGATGGAATACCACGCCTCCTGACCTCAGTCTACAAAATTGTACCTCAACTTTCAAAAACCTCCTTAAATCAGTCCTCTACACCAAGCATTTATGCAACTGCAACAGACCTCCCTGAAGCATGATGGCACTGCAGGATTCTACTTCCTTATGCCTCTGCAGCAAATATATATTGTGTTGTACTGACGCTTTTGTGTATATATTGTATATATTGTAAATATGTTCTACTATGATAATACCTTCCATATATATTGTACTTATGCTATTCCATGAAAGTGTTATGCTGATAAATCGTACTCCAACTTTGTATTTTTAACCTTGTTAACTATCTTACAGCATGTTTCCTGTCTGTCTTTACCATACAAACTCTGTAACCTACTACTTATACCATGTACAACTCTTTAGTCTGTTGCTGTATGGAGCTTTTCTCCCCAGGACTCCGCTGAAAACAGACACTAGTTGTCCAGCCGGACTATCCTGGTGAACAAATGTTAAATAAATAATAAATAAATAATCAAATACACCAAGCAGTTACTCTATGCCTGAATTTAAAAGATAAAGCACTGTCAATTCCTATTCAGCATAGGATAATGAGGGACTGATAAGGGTCCTATGACTGATTCCAAAAGGCGAGGCTCCCTACACTGAGCAAGGTCAACGTTGTACACTGGTCATTTCCATTGATGTACAAAGTTGACTAGTAGGAGAATCCTATTCAAGTGAATCAGAAGTGACAGCATAGCAGCAGCTCTATCTATATGAGGGACTAAGTACTGCAGGCATTACCTGGGGGGGGGGGGGTGCAGACTGCCCACAGTACCTAATTCCTCATACAGGTGGAGAGTCACTGTAGAAGTCGGGAACTGAGGAGAAAGCCTGGCTCCATGTGCATGTCTGATTTAGTGTCAACTATTCCCTAACTCATTTGGGGACAGATCACGTTACTTTATAGTTGAAAATAGATTGATTAACTTGATAGGTTCATGCTCACACATGCTCATTCCTCTTATTTGATGGTGAGAATGCCAGCGTGATGGCTATGATGGCCATCATGTATGCATTCACCAGTCCACCGTACAGTTGGAGTTGTTCTGCATGGTCTGTTGATTGTGCAGTGCCAGCATTATGTCAGACTTGCATTAACAGCCTGCCTGCCTGCAATACCAAGTCTGATATACAGATGGACAAAGTACACCTTATAACTTTGGCTGGATCAGCAGCTCAGGTAATTTCAATATTATGCTCAAAATAGGTAAGGAGATTTACTAACAGAATACAGTAAACCTTTTATGTATGACTTTGCATGCCAAGCTAATTGTTTTAATCTTAATCATCTTAAATATCTCATGTTAGAATCAACGATAGCATACAAAACAAAAGTTCATATAACATTCAGCTCTTGGTGTACTGCAGCTGACAAAGCAAAGGCAGAGAGTTTGAATGAACCACTATGCAGCCGGTGCTTTTGGCACAGAATGTCTGAAAAACTAGAATAGGGTCTAGTTAAATTAGACATTCTGCAAAGACGAGCGTGAAAGACTGACAAAGATGAAACTCACATACAAGTATTTGATTAAAAAAATGGAGTCTGTTCCTCCAGTATTATCAAAGAAAATGACTCACTGAAAGCTGCGGCTAAGAAAATGAACAAGAATATGAAATTGGTAAGACTGAGAAATGCAAGACACTAGGAAGATCTTAAGTAATTCAGTCTTGTCAAATTCCTGCAGAATTGATTACCGTCATTTTAGGAGTGAGAAATGAGAATTCTTTCAACATGGTGTTGGCATATTGTTAATGTGCTCCTGAGTGGTACAGATTTTCCATTTACCAGAAGTAGATATTTTGAGCAGTTATTTAGCTGCAGGATGAAGAAAAGGCATTGGGTCCATTAAAGTTTAACTTTCTTCCTCAAGTGCATATTAAACTTTACTTCTTGAAGACTAAAAATTATTTGGAAGTAAAAGCATGCATTCACAATGTTCTAGCAGATGTTAATAAATGAGTGGCAGAAACAAAAACTACTTCTCTATAAAGAATTTCCAGGAGAATGTGAGTGCCGCAGAAGGTACAATTTTCTATATTACATGCTTTAAAATCAAACTGACTGCACACTGTGCTTGCTTTTATGATACTTTTTAAGAATGCTTTTTTTCTTTTTTCTGCTTATTTTTTGAAAAAAAAAATCAAAATATGTTCTATTTTATTAGACTCCGTATGATGAACAGAATATTACTATGATAAATGTTTCTGGATTTCCTACATACGCAGACAATGTTGTATTATGTGGTAGGAAAATGACATCAAATACCTACAACACATATACATTTGTGTATGTGTATATTAATGTATACATGGGAAGTTTCTAGGTTACAGTCAGGGTTTCTCACAGGCTCTGTGCTAGGTCCATACGTACTTATTATGTTGTATCTTAAAGGTCTGTTTTTCATTTGAAATGTGTTATAGTCTGTATGCAGAAGACTCGCAAATGGCAAAAAATGATTGCATCTGCTACAGATAGGGAATGTCTGCAAAAAAATACTAAATTGACCATCTGATCACATGAGAATAATATATTGATAAATACATTAAAAACTAAGCATTCAAGATTTCAGAGACACAGACCGAAGGATGAGTATTTAATATAACAGACACTGCTTAAAATTGTGAATTCATGTTTGAGTCTTTCTGGTCATATCAACCATCTGGTTAATTATAGTTATAAAAGTACAGGCTATATAAAATCAGAAATGATGAAATCATTTATTGTAACTTACATTAGACTTAAATTGCAGCATGGGTTCATAGGTTCACAGGAGTTTACTAGGCTAGTGGCCCTAGAGCCCTTACAAGCCTAGCCGTGTAAATCATGAGTTGCCTCAATTGTCCTTGGTTAGAGGGACAAAATTTACACAGCGAGTCTATGATAAACACTGACGACCCCTGGTCATGAGGGACATGGGTGCCTCCCCTGGCATGAATTTGCAGTCTCCCATCCATTTGCCCAGGTTGTGCTTGAATAGGGTCAGTCAGGACCACTGCTTCATTTGAATCAGAAGTATATTCCAGAGTAGCAGCAATCTCTGGGAGACATATATGTCTCTCCAGCATGTTCTGTGAATCTCACAGGTTAGGTTAAGATCCCTAGAGTGAGTGACTCTTGTGCCATTTGACTTGCAGATGTGCAGTATATCCATCAGGGCAGGATCAGAGACTGCCCTGTAGGCCGGGCACAAGCCACAGCTCAGCAGCCTATATGATACAGAGTACGGTGACAGGACATTAAGTCTAGCCATGTAAGTCATGGTTTTGAAGCCCTATATTTTCTTGGTAAAAAAACCTGTGTGGTTTCTGCAGCTGCTGCAGGTGTCTGGTGAGGTACATGCAGAAGGGAGCATTGTACTCTATTAATAGTCTAATGAGGGTTGAGTACAGTGGTGTTATAACATCCTGGATGTGATTCCCTTACTTATGAGATACACAATGTAGAAGGTTTTCCATACTACTGTGGAAACTTGGTGGTCGAAGTTCAGATTGCTGTCTACCTGTGTTGCCAGATCTCACACCACTGGGTTTGAAATTGGGGGGGTGCTATCAATATTGTAATTAGCAGAGAATCCCGCTTTGCCAAAGGAGATAATAATGTACTTTTTTGCATTTAGTTTTAGACCATGGCTTTGGCACCAGTCACTTGTCTGTGTTAGCCCCTCCTGTAATATGTTAACATCATTGGAGGACTCAATGATTGCACCCAATTTACACTCATCAGTGAACTTGGTAACCCAAAGGCCATCTACTCTAGCCTGGACTTCCAAGAATTAGATTCAAAACAGTAAAGGGCATAGCACAGATCCTTATGGTGCATCACTGGTGATGGCTCAACTGGTAGAGGTGGAGTTACCAACTTTGACAGTATGTGTTCTGTCGGCGAACCAATTAGATACCCATCTAGTGATGTAAGGGTTAACCCCCAGCTAAGTGAGTTTCTCAATGATACCTGAGTGGGGGATTGTGTCAAATGTCTTGGTTAGGTCAAGATAGGCAGTATGCACTGTCTTACCCTCATCCAGGGCTTTGGTGACTTTCTTGAAGAAGTCTACTAGGTTTAATAAGCATGATCTACCCTTAACAAAGCCAAACTGGGTTGGGTCTAGAGTTTAAAGGTCATCTATGTCCTTATTGATAAGGTCCATGATGATTCTTTCCATGGCCTTGCAAGTCAGGCTGGTTAGACTTATGGGTCTATAGTTCCCAGAGTTGGTTGATGGCCACCCCCCCCCCTTTGTGCAAGGGAATTATTGTTGTTGTTCTCCACTCTGCTGAAACAAAGCCAGTTTTCAGGCTATGGCTAAAGAGAACGCCGAGTGGTTCCACTAGGTCCTGTTTTAGATTCCTTAATAAGCAACCTGGAATGTTATCTGGTCCAACTGAGGATGTGTTTCTGGCCTTGGAAAGCAGAGATATGACCCGATCTCTAGAGATACTAGGCAGAGAACTGGTGTCAGGTATGCTTTGAAGTATGGCTGGTGGGGACAGGGGGTGAGGTTTATGCCAAATCTGTCAGAAAGCAGGCTGGCAATTTCCTCCGATATTGTATCAGTAGTACTATCTCCTACCAGTTTGGCACATAGCTGGGCATTAATTTTTAGATTTGGACATAGTTAAAGAATGCCTTATGATTACCCTTAGCTAGGGATGCTATTTTAGCTTAGTAATTAGCTTTAGAGGACTTTACAAGATTTCTGATTTGCTTGTTCAAGCTGTGGAGGGAATTCTTCCTCTGCTGAGTCAGATCCCTCTTGTTCTTAGACATCAGCTTCTTCCTTTTGTTATATAACTTGTACATACTCAAGGTCCACCAGGGTGGCTTGTTTTTTCACGAGGACCTGGTTTTAATTCCAGTCAGGTACAGCCAGGTTTATACAGTTGCTTAAGTGTTTATATAAGGCATTTATGTGCACCTTTGCACATGAGCCATTATTGTCTGTGATTGTTGGTGGTATACAACTTTTTATACATTGCTTAGTAGGCTTTAGTTTGCTTTGCAAAAGTTAAAATTTTTTTTTTTTTGCTCCTGTGGTGGTGACAGGTTCAATAGTTACTTCAAATGAGACTGATTTATGGTTCAACCTTACCAGGGAATGCATCACACAGTGAGGAGTGCAGTGATCCCCCATGTTGGCGAGTACTATGTCTAGGACATTTCAGCCCCTTGTTAGGGTGCAGGATATCTGTTCCAGAGCATTTGTATTGACAAAGTCCAGGAAAGTACAGATACAAGCATGTTCATGCTCATGTATTTCACCCAGTCAATGGAAGGATAGTTGAAATCTCCCATAACTGAGGTGTTGGGCTGTATGGCAAGTGACTCCAGTATGTCCAGGTAGGCGGTGTGCTTTTCTTAGTTGGGGAACGTATAGCTAGCAATGACGTGGTGGGGTATTTTGCATATAGCTAATTGGACATGGAGTTGTTCAAGACAATCATATTGTTTGAACAGTCTCAAGGTGTACTCTAATGAAGATGGATACACCTCCACCTTTGGTTGTTTCATGCTCATTTTCAGGTCTGACTGTGTGGAAGGCATTGTAGCCTTGCATGGATGGGGTGCTCTCCATGGCCATGAACCATGTCTCAGTGACTGCATAGACTTCAACATCTTCCAAGCTGAAGAGTGCTTCCAGGAATTGCAGTTTCATGATTAGACTCCTAGCATTAAGCAGTAGAACCTTGAGTTTGTCTCAAGTGGATTTTATGTCAGAAATTTTGTTGTTTTGATAATGGTCTAAAAAGGCACTATGGGGGAGGCAAGTGCCTTTGCCCATTATCCGAAAGCCTAGAGGAGACAGGTGCAGACCATCTCTGGCAAAGCAGCATAGCCTGTCAACCATGTCTTCCCAGGCAGACAGATACTGGATCCCCCTAGACTGACACCACAAGCTAAGACAATTGTTCAAGTCAATAATTTTTTGTTTATATTGTGGCATTATCCTGAGTGAAGGTCGAATGCTGCTTACTGCAAGGGTCAAACCTGCCTGGGACACATAATCTGAGAGTTCAGTCATGTCTCTCTTCATATAGTCCAGAGAGGTATGTCTCAAGTCATTCACCCCCAACATGGACTATGACAGAGTCTAATGGCACTTGTTGTTGAGCGACTTCACAGCATGTGTGATTTGGTGGATCTTGGCACTTGACAGGGAGATGACCGTGAACTTCTCCATGTCCAGCCTGGTGAGGGGAACATCTGTGTGTCTCACTGTGGAGTTCTCCATGACCAAGACATTAGGTTTTGTGGTGTTTTGCCTTAGGGGCTTATTTACTGAGAAAATGGTGCATGTGTTATTATGTGTAGTGGTTTCTATTTGCATAGCAGTGTGTGCAAGTGGTTTACATTTTGGAGGTCTCTGATCTTTTAGTAGGTTTCTAGTGAGTACCTCCGTGTATGTGAGTTTATGTCTCGTGACCTCATTTTGTGTGACAGGTGAAGTGTGCATGCTGACGACCTGTTTGATGTCCAGTTTGTTGTTACATGAGAGAAGTGATTCCAGTTTCATAGTGTAATTACATCTCTCACATAAGGTATTTGTTTGTTTTAGGATTAAGTGGTTGAGAGTATACATTAGGCAATTACTACATTGCCTCAGGATACCCATGTCAATCAGTCTAGCCAGTGAAATGGTGGAAAATTGCCCATCCATTATAACAATTTTTTACTGTATATGCTATTAGGGAAGGGAGTGGGCTAGTTTGACCAGTTTTTGAGCTAGGGTTAACAAAGGTGCTTGTTCTATTAAAGGCTATGGATGATAAGTATGGCAATGCTGCTCAGTGCATCCAAAGTGCAGTAGGGAGGCTTGGGAGGGTTCCAGTGAGAGATGTCTATGGAAAAAGTGAGTTTCAAGGCATTTGCCTTGCTAACCCCTGTTGCACAGTGCGCTGCAATGCACAAATGCAAGGCTTTAATACAGGTGAAATTAAAACACTTTTAAGCTAATCTACGAATAGAAAAACACACAATGAACCTTTCTCCAGCAAGCCCCAGCTCAGACAAGGCTAGCTACACACTATCCTGACACAGGAGTGCAGGAGAACCTGAAGCAGTCACAAACAGTAAATCAGTAAAAAAAAAAAGACAGAAATGTTTCAGCAATTCAATTAAATACAGCTCAAAATTGCTGAAGAATCACTAAATATACTTATTTTCTTGTTTTTTGCCTTGAATTAAAGCAGAAACACTCTGTACCTCTGGCAATGCACACCAAATGTAGGGCAGCTCCAGTTAATTAAGTGTAAACCTGCACAAATGTGAGGCTTAAATACAGGCAGAATTAAACATTTTAATCTAATCTACAATTAGAAAAATCACACAATGAACCTTCCTCCAGCAGGCCCCAGCTCAGACAAGACTGTATCCACATTCTTCTGCCACAAGATGCAGGGGAGCCCTTCTTAGTGTAAGATAGCTATTTTAGTGCTCAAGTCTTATCAATAACAGGCTAGATTAAGCAGGTCTGAATCTAGTCTATGCTATCTAGGTTTAAGAATAGTGCAAATCAAGTTCAGAGAAGTGCAAAAAAATACTTAGAGCCCTTTTGTGTGTTTCCCAGCTCAGCTAGACCAAGTAAGCACCTACTGCCACTAGATGAATAATCCCAGTCCTCCTAATGTAAAAATACTACCACAAACAAACTTAAACAGATACAGCAGTGAACTTTGAGCAGCTTATAAAAGTGTGATTATTCAATAAAAGTACTTCACAAGCCAAGAGCCACTCAATTGTACAGAACTGATAAAGGCACTGAAAACAAGATGAGCTGATTAATAAGCCCTCCAGCCAATAATACCACAGTCAGAAATCTCAAGTGTTTCCCCAACCTTAACAGATCAGGCTATCTTCCAGTACACTAGATGGAAAATCCACTGATCTGTCTTGATGTAAAAACAACTGTTTGCTAGAGTGTAAAAATACATTACTTTATCCAACAGCTAGCTAGATAATGAAGTCAAATCAAGTAGAATAGACAATGAGAGGCAAAATGCATCTTTTCAATATAAGCACAAGGAAAGGTAAATAAATAATTCAGGATACCAACACCAGTTTAGAAAGGAAGGAGCTTATTAAGCTCAATTTACACTAGGGGTGGGCAGATTAAAATCACCAGGTAAAAAAAGAAGATCAACAAAGGGGAGGGTGGTTAGGAATCACTAGCATGGAATCACCAGCATTGCTTTAGTTTATTCAGGTTTCAAATCTTTTCAGACAAAGACAAAGGCCCAGAATTTCACTGAGTATTTAAGTATCACTCAAGAAACAATTTAACCCATGAAAAAAACATGTGAAATGTGCAGCCTAGATAATTTAAATGTCGACCTCTCACACAGGACAAAAACAACAGTCCAAGTAAATTTCTTAAAACAGAAAACAAAATGGAACAGGTATCAGAAGGCAGTTATATCAGTCTCAGACAAAAACATATTGGTTTCCTCACCCAACAGGGAATCACCAGCAGTGCTTTAGTTTATACAGACTTCAAATCTTTGCTGACATGGAATAATAATATGGAAACCTTATAATATGGAAGAAGCATGAGTAAATTGAAAGAGTAGAGTGGAAATATACCAAGATGATCCATGGATTTGAAAGTTTAAGTTATTATGAAATATTACAACATTTGAATTTGTACAGTGTCTCATGTAGATATTGAAGAAGAGACCTTATTCAGGTATATAGGGCATTTAGGTACAACTGCCTTTGTAAATGTTTGAAGTTATGAAAGAGTAGTAAAGAATCATTTGACAACCTGTGTTGGAGATTATATAGGAATGAGAGACATACTGACTGGCTGTCTGAGAGAGTAGCTGATGTCTGGAATAGACTACCAAACTATAACAGAGCAAGCACTAACAATTTGGATACTTAATATGTGGATGACTGTTTTGGTATCATTGTCCATGCCTCAAATATCTGCATGTATTTATACAGACATTAGAATTTCACAAGTCATACCCTTCAGTAAATCCATGGCAGTGCAAAAGCTGTTATTCTACTGAGTTTCTAAGTCTGTAGGAGGAATAATTCATTGTTTTCGGTCCCTTTCTGTCATGTGTCACAAATTACTTAACTCACTGAATAATGCACAAGATCCTCAATAAAAGTTAAAAAAAGGAAGAAACTGCTGCCCTAACCATACCTCTCAACCTCTAAGAGCAAGAAATCTGGACAAAGCCATATATAATGGGAGGCAAAGACCCAAAAATAGGGTCACTTTTTAAATATTGCTCTACAAACTTAGAAAGTTGATAGAATAACAGGTTTTGCATTAGCATGGATTTTCTGAAGGGTATGAAGTCTGAAATACAAAATGTCTGTCATTATTTTCTGACTTCAACCCTCAGTGATTCGTCAGAAAATCTCAGTTTTATGAGAAATAGACCAAATATATGAGGCATAAATCTGGACATTCTGCAAAAATCTGGACAGTTGAGAGTTATGGCCTTAACTCATCAGTTAGGACAGCAGGTTAATGTGGAGATTTACTCTGTCAAAGGTGCAGAGTTTGAATCCCTCCCCTTTGTAATTGCATTTTCTTTTCATTGCATCTCTGTTGTATAGTGCTGGCAGCGAGGACTAACATGCTGGCTTGGAAGTAGAAGGGTACAGACTTGTTTGGCAGGCTACTTATAATTGTATACCCAAGGAGACTTGTAGTTGTCTGTAATTTTTTTTTATTTGTAAGTGCCTTTAAGGCATGCTATATGGAGTATCCCTTGTGCCTAGTGTTTTCCTGACCCATGTCTTCAGTGTTCACCATGCTTTCTCCATGCTTATAAAGTTTATATACTGTTAAGGCACAAAATGTTCTCCCTAGTGGTTAGTGGCCCCTGTATCACATCTGAAAAGTTATCTCTGGTAGACACTTGCCCCACCGTGACTCACATCTGATGAGTTAACACTGATGGCTAGTGTCTCCCAACCCAATGTTGCAGGTTTGCTTGTTAGTCTAGGCATGTGTGGAAATAGGACAGCTACTGTAACCCACGTGCAAACACACAAGCACACACACACTCACACCCACACAGACACACACACTTCACCTACCTCCACCTAACTCCCCATTCTGCTACCTCCCAAGCAGACACACATGCACACATACAGCCCATCACATGAGCACACACTCATACACACCCCTAACACTATCAAAACACTGAACTCTCAAGCACTTACCTGTACAGCAATGGATGAACACCTGCGAGATGTCGAGCGGTCATGCTAAGTTATGAAGGACAGGGCTTGTCTTAACCTCTTGGATGTATAAGTGTCTTAGGCAGTTCTGTGGCAGCACACATTGTTAATTAGCACATGACTGTCTCCCTGAATGCCTTGTTAGCAGTTAGAATGGCTGCTGCATGTCTATGCATTGCAACATTGTAGTAGGGCTGTCTTTGGACCTTTGTCAAGTTGCTGTATGACACTTGTCATGTCCTAATTATAAGTCATGCAGCTATCCATCTTAGCAAGAGTACATTAATACCTTATTTTCTAAATTATTAATCAGTGTTTTGTATATGATACTATCAAAAGCTGAAGATAAAGCTATATTTATTTGTTTATATTTGTTTACCAGGGTAGTGCACTGATTTCAGTGGACCATTTGAAGGCACAGTCCAGGTGATTAGGATCACATAATAAAAGAACAAAAACATATTTACAGATACAAGGACAGGCTGAAAAACATACACATAATGAAAAATGCAAGAATATGCCACAACATTTAGTTCAAGAAGCAGTTTATAGTGTCAAAACATGGATGGAGAAAAGGAATTATGCTTAGCAGAGCTTTTTGGACACAATGTAAATTACATCACATCACACTGAGGAGATTAGTTAAACCAAAACTAGGAAATCAAGGAGTTATAGTTTATAATTTGTTAGTCTCTCTGAACAAGCAATATTTACAAGACAGATGTTTTGATTAACATAAAATATGAATTTGAAATAATGTCCAGTTCATGATAATGAGTAAGGCAGTGATTAATAAGAGAATAAGATGCAGGGTTAGAATGTATGGATGCTGTGTACAGTTGTGATTTAGCTAAGTGAAAGTCAGACAGAAAGAAAGAAAAACATTTATACTGTCAGAATAATTCAGCTGGATTATAATATTTTATATTACACACAATACATTTATCTGTGGATGATAATAACCTGGCTCAACACTTATTTCCCTTTCCAAGCCTATTATTCTATGTTTCAGTCTAGCTACACATGAAACAAGCTAGCATGCGTCAGGCTGAATTTTATATAAAAAGAAAATTTATTATCATATGAGAAATAAATGAATAACATAATTTACAACCAAGCATCAATCATTAAAAATGAAACCGCCGTACAGCAGGAAAGTCATAAAAATCACTTACATTACATTCAGGTATTGTGGTCAGGCATGCAACATAACACTGGTCAGTCCAATTAAAAAATATTGTCAATGTTCATTAAGTCCTTCGTTAATAGTTTTTTTTGTAAGTGTCTTTTGTTGTTCGTGAGCACTGGGAAATAGTCCTGTGTTCTGTATCCAGTTTTTCTCTGCCACCCCTAAAAAAATGAAGATAATTCCTTGCACATCCACACTGGCTTCTCTGTAGACAAAAGTCTAGTCCCATTACAGGTAGACTTGGTAGGATACTTCTCTAGCACATTTTACTCTACCTTACTGCCAAATGTATCTGCCTTTGTGGGTTGGTCAGGTCCTAGATTAACAATATGCAATATCACAGTCTTTGTTTACTTTTTCAGAGTGTATAGCAATGTAGTACTCCTTCAGCAGAGCTCTTTCAGAGTCTGCCTGCCTGTGTCAGCTAGGCAGCTAACAAAATCCAAGAATGAACGGAAAAAGAAGAATGAATGGATATTTAAAAATCTAACTAAATTATGCCAGCCTGAAAGCTTGAGTAATTGCAAAACCTATGTTAGTCCAATAAAAGATATTATATCACATCTGTATTCTATTGTCCATGGGAAACATAGTTAGCCAAACCCAAAAGTAACATTTATTTCAGTCAGCCTGGAAGCATTTTCATTATAGAAGATAATGACTTATGAACACCAGCATGAATCTCCACAAGTGGAATATGCACAACCACATGAATGAAATCAATTACTCCAGGGTAACAATAGTTTGGCATTTGTTACCATAATCAAAACTGTGGCTGATAATATAATACCTGAATGTATCAACTATCTGTGAATTCAATGGCTTTGTGATAAAGTAAAATCATTAGTACTAGTAGCACAAAATGTAATGTTTGTCTGGATGAACCAACAGCAATCAAATGTCTAAATTTAAAACTGATACACAGAAATCAGACATAGAACCAAAGATGACAACAACTGAGTATCAGACAGATCAACTAAAATAAGATTCACAGTAAAATTAAAAGTCAACATCAGGCCTTGCTGAACAAAATAATGGATTGTATAATGTATTCACAATGAAAAAACTTGAAGCTTCTAGGAGTACATAAAATCTGGGTTCATAATTTTGTTTGATAACAGCCCTAAGCAAGTGTTCACTATCATAATTAGTGTCTGCGTAGATGAAGCAAAATTGCATTATTTGTTAGACTGCTTTCACAGTATATATCATCCTAATATAAACTTTCAACTGTCCTGGGCTGCCAATATTAACCTTTCATCTTTTGGTTTAAATTCACCTCTCCTTAACCATTCCTGATTTAGATCCTGATTGACATGAGGTTGTACCAGGAGTTTTCTGTACTTGCAACTATATTTATCCATTTTCCACATTTCTTGCCTTCTCATCTGATCCTTCACATAATATTCTTTCTTTTGCTTATTGGCACATTCACTTGCTGTCTGATTTTGTCTAATTCTGGTTTGATTTCCATTCCTGCATGACACCAATATGCTTCTGCTAAACTAAGCAGGAAAGTCATCTTAGATGTGTTCATCTTGTGTTTTAAAACTTTCACTATGTTTAGCTCTTGTGAGGTCAGGAGATATGTATGCAGTCCTATAGCTGCAGGTCTATACATGTAATCAATTTCGAGGATGCTCATAACTTCTTCAGAATGGGGAATACATAATCTTGGTATACTCTGATTTGTATAAATCATTTGATAATTGTAAAGCATTTTTCTTGTTTACCTGTCTAAATGGTCCAATATCTTTTGGTACCAGTCAGTCACCCAAAAACTGTAAGTTAGAACAGGAAGATCAAATCAGTTTTATGAGATTTTTAGAGTAACTTCAGGTTATTTGTCATGTAGCCAACAACTGCTTGAGAAATGCATTAGATGTGATATAGGTGATATACTGTAAATCAGTGACCACTCTATGTTGGCATTGCTTATAATGGTTGTTAATAATAATGTCTGAATATTATGTCTAAGCAGAGAATGCTCTGTACTTTAAAAAAAAGTAAAGAGATTATTTGCATCCAAGAAGGCCAACTAAATGATAATCAAAACATTTATATGAATAGCAACGACATATGAATAAATATGCTAGTGTTAATAATGGGACAGGTAAATTTACTGGCGTTATAATTATTACTGAAGATAAATTTTGAGGTTTCATCTCTAGTTGATTTAGGGAAAATCCAGGCAAGACAATAATGCTTTTGACTCCTAATGCAATATATTATTTGTCTATATGTTATGTGTCAGGACCCTACTGAATGTGACACCTTCATATAAAAAGATATTTCTAAAGGTTTACAGAATTCATATCATAATTTTTTCCCATGGTTATTATTGATGGAGGTTGAAATGCTACTATTACCACATGAGTGATAACTAAAGATCCAAACTATCATTCATAACCTTAAGGATCTTCTATTTTATATAACCGTATTTGGACCATAAAATGATACATTATTTCTGGTTCTGTTCAATTATGTTTCATGAATAAGAGATATTCTCATATATCCAGCATGACATCTACAAAGTAGGAGAATATCTGTGGAAAAAAATTCAATCATTTTTGATTAGATAATTGTAACCACAAAGTATCATTTGTGTGATGGGATGCATTCAAAGCATCCATTTTTGTCACATCCAAAGTCATATTATCTATTAGGAACTGACTACAGCACATTAATGGACACATGAAATATATATATATATATATATATATATATATATATATATATATATATATATATATATATATATATATATATGTGTGTGTGTGTGTGTGTGTGTGTGTTATTATATATATTATTTAAAATGTACTTAATTATGGAAAGTTAAAATAAAAGAGAAGATTGTGCTAGAAGCTTGGTTGAATGAGATAACTGGTTTAAACAGAAGTGCCATTTTTTTCTTTCATGACTAACTAAGGAAACCTTTGGCTTTATGTCAGTCAAGGAAGCTTTCCTGAAATAAACTGCTTAATTGTCTCCTTCTCTCTCTGTTTTCGGTACATTGTTTCCTCATATTCCTAAGTGTTTTCCTCTGATTAATGCTACTGCCCCTCACTATGTTTATTCATCAGTTGATCCCAATTATCAGCCACAATGCAATGCTCAATCTGTTTGACCCTATCCTCTCCTCCCATACATTTTTCCCAAAATACTGTTTTATTGATTTTCACAACAGAGAAAGTTTACATGAATCAACAATAACTTGCAAGCAAATGTGTATAGTGCTGCAATAAATTATGCATGCAAGAATAAACAATATTAACCTTTATAGTATGACAGCAACAACAATTGATATATACAGTAAAAACTGGGTAAGTGACCTAAAAAAAACAAAATAATTCAATCAGATTAAATTATAGTCTAAAAATCGTATCTTTCTAAAAATGTGTCCATGTACCTACTTAAGTGAATAAACTACTGGAAACCTCAACAAGATATCTTTATTCCTCCAACAGGGAGGGTATCAAAGAGAGTCTCCTAGAGCTGCTTGTTAAAGTGATTTTATCTGGACTTATCCTTTATACTCTATACCTTTCTAAAAATTGGTAGAAAGGAAGAAATAATAAGTAAGGCAATTTATTTAAGTTAGAGGTAGTTCTAAATTTGACAGTGTATATAACTTGCATTTAAATTAATTGTTTAAGATAGTCAGAGGATAATTTTTAATATTTCGTTACATATCTTGATGTTTTGTTCTTTAGAGGTCTTATTAATTTTAGTTATTATTAATGAATGAATGTGTTTTAATGCTATAACTTTAAAACCTACCATTGTTATTTTGGACATGTGTAACCAGTTTGTTTTAGACAGTATTTCATAAGCATTAAAATTATAATAAGGGCATTTAGCCCTCAGTTATTTATACCATCTGGAAAAATATGGAACAGGCCTAACTGCCAACTCCAATTTGAGATGTGAAAACTTGAATTGATTAGCTTAATATATAGGCAATCCCATAAAGCTTTCGGATATATACAGGACCAAAGTACATAAATTAAGTCTGCTTCTTGAGTTACACAGAATTTGCAATGTTTGGAGATTTGGAGCTTATAAAGCCCTAATTTTGCTGGTGTTAAAATAAGTGTTACAATTTATCATTAATTGATTGTAGCAATATTTTTAAGTGGGAATATTTTTTATGCTAAGTCTAACTAAATTTTGGATTTTATTGCCTGTAAAGATCTCTGGGACTGTCTACTTCCAGAATTTAGAGAAAATATATCTGTCATTGAATCTATATACCTGGATAAGCTTGTATGATTTTGAGGTGGCATTGTTTTAGGAAAATGTAATTAGTAAGGTTTGGTAAAAGTGTAGGTTGTTTACCATGCTATGAGTGAAATAATATTTTTAAGAAAACGTGATCTGACTTGGTTTAGCATTGCTGTCTAGCCTTTAGGTAAATTTAGTTTTATCCAGATATTTTCTGTAGAAGTAGTATTGATACTGATTAGGTCCCATATTAACTTATCACTCAAGACAGGAAATTGCATCAAGTCCACCATTTTATTGTTTATGGCAAGTATACGATTTTTATTTAGAGGCTGTAAAATATAGGCTATATTGTCAAGTTTAAGGGTTTTTAATAAGAGGTTAACATATGAGATTAATTTTCTTAACAGGTTATTGAATTTCCTAGATTTTGAATGTTTTAGAAAGGAATGTGAGGGCTAGTTTATTTAGGTTAAGTAATTTGAGATATTTTCTCCATTTTTTTTATGCAGGCAGGGTACCAGTTTTTTTCTGTGGTATCTGCATGGATAATTTTAAATAATCCAATAAAGTTAGTGATTAGGCACTACAAGTGAAAATCTGGTGGGGCTAGTCATCCATTAACTTTAGATGCTATTAAGCTACCATAGCTGACTCTTATTGATTTAGGATACCATAATAATTTTATCAGAGTTGTTCTGATTTCTTTAAAAATGTTTTAGGTATTATTTAAAATGAGGAGGAAATACAGCAGTATAATTCTGGGTTCATGTTTATGATTGACACTTTTGATAAGAAAGGTAAGTTAATGTTTTCCCATCTCTTTAAGTCTTTTTGAGTTAGCTGCCATGCTGTCATGATGTTGTTCTTGAGGTTAAAGCATTTATCTTGGGAAAAATCATATATCTAGGTATTTAGAAGAAGAATCTAAGGTGATGCCTTCTAGACTAGTACTTACATGGTCATAGACAGATGATAATGGAATTAGTTTTGTCTTGTGTAAATTTAGTTTATAATTTGAAATTTGAGAAAATATGGTTATTGTGTTTAAAATTTTTGGAATGTGTGAATTTGGTAAAACTGTGTAAATATTTGTGTTATCAGCAAAGGCAGTAATTGGGATTGTTGTGTTAAACAAGGTTGGACTCATAGTAAGTTTTTTGTATAAGATAAAGAAACAATGGCTCATTATAAATACTGAATAAGTAGGGAGAAAGAGGGAAACTGTTTAATACCTTGTTTAATTGCAATGGGTCTTGATATTTTTTTATTTATCAATAACTGTGCAGTTTGATTACTATATAGTATAGATATAGAAGGAATGTAGATGTAAAACCATATTTGGTGGTGATGCATTTTAGAAAGGATATACTAACTCAGTCAAATGCTTTAAATGTGTATAGTGCAGTTCAGTTTAGTCACTGATTTGTCTTGATTTAATGAAACTTGATTAGAAAGGGGATAAAATATATGGGATAATAGATTGTAATCTTTTAGCCAAACTCAAAGTTAATATTTTTATATCATAGTTTATCAATAAAATAGGTCTGCAATTAATAAGGTTTGTTGGGCCTGTATTAGGTAAGGGAATGAGAATGGCTTTAAATCTGTTTAAATATGGGTTAGAGAAACCGTAAAGCATTATATCATGAAACACTAATCAAAGGATTTTGGATAAACTGTACTTTTTTGTAAAATTCTGAAGTGAACTCACCTGGACCTGGGGCTTTTTCTTTTTCCATCACTTTAATGCTTACTGTGTCATAACTATTGGAGTTTGGTTGGTATAGTTCAGAGCAATAATATTCAGCTATTTTTCCCATAGATTCATTTGATGTATGTGTCTTTCCCTTAAACTTCATCTCTCTTATTACTGTGTTAGATTTCTGGATTTTAATTAGCTGGGCTAAATGTTTTGAGGGAGCTTGCAACGATTCAGAATACAGGGTTAATCTCCTGATTTCATACCATGAATACTGGTACACATAATATAATATAATATAATATAATATAATATAATATAATATAATATAATATAATATAATATAATATAATACAATTCCTTCTCTATAAGAATTAAACTCTTCTAACAAGTTTTTGTCATAGTTGTGGATCAGTTCTGCTTCAAGTCTGGTTATTTTCTCCTTGATTTCAAGTTCCTGTCTATTCATAGGTTCATAAGTTCACAGGTGTGTACTAGGCTAATGGCCCTGGAGCCTTTACAAGCCTAGCCCATAGGATTACCCTGGCATTATGCCACCCAACCTGAGTTCCTAGTACGTCTGTCAACTAGAGCCACTGGAGTGATCCGCTGCATGAATTTTCTATTTCCCATCCACTCATCAAGATTTCTTTTGAAGAGGGCCAGTGAGGTGCTCTGCTTGACATGTATGGGAAGTCTATTCCATAGCATGGGCAGTCTTTGGGTTATGAACCTGTCCCTCCAGCATATTCGGTTGATTGTGGTAATGAGGTTGAGGTCTCTGGACTGTGTGGTGTGGAGGGATTTCTTTAGATGTAGCATTTCTAACAGAGCTGGGTCAGACATGGCTTTGTAAGTCAAGCAGAAATTGCCTCTAAGTAGGCAATATGAGACAGAGAATAGTTGGAGTTTTTTGAGTCTGTCCATATAGGACAAGTGTTTAAGGCCTAGGATCCTCTTTGTGAGGTACTTTTGCAGCCTCTCCAGTTGTTGCAGGTGTCTAGTGAGGTACATGCCAAATGGGGCATTGTACTCAATGATTGGTCTAATGAGGGAAGAGTAGAGGGAGACAATGACCTCTTTCTTCCTGGATGCAAAACCCTTAGTAATGAGATGTGCCACATAGAAGGGCTTTCTGACCACAGTGGCAATGTGGTGGTCAAAAGAGAGGTTGCTGTCAACCTGTGTTCCCAGTTCTCTTATAATGCCTTTTGTGTTCAGTGGACTACCATCACTATGGTAATTCAAGGGAACTGGATTTTTCCCAAAGGGGATGAAGACACATTTTTTGGAATTGAGCTTAAGGCCATGGTTCTGACACCAGTCGTTGGTCTCATTGAGGCCTTTCTGTAGGATGTCAACATCACTTGGGGAGTTAATCATAGCTCCCAACTTGCAATAATCTGCAAACTTTATCAGCTAGAGTCCCTTTGTGTTGGCCTGGACTTCAGAGAAGTAGATACCAAACAAGAGAGGACCCAGGACTGAACCCTGTGGTACTCCACTTGTGACTGGTTGGCAGTCAGCTACTTTCACACTGTGGGTTCTTTCTGTGAGTCAGTTCGCAACCCACTTAGTGATATAGGGGTTGATGCCTAGCTTAGTAATGTTTTCTATGATTCCTGAGTGGGGAATGGTATCAAAATCCTTGGCCAGATCAAGGTAGGCTGCATGAACCACCTTACCTTCATCCACAGCTCTGGTGACTGACTCAAAGAAGTCGACCAAGTTGAGCAGGTATGATCTACCCTTCACAAAACCAAACTGTGTAGGATCCAGAGTTTGGAGATTCCCTATATCCTTGTTTATTATGTCCATGATGATACGTTCCATAGCTTTGCATATCAGACTCATCAGGCTAATGGGGCAATAGTTTGCAGGGTCTGTAGTCACTCCTCCTTTGTGGAGAGGGATGACTGTAGCAGTGTGCCATTCGGTAGGGACAAAGCCTGAGGTGAGGCTGTAATTGAACAGGGCACACAGGTGAGGTGCCAGTTCACTCTGTAGTTCATGTAGAACACAGCTAGGGATACTGTCAAGTCTCATTGAGGTTGTATTCTTGACATTGGACAGTGCTGTTTTAACCTGTGCAGCAGTAATACTGGGTGCCTGGCAATCTACCTTTATTGTGACTGGTCTTTTGGGGGGGGGGGTAAAGTTAGCACTGAATATGTCCGCCAGTATATTTGCAATATCTGTTGGCTCGGTATAGGAGGTACCATTGTGCAGTAGCTCAGAGCAAATCTGGGTATTGCCATGGAGATTCTTTACATAACTATAGAAGGCCTTGTGGTTGTCTTTACTATCTCAAAACCAAAAAAAGAGATGAAGAAGTGAACAACCGTCACTAAAACATGAGACCCAACCAACTAACCAACTGAAGGCTGAATGAAATAGTTCAATATAAAGGATGAAATAAGGATTGGTTTAATATTCTTCAGAAAAACACAATCTCACATACAATCACTTGAAAAATACACACACCTTATATACACAATCCAATTAAAGAATTTATTTAATTATTACTTAATTGGTTAAAATAAACCTGCAGTCTAAATTTAACTTTCAAGTTATAAAATATCATATTATTAAAATAATAAATAAGTATTTTATCAAAATATCAATTCTATATAAAAATAGAAAAATTTGATATTTATTATATTATAATAAAACATATGTTAATTGTTGATTTTTTATAAATAGTGAATATGCATGTAAAATTGATCGAGTACTACTACCATCTAGTGGACAAAAAAGTAATTTACAACTTGGCAGCTCTTAATTTTAAAACAGGAATGATTGAAAGCATTTCATTCAAACCCGGTTACTTAGTAGCATCCAATATTATCTGCCAAAATAGTTCTCTATATTCAAGTTTTGTTTCTAGCCTCCTTTGGTACAACCTCTATTACAAAAAAGTAAAATACAGAATCTTTACAAACTTGAGTATGACAGAATGGTGCATTGTTAACATTGTTTCTTTTGATTTCATAAAAATGTTCATATATTCTGGATTTTAACTTTCTTTCTGTTTTTGGCAATATATACAACCCCTGATGTACTACAATTGGCAAATTTAGAAGAAGAAATAGTTCTTTTTCTACTAGGAATAAAAATACTAGTGCCATTTTGAATGTGTTGACATCGGGAGCAGGAACCACATTTGTAAGTACCTGTTTTGTGTGATTCACTATTGATTTTAGTAGCTCCCCCAAACTCGAAAATATTTTTGAGATTCATGTCCCTTCGATATATAAATTTTAATGACTGATTTTTTATGTATTCAAGTTCAGTGAAATCCCTAAACCTGTCCCATTCCTTACTGATGGTAGTTTTGAGTACTGCTGCATCTCCGGTGTAATCCATAATAAATGCATTTGAAAAATTATAAGTGTCACCAGGCTCCTTTGAGTAAACTGTAATATCAGAACTATCCTGTCCTAGGATGGGGGCAAATCTCCCTTTTCTACCTTCAAGTACCACCTTATATACTTCATCAATTAAATAGGCGGGATATCCCCTTTCTTGGAACATATTAATAACAAATTGACTGTCCTTATAAAAGTCCAAATCCTCTGAAGTCATCCTACTGGTCCTAATTAATTGCCCCTTAAGAATATTTCTTTTTTGACTAAAGGGGTGCCCACTTGAAAAATGTAGATAGGAATTTGAAAATGTAGGTTTCCTATGTATCATAGAAGTAAAATGATCATCACTTTTACTAAGTAAAACATCCAAGTAAATACATTCTTCAAAATTAACATTATATGTAAAATCTAAAAAACTTGTTGTACTTTTAATGTATTCCAAAAATTCATAAAATCTTTCTAATGTATCAGTCCAAAAAATGACTATATCATCTAAAAGGCGTTTGTAAAAAACCCAGCAGTTAACAAATTCACTTTGGTTTATAAATAAATTGTCCCACCATGAAAGAATAATATTGGCATAAGTGGGGGAGCATTTAGCCCCCATAGCCACTCCCCTTTCTTGCTTGAAAAATTCTCCCTGGAAGTACATAAAATAATTTTTAAGAATAACTTCCATCAACAGGAGACAGGTTCTAAATACATCAACTGAAAAACCTCTATGATGTGCCATACTTTCTTCTAACCACAACAAACCAATGTCATGGGGAATAGATCCAAATAAATCTACAATGTCCAAGGTTATAAAAATTATATTTTTGGAAAAAAGGTGGGTCTTTACTTGTCTCAGAAAATCCCAGGAATCTTTTAAAACTGTTATACCCTGGTTGGACAATTCTTTTAATTTAATATCCACATATTTGGCCAAGGGGGTGGTAATAGAACCTTCCGAAGCTACTATAAGTCTCAAGGGAGGGTCATTTGGATCTTTATGAACTTTTGGGATGCCAAATACTGAGGGAACCCTAGGACTTTGAGTAGTAAGAAAATTAAAAGTGTCCAAATCAATTGAACCCTCAAGTAATAAGTCATTAATTAACAAATTAATTTTGGCTTTGGAAATATTGATTTCATTAATAGAGGCTCTAGTATAGTTAGTAGTGTTTTGCAAACTTTCCTTCATTTTAGACTCATATAAAATGGCATCCATTAAAACTGCACCTCCCCCCTTGTCAGGTTGCATAATACGGATAGTTTTATTACCTTTCAAATTTTCTAATAAATGAATCTCTTTCTTTGGTAAGTTTGAATACACCTGATGTAAGCCCACAGTTTTCCTAATTTCATTTTCCATCACTTTTTCCAGATTCTTTAACTGAGGGTGAAGTGGTGGATTGAAAACACTCTTCTTCTTTAGATGGGAATGTGTATGGGAATGGTTGCAAGTTCCTTCGAACAAAAGCCCCAAATTCTGTTTCCTTAAAAAAAGTTTTAGATCTACTATCGCCCTAGGAATACTGGCTTTCCTTAAGGGAATAAACTTGAAACCTTTTACAAAAAGTTCAAAAAATTCTGGCGTAACATCCAAAGAACTGCAATTGAAAATCTTGTATTGGTTAAATTCAAAAATATTCCCATTTTGTTTTATTGAATTTTCACAATGGACTAATTCCTGTAATTCCCCCTGTATGGATGAGCAGGGTAATGATAGTGTACTGGATTCAATCTGTCTGACCTATATATTCTAAAGGGATTTCCCTTGTAGTATCTTCACCATTGGCATTCTCAAACTCTACATCAACATCCAAATCAATATTAGTATTGTCTTTGTTGGTTTTTTCAAACTCTCCCCTGTAATTGAAGTATGGTCTAGGTTTGGGGTAAGCTGTCCCCAGACTATAAGCTTTAATATCCCTCTCTAATTTTAGGGCCTTATATATATATATGAACATTTTTATGAAATCAAAAGAAACAATGTTAACAATGCACTGTTCCGTCATACTCAAGTTTGTAAAGATTCTGTATTTTACTTTTTTTGTAATAGAGGTTGTACCAAAGGAGGCTAGGGGTGGCATGTGGGAAACAAAACTTGAATATAGAGAACTATTTTGGCAGATAATATTGGATGCTACTAAGTAACCGGGTTTGAATGAAATGCTTTCAATCATTCCTGTTTTAAAATTAAGAGCTGCCAAGTTGTAAATTACTTTTTTGTCCACTAGATGGTAGTAGTACTCAATCAATTTTACATGCATATTCACTATTTATAAAAAATCAACAATTAACATATGTTTTATTATAATATAATAAATATCAAATTTTTCTATTTTTATATAGAATTGATATTTTGATAAAATACTTATTTATTATTTTAATAATATGATATTTTATAACTTGAAAGTTAAATTTAGACTGCAGGTTTATTTTAACCAATTAAGTAATAATTAAATAAATTCTTTAATTGGATTGTGTATATAAGGTGTGTGTATTTTTCAAGTGATTGTATGTGACATTGTGTTTTTTCTGAAGAAGACATTCGAAAACGCACTTTTGTTGTAACAAGCGTTATTAAACCAATCCTTATTTCATCCTATGGTTACGTTTCGTTTATTATATTGAACTATTTCATTCAGCCTTCAGTTGGTTAGTTGGTTGGGTCTCATACCCTTATTTGGTCTCCGGAGTGAACCTTGAGTGTCTTTACTATCTGCTGCAATTCTGTTTTCATAGCTAGCTTTAGAGGATTCGATGAGGGATCTCAACCTTTTGTTGAGGCTGATAAGGGAGCTTTTCCAGTCTTGGGACTTCACCTTATTCCCCTTGAGTTTCCTCCATCCATTGTAGAGTTTGTTTGTGGCAGGGGACCACCAGATTGGATTCCTTTTTTTTTGAGGAGAGCATCTTAGTTCTATTGGGTATGGCGAGATCCATGCATTTATGTATGTGTTCGTACAGTGCATCGGTGTATGATTTGGTGGTCATGCAACTATTCTCCATTGTCGAACTTTTTATAATAAGCAGCCTTACTAATTAAAAGCCCTCTTATTTTGGTTTTAAATATTGCCCATTATAACTCTGGCTTATTGTTTGTTTTAGAAAGTTCAATATAAAATTGCTGTAAAAACTCACTGATTTCATTAACGACGTTTTCCTTTTCAAGAAGTAATGGGTTTAGAGACCAGTTGTTATAAGCAAATTTTGAAGGTTTGTTTTATATAAATCCCGGTTTAAGGTTAGAGTAATCTTAGAGTGATAAGATAGGGTTCCTATGTCTGTGGCCATTGTGTCAATGGTTCCTAGTAATGATGAGGAGATTAGGAAAAAATTGATTCTTGACCAAGATTTGTGGCAGGGTGAGAAATAAGCATATTTATGATTTATTGAGTTAGGAAGTGAGTTTTGTCTAGAGTTGATGATTAAAATGAGTATATTAAACTGAATTCATACTGCAAATCTAATATTTGTGCTGATGATTTCCTATCAAATATTCTATTCTTATTAGTAGTCTCAGACCATACATTCATAGCAGTTTTCCAGTCATCACCTAAAATAATATTATAACCTTTGAACTTCTTAAGAATATTAAACATGTTTATGATGGAATCAACTGTGTTGGCTAAGTGACATAAATATTATAAAATCTGAAGGTTTCTCACAGTTGTTAAGCTTAGCTAGTAAATAGCCCCAATGTCCTTTTGGGTCACTTTTGGTTTCACTTCAGCTACGAATAATAGCTCTCAACTTTAATGGTCACTCCGGCCCTATGTTTATATATTCCTGCAACTGTGCTATAAGCTAACCATTTTTTTTGTCTCTTTCCATTGGCTTTCTAACATGTGAGCTTCTTGTATGAAAAGAATTTAGGCATTAGATTTATAAAACAGGTGCAGGAACAGTTTTCTTTTAAATGCTGTTTGTAATCCTCTGATATTCAATGAGACTATCTTAAGGTAAATCTTGAGGTTTTTTTTTGTTTAATTAAAGGTAGGAGGTAGATTAAGAAAATAATTTGAATACAGTTTCTGAAACCAATTATTTTTCTGAGTGTATCTTCCTTATCCATAATATTCAAGAGGATGACTAGATCACTATGTGTGAGTTGAAACTGTCTCTGCTATAGTAAACTTTATGTATCCTAAACTAACTAAAACTACTCTTCCCTTAACAAACCTAAAGGGCCTATCTCCACAACACCTAATCCTCAAAGAAGAGAGCCAAATATGATTTTAAACACTTGACATAATACTAAAATACTAAAAATACTTGTATTAATAACTATATACAAACATTTCCCTTGGGTCCTAGTGACAACTACTCGCGTAATATTTGCATAAGCCCTGCATCTAGCCCATAGGTAGTGGTTTTGTATTAACAATAACTCCAATAATTATGTGTAAATCACTGACAGCTACCATTCATTACATGCTAGGCTTATTTGCCTCCATATTTAACACGTATACATGATGATTAATGGAGTTAATCAAGTTAAGTATTTTTAGTTTTGTATCGTACTAAATGTTCACTTACACACTGTCCGGCAATTGGTTAAAGCAGATAATTACTTATCAGCAATATTTATCAGACAATGTTTAGAAATTAATAATCATTTTGTAGTAACAGTTAGTTAAAAGTTACATAAATCTGGGGTATTCTGACAGTTGTTGCTTGTTGTGGGTATCCAGTTCCTAAGGGAAGCTTTGTCTTGGCATTGCTAAGACAGTGCTAGTAGGATGAGATCATATTAGTATTCCATCACATAAAATCTTATAATACATCCTTCAAAAGCATCCAGGTAGTTTCCATTAACCACAGGAATAAAGTTTCCATCCTCTTCATTATGCATGGTGTTTAATATGAATACGTCCAAGTTTGTATTAGACTCAGTGGGTTGATTCAAGTTAATCAAGTCTTGTAAATTAGGCCAAAATATTCTGAACATGGCATCCATATCATAGAGCACATACGGAAAAGGGTAAGGTGACTTGTTTAAGTTTCATTTCAGTGTAAATTTGAATAGTTGTTTGCAAAGCAATTTAGCTTCTTCATCCAAGGCTACTGCATATTTTTGATCATTATATTGAAACATTAGTTTTGTGGGATACGACATTGCATACTTAACTTAGAGCCAGTTTTTGACTTGCTTTGACAACCATAGGAAGATCTTGTTATAAAGTGATTTTGTGACCTATTTGTTTTGATTTTGCTGCTTTCAGAATTAAGGCAACATTGTGGTAGTTTTGTCTTGGAAATTTTTACCCCTTGACGAGCATGTTCAATTATAATATCGTTAATCTGAGGAGAGTAATCTAACAACTGAGAGAAAATTGTTTAGCAATGTCTCTCAAGTTGTTGAATTCTTGTTTCTAAGGTATTCCTAATGATGATGTTATTTCTGTGGCTTCTGGCTTCCAAGTCAGTAATAATAGAATTTATCAGTGTATTTTGTTGCTCAACTGTAATAAAGCAACAACCACGGACCAAGTCACAATTAAAAAGAAAAAAGCACTCCGATAGCTGCTGCTCACCCACAAACTTCTTTAATAACACAGCGCAGCACACACAGTAAAAAATAATGCTGAACACAGTTCTCAGTATGTTTTTGTCCAAAACTTCATCAGAATAGTTACAAACCCAATTCCCTCCCAATTTATACAAAAACCCCTTCACCAATAAAGCAATTAAAACAATAAATCAATTCATTAAGCTTTTTAACCTGCTTAACACAACCAAGAACTTGCTTGTGAATATAGTGCTTAAACTGCTTAAAGTTCACAAGTAAGTTCTTGGTTGTGTTAAACAGGTTAAAAAGCTTAATGAATTGATTTATTGTTTTAATTGCTTTATTGGTGAAGTGTTTTTTGTATAAGATGGGAGGGAGTTGTGTTTGTAGCCATTCTGATGAAGTCTTGGATGAAAACGTACTGAGAACTGTGTTCAGCGTTATTTTTTACTGGGTGTGCTGTGCTATTAAAGAAGTTTGTGGGCGAGCAGCAGCTATCTGAGTGCTTTTTTCTTTTGAATTGTTGTTCAACTGTGTTTTCTAAGTTGGTTATCTTATCTTCACATAAGGAAATACTTGTTCCCGATGCATTCAGTCTGTCAGTTATAGTCAGAAGGTGTTGTTAAAAATGGAATAATTAGTATGACATATACTGCACGATAACTATAGGAATCAATTAGAGGAGGCTAGAAAATATGGGGAAAGAGATTGGATAAACAATTCACAAGGAAACAATGGGAGGACATATGTATAGCTCCCAGATATGCAGCAACATCAGGTCTATATCATTTGAGCAAACACTTAATTGAGCGAATTGCTATTTGCTGAACTGAATTAAGCGAAAGCTCAATTAAGCAAACGCTTGGTTGAGCAAAAGGTTTCCCAGGAAAAAAAAACAGCTGCCTGCCCACTGATCAGAACAAACAATACTAAATTTAAAACTCTGCAAACTGGGAAGCTTTGCCTCCCCCATACCTCCACACCCCCCTAATTAAATATATCAACTCCAAAATCGCACTACAGTGAGGAAAAGGGCAAATATCCGATGATGGCCAACCATGTCCTTTCCCTAGGAAAAAATTCACTTAACCAAGCTTTCACTTAATTCACTTCTACAAATAGTGATTCACTCAATTAAGGGTTTGCTCAAATGATACAGACCCCCAACATCAAGAAGGTTCAGAATTTTTGTTTGGAAGTGTTGTATAGGTATTTTTGTACCCAAAGCAAACTCCACAGAGTTTTTCCTCAGGAAGATTGCAAATGTTGGTTCATAGGTTCATAGGTTCATACTAGGCTATCTGCTCTAGGGCATTTATAAGCCTAGCCAGAGTGTGTATGGCTTTCGCCACCCATTTTAAATGAATTTTGCTATGCCCTTTTTCGAGGTTAGTATACTGTGCCTCTGTCTAACAGTGACACAGAAGTGATACCCAGGGTAAACCTACGATCTCCCATCCACTCATCAAGATTCCTCTTGAAGAGAGTCAATGAGGGACTTTGCCTAACCTGGACTGGGATTTTATTCCAGAGTGAAGGGAGCCTCTGGATTATGAATCTGTCCCTCCAGCATGTCCTATTTATTTCAGTGCTGAGGTTTAAGTCCCTCGAGCGTATAGCTCGATGGGATTTGGATTTTCTGAGGTGCAGCATGTCCATTAATTCCGGGTTGGACATGGCTTTATACGTCAGGCACATATCGCCTCTGAGCAGGCGGTATGCCACTGAGTAGAGCTGGAGTTTATTTAACCGGGCAGCATATGGCATCTGTTTGAGCCCCTTGATCCTCTTGGTGAGGTACTTTTGGGGTCTTTCCAGTTGCTGCAGGTGTCTGGTAAGATACATCCCAAAAGGGGCATTGTACTCAATTATGGGCCTGATGAGGGATGAGTAAAGAGGCACAATGACCTCCCCTGATCTAGATGTGAATCCCTTCATGATTAGGTGGGCTATATAAAATGTTTTTCTAACCACTTTGGCCACGTGGTTGTCAAATGAGAGATTGCTATCAACTTGGGTCCCCAGGTCCCTAATTACTTCTTCTGTACTTAATGGATTACCACCTATGTGGTAATTTGTGGGCACTTTGTTTTGCCAAAGGGGATGACTATACACTTTTTGGCATTTAGCTTGAGGCCATGGCTCTGGCACCAGTTGTCTGTTTCTATGAGGCCATTTTGGAGGATGCTTGTGTCGGCTGGAGAGTCTATTATGGTGCCCAGTTTGCAGTCATCTGTGAACTTGGTCAGCCACAGTCCTTCCATGTTGGCCTGTACCTCTGAGAAATATATACCGAACAAGAGAGGTCCCAAGACTGAGCCTTGTGGGACGCCACTTGTAACTGGTTTGGAGTCTGACATGGCTCCAGCTATTCTAACCATGTGGGTTCTGTCCTTGAGCCAGTTTGCAACCCATCTAGTGACATAGGGGTTTATATTTAAGCTGGTGAGCTTATCTATACTGCCCAAGTGGGGTATTGTATCGAAGGCCTTTGTGAGGTCCAGGTAGGCTGTGTGGACCACCTTCCCCTTGTCAATGGCCTTGGTGACTGTTTCAAAGAAATCGACCAGGTTTAAGAGGCAGGATCTGCCCTTAACAAAGCCGAACTGGGTAGGATCCAGTGTCTGTAGGTCCCCAATATCTTTATTTATAAGGTCCATGATGATCCTTTCCATAGCTTTGCAGACCAAGCTAGTGAGACTTATGGGGCGATAGTTTCCAGGATCCGTTGAGGCACCACCTTTGTGGAGAGGGACCACTGTTGCTGTACGCCACTCTTTGGGTACATATCCTGTAGTAAGGCTGAGATTGAACAGTAGTTTTAGGTTTGGGTTTAGCTCTTCTTGGAGTTCATGTAAGATGCCGCCTGGGAAACCGTCTGGTCCCATTGATGCTGTGTTTCTTGCTTTGGAGAGGGCAGCTCTTACCTGAGCATCTGAGATGTCAGGGGGGCAGCACTCTGCTGGGATAGATATTAGCCCTTTTGGTGGGGGGGGGGGGGAGTTTGTGCTGAACCTGTCAGCTAGGATGTTGGCAATGTCTGTGGGTTCGGTGTATTTTTTGTCATTTTGGACTAATTCTGAGCATATCTGGGAATTCCCACCCAGGTTCCTAACATAACTAAAGAAAGCCTTGTGATTATCCTTAGTGTCCTGTGCAATTTTTCTCTCGAAGATGGCCTTAGATGATTTTATGAGTGCCCGTAGTTTTTTGCTAATACTGATCAGAGATGCCTTCCCTTTTTGGGATTTTGCTCTGACATGTAGTAGCTTCCTCCTTCTATTGTATAGTTTGTTTATGGCTGGGGTCCACCAGACAGGACGTCTGCCTTTGGAGGATTGGGTTTTGGCTTTATTTTGGATTGCATGATCCATGCATTCCTGAAGGTGTTCATAGAATGCATTTATAAAGGATTTTGTGGTCTGGGCCGTATTATCCACAGGCCCGGGGGCTTTGAAGGATTCCACCTCAGTTTTGAGGAGTATGAAATTTGCTTTAGAGAAGTTTTTCACTGTGGTTTTCTGGGCATGGGGTGGGGTTGGGATGTGAATATCCAGTGAGATTAGTTTATGGTCTGATCTTACCAGTGAGGGATACACTTCTGGTCTGGAGCATAGAGTCCCCATGTTGGTGATGATCAGGTCCAGTATGTTTTCCCCTCTTGTGGGAGTGGTAACAAGTTGTTCCATAGCATTTGAGTTTATAAATTCTAGGAACCTTTGGGCTAGGGTGTTGGAGCTAGAGTAATGCTCCCAGTCTATGGTTGGGTAGTTGAAGTCACCCAATATAATGGTGTTTGGAGAGACCTTCATATTTTCCAGTGTTCTCAGGAAGGCTGAGTGGGGTTCCTGGGTTTGGGAGGGTGGTCTGTAGCAGGCTATAAACTGGAAGGCAGTTTTACCCACTGTTAGTTGCACATGGATAGTCTCTGATGCTTCATGCTGTGCCACCAACCTGGAGGTGTGGGTATCTTTGACGAATATTGATACTCCCCTCCTTTTGTGGTTCGGTCCAAGTTTTGGGGCTAAAAAGCATGGTATGAGGTATAACCTGGTAGTACTGGGGTGCTCGAGAGCCTTGAACCAGGTTTCTGTTACTGCACAGATATCAATGTTCTTCGTGCTAAGGAGTGTTTCGAGTGCATGCATCTTGAGGTTTAGACTTCTGGCGTTGAGTAGCATTACTCTTAGTTTCTTATCCCTTGTGATACCTATGGAGGTGGGTTTGTCTTTTGAGCCTTGCCTAAAAAAGGCACTATGGGGGTAGCAAGAGCCTTTGCCAATATCCGAAAGCCCAGGGTTGACAGGTGCAAGCCGTCCCTAGCAAAGCATCGTGGCTTGTCGAGCATGTCATCCCAGGCTGACAGGCATTGGATCCCCTTTGAATGACACCAATACTTAAGCCAATTGTTGAAATTGATAATCTTGTCTTCATACTGTGGCATCATTCTTGGTGAGGGTAAGATGCTACTCAAGGTCAGGGTCATACCGGCCTGGGCTACATGCTCAGAGAGCTCTTCTATGTCTCTTTTCATGTAGTCCAGGAAGGTACGTCTCAGGTCATTCACACCAGCATGGACAATGACTGAGTCATATTTGTACTTGCCTTGGAGTGACCTGAGTGCTTGTGTTATGTGGCGGATCCCAGCGCCCGATAGGCAGCTCACCGTGACCTTCTCCTTGTTCAGCCTGGTGAGCGGGACATCAGTGTGCCTGATGATAGAGTCACCTATTACAAGTGTATCAGGTGTGTTGTTTAGCCTTAAGGGCTGTGACTGTTTGGCACACTGGCTTTGTGAGCTATGTGTTGCATGTGTTTTGTTTTGGTGTAGCGGTTGCTTGGGTGTCTGCTTTGGAGGTCTCTGCTGCTTAGGCAGATTTTTATTTAGAGCCTCCAAGTATGTTTTTGTGTGTTTATGTGTTTGGTTTGCTGTCGTGGTAGGTCTATGTGAGACTGGAATTGTAGTGAGTGTGGTTTCCTTCTCCTCCTGACTGGTTACGCCAGTACTGAGTTGAGAGAGCTTAGCCTCCAGTTTGGCTATATGGTTGCATCTCTCACATGTGTTGGAATTTGTTGGTAGGAGGAGAGGGTTGTCTGTGTACATTAGGCAGTTGTTCACCAGCTGGACCGGAGAGGAGATTGACAACTGACCTTTGGACATGCTAGAATAGTATTGGGAATTCCTTTATAATTGAAAAAAGGGGCCAATGAGGAACAAGTTACTCAAGGGGAGTTTGTGAGGGTGTAGTGCTTTTAATTTTTTAGTGCTGACTTATATAATTGCTTTAGTGAGCAAGTGCTAGGCTTTAGCGTAGGAATAGGGTGTTTATTATGAGAACTAGATCAGTTCCAAGGCTCAAACCCAAATAAGCGGTGCTGCTCGATGCTGCGCTATGCACAAAATCATGCAAAGCCACGCTACAGTGGGTTTTATACAGGCGGATTTGAAAGAGCTAGAAATTGGCCCAAACAGCCAACAGACTATCAGATTCCTATGCTGGGAACACTCCTCCAGGGACAGATAGGCTGCTCCAAGCTCCCCACTGCCACTGGTGAACAAAGAAGCCTCCCTCTATCCAAGAAAGGAAATGACAGCACAGGAACTTTCCAAAAGTCCAGAATAGAGCAAAGCCTGTATTTGGACTACTCTAGGTCAGGAAAGATGGGAAACAAGGATAACTTTTTTTTTTTCTTTTTTGCAACAAACAGCAGGAAATTGCAATAAATATGTAACACAGGCTAGCGCACTTGAGTGTGTAGCCTCAACAAGTAAATGCAACAAACAGGACAAACTTTAAAAGTGCAGGTGCAAAAACAACTTTAGACAGTTTAAAACAGTTCAAGAAGCAGAAATATTTGCAGTTTAGCTAGATCGGACAGTCGCCCAGGTAGTAGCAGGAAAAAACACTTTTATCAGGTTAGCAGTCACTCTTTTAGCCTCTCTGCTGCTAGCACCACTCTGCAGGACCACGAGGAGCTTGGCTGAGTAGTAACAAGCGCAAAAACCTTGCCAAAGCGGGTTTTATACAGGGGGATTTGAAAGAGCTAGAAAGTGGCCCAAAATGGCCAATAGACTACCAGATTCTTGTGCTGGGAACACTCCTCCAGGGATAGATAGGCTGGTCTAAGCTCCCCACTGCCACTGGTGAACAAAAAAGCCTCCCTTAATCCAAGAAAGGAAATGGCAACACAGGAACTTTTCAAAAGTCCAGAATACAGCAAAGCCTGTAGTTGGACTACTCTAGGTTAGGAAAGATGGGAAACAAGGATAATTTATTTGTTTTTTTTTTTGCAACAAACAGCAGGAAAATGCAATAAATATTTAACACAGGCTAGCGCACTGGAGTGTGTAGCCTCAACAAGTTAATGCAACAAACAGGACAAACTTTAAAAGTGCAGGTGAAAAAACAACTTTAAACAGTTTAAAACAGTTCAAGAAGCAGAAATACTTGCAGTTTAGCTAGATCGGACAGTCGCCCAGATAGTAGCAGGAAAAAAACACTTTTATCAGGTTAGCAGTCGCTCTTTTGGCCTCTCTGCTGCTAGCACCACTCTGCCGGACCAAAAGGAGCTTGGCTGAGTAGTAACAAGCGCAAAAACCTCGCCAAAGCGGGTTTTATACAGGGGGACTTGAAAGAGCTAGAAATTGGCCCAAAACAGCCATGGGGAAGAAAGAGGTATTTAGGAACATTTATTTTGGGTGTGTAATGAGTTGGCAGACATTAAAAATTCCCTACAGAGTACTCTGTCAGAAATAATGAGTAAGCAAATTTGTGCAAGTAAGAAAATTCTTCTGAGCTAGGATACAGTATCTGAATTGCCTAGACATGTTAAGGCCTTGTTAAGTTTAATTCTGGTGGCTGCCAATAAAAGTAATTATTAGAAAATGGAAATCAAAGTCTAAACCACCTGTATTTGTAGTAGCAAACTTTATAACTTAGATAAAAATAACTGGAAGTAGGATATTTAGAAAAAGGTAAAAAATTACATAGAACAAAAATGGAAATTGTGGGAAGGCAAGAAGTGAGCAATTTATGTAATGCTGGATTGATGATAATTGTACAGAAGAACATATGTGATGTATAATGTCTGTAACTGTGAACGTGTTAATATAGTTTATTTTTGTTTTTGTTTATACAGATGCATGCTTGCCTGTGTCATAACTAATTATTCAATAAAGGTGTTAAAATATAAAAGTATGAACGCCTACTACAACTGCCCCTGACAATGTACATGATGAAAATCTTAAAATGAAACCTGAGGCTACTGCATATCCAGTTTCAATTATAATAAATCGATCTATATCTGAAAATAAAGTTTCCTCACTATGGAAAAAAATGTTGTTCCACTGCACAAGAGTGGAATCAATGCAGATCTATAATAGTAAAAGATCTATCACCATATGGTAATTGTTTATGGTGACAGGTTATGGTTGCTAAGCATATAGTAAACAGTTCTTAGTACTATGCGGTAAATAGCAAAAAATATTAACATTCTGTGAGGTATAATCAGAATAACAGCCTTTCCAGGGGAATAGTACCACTTACCAGTATCCACATAACAATACATTAGCATATATTTAACCTGGGGAGTAACAAGAGCATAGCCAGTTGTTTGTATAGTGGGTTTTCAGAATTTTTTTAAATTGTGTAGTAGAGGTATTAGATATCAGGTGGCTATGTAGTGTATTCCAGACTTTTGCAATAGAGCAACCAAAGATAGATTTACCAGCATCATTCTTATATTTGATGATTTTTAGGAGGTTCTGGTTACTGGATCTTAAGGTTCTAGTAGTAGTATATGGTTAAATTAGATGCTGGAGTACTGGGGTTTTATCAGGAAAGTAGTATAACTTGTGTTGTTGTTGTTTGTCTTTTGGCTTTTCCCGGTAAGGGGTCGCCACACCGGAACTCCGGTCTGCTAATGATTGGCAGTAGATTTTTAGGAAATGCCGAAGTGCCAGCTTGACGCTCAACCTTCAACAAAGGCACGCCCATTTACGCACACATGTCTTTCAAACGCTACCCAACTTGTGTACTATAGACAATTGACTGTGTAGCATTAGTTGAGGCAGCTCAAGCCAGTTAAGCTGCTTAAGTAATAGATAGTGATGGGATCTATATGAGGCTTCTGTAACAAACATGGCAATCTTGTTATAACAAGATTCCAACTTGTTTAAGTCAGCCTTGTGGAGATTAGTCAGAATTTGGGATGCTTAGAGGAGGATGGATAAGAGATGTGTCCTCGCTATTGTGATTTTGGTATATCTAGTGAGAAATTGTTTGTTCAGGTAGAGGAGTCCTAACTTTTTGTGAACTTTCTTGATGGTTTGTGCTATGTTGATGTCAAACCTCAGGTTGCTGTCTGTTTCTACACCTAGCAGTTTAGTGTGTGAAGTTGGAGTGATGTGGGTATTGTATTTGAAACTGATGCTAAAAGCATTGTTTAGAAGGGTGGGGGGACCGACATGGGCTGAAAAGAATTTGTTTTGTTTTTTTCTGGATTAAGAATAAGTTTGATGTTAGTAAACCATGTTTCTGCTAAAGTAAAGTTATTTTGGGTTAGGGTATGCAGTTCTTTTATTGTGGGTGGCACATATAAGGGTGGTGTCATCAACATATTACATTACTGAGGCAGTGAGTGTGGAGGAAGAGAGCTGGTTGGTAAATAGAGAGAACAGTAAAGGGCCAGGTATGGAGCCTTGAGGGACTCCTAGGGATACTGGCAGCAGAGGGGAAAATTGGTTTTGCCATAGGACTGCTTGTTGATGGCCAGATAAGTAGCTGTTGAACCATGAGATAGAGGATGGGCTAATGTTTAGGGTAGATAGATTATTAAGAAGCATACTCTAGTTAGCCATGCCAAAAGCTTTTGATAAGTCTAAACATATGGAGGATACGAATAGGCCCTTGTTTATGTAGTGGTTAACTGTGTTGGTAAAAGACAGTAGTGCTGTGGTGGTGCTGTGGGTGGGTCTAAAGCCATGCTCTGATTTACATAGTTGGTTGTTTTGTTTTTTTTTTTGGAGGTAGTGCATTAGTTGAGTGTGAACAACTCTTTCTGGTATTTTTAATAAGGCTGATAGAATAGTGATTGGGTGATAATTAGTGAGTTCTAATCAGTTTTCTCCTTTGTGTAGTGGTATGATATGTGACTTTTTCCATATGGTAGGTACCTTACACTTTGATAGAGATCTGTTAATGAGAATAGCAACAGGATAGACTATAGCTTATGCAGCTATCTGAAGGAAATCTGCTGGTTAGTTAGCAGCAGCCAGAGTGGTCAGTAAAAGTTTACGAAGGAGTTTAGAAATAACTTTGGTGGACACAGGTTGCAGGGAAAAGTTGGAGACATTGTTTTGTGAGTTTAGGTTGGGTTAGGGTAGTTGTCAGTATGGGGCTGTTAGCATTATTTTGGGCTTTGGCAAGGGTTTGAACTGTTTCAGTAAAGTATTTATTGAATTGTGTGTGAATGTTATCATGGTTGTTTACTATTACAGGGGTTGGAGTTGTGGATTTCCCTGCCTGAAGTATAATATTTATTGTGGCCCAGATTTTTTGAAGTTTATGAACATATTTTTCTTGTATGTTTTCATAGTAGTTAGTTTTATCAAGTTTAATTTTTTTTGGCTTTGTTTTGGAGTTCTAAGTAGATTTGTTTCATAGTAATGGTTTTGTTTTTGTGGAATTGTATCCAAGCCTTATCCCTGTCTTTCAGTGTAGTTTTAGTTTCTTTCTTTAGCCATTGGGCGTAATTTGCTTTTATTCTTATGGTTCTGGACGGTGCATGATATTTTAAAATTTGTAAGAAAGTTGAGTTAAAGTACTGCACAGCTTTACCAAGAGACAGCTATTTCAGGGAAGTACAATTACAACCTTTTAGTGCAGAGAGGCAGTTATTAGGTATAAAGATATTTTTGTTTCTTACAACTCTGAGGATAGTCTGGCTGATGTGGTGAGTTCTGTTCCTAATTAGGTAGGTAGGCTGATGGCCACTCAGACTATCAGGTAGACAACCAGACTGGCATGTGAGAGAGGGGTCAGATATAAGAATCCAGTCCAGGATGGACTGCCAGTTGGATGGTTTATCGATTCTAGTGGGGGATGAGATAAGTTGGATAAACCCATGGAGGTTAATGTGGGTAGAGGTATTGTAGCCGGAGCAGTTAAGCCAGTCAATATTAAAGTCACCTAATAGAATAGTTTCTTGTGGAAGGGCATTTGAGATCCAGTCTAACTGGTTTTCCATTGTAGTAATGTTATTGCCTGGTGGGAAATAGCTACCTACAATATTTATATGTTTGTTGGGGTTTAGTTTTAATTTAGCAAGGATTAGTTCTACATTTTTGACTTCAGGGATAGTACTATCAAATAGTTCAAAGGTGAGATGATTTTGGAATAATATTGCTACCTCCCCCCACATTCTTTTTCCCCCACTCTGTCTCTGTGTATAATAATGTAGCCAGGAGCTGTAATTTCATTATTGTTGTTCTCTGGTTTTAGCCCTGTCTCAGTTAACAAAACAATCTCTGGTTTATATAGAGCTAGTAGGGCATGAAGGCCATGGATTTTATTTAATATACTTCTTACATTTAGGTTTAGGAAGAGGAGAGAGGAGGTTGGTCTGTGTAAAAAGGACTTAGCTGATTAAGGTTTGGGTTGGTTAGTGTACTGGGTCCTGGATTAGGGTGCATATCACCACAGCATGTGAGTGTTTTAAGTAGATGTAAGTAGAGCTTGGTAAGCTTATATATTATTTTAGCATGTATTTGAGAGGAGCAGGGGTTATATTTTACTAACTGCTGATTGTGTAAGAAAAAGATGGTATGGGAGGAATTAAGATTGCATGGTGATATAGGGAAGTTTGTTAGTTTTACATGATTGCCTATTGCTTCAGTTTGCCATGGGAATGGGTTGTTGCCATGAAATTTCAGTATGGTAGGAGTTGAGGACTGAGAGAAGGAGTAGAGTAGAAATTGTGAAGGGATAGATTAGTGCTTTTGGTAAGTGGGTGTGTAGTGTACAGAACATTGTTTGCAGTTTGAGAAACAGTAGGGTGCATATAAAGAGTATTTCCCTTAGTTATGTGAGATGAGTTTAGTACTGAATGGGTGTGGCAGAGTGTAATACTGTAGGGGAGAATAAGGCGCAGTGTGATAGGGTAATTTGGGGTGAGGGAGGTGATGAGCCATCATTGAGGGGTGTGGTCTGTAATTATAAGTGTAATTGATGCAAGGGTGGGGTGAGAATGGGGGTAGGGGACCAGTGTGAGCCTGAGTGTAACAAGGGCAAACAGAGTGGGTTGAGACAGGTATGGAAGAAACTAAGAGAAAAGAAAAACAATAAGAAACAGGCAAGTCATGTAAAGTCAATTGCCAGGAAAGTGGGACTATGAAAGATGGAGAGGAGTAGACTAAAGAGTACAGTTGTGGATATGATGTGGTAAATCTAATCAGTTTAATTCTAAGTAATGTGAGTGACTGCAGGCCGAGAAAAAATAGAGAGGAGTAGCAGAGAGGAAGGCTAGGCGTTTTTAGAGATAAGATGGTTGTGTGAAAGGAGCAGATTGACTAGGGAGCTTGGTCACGCACAAGAAACAGTTGGTTGTGTAGAGCAGTTCTATTTTATAGCACGAGTAGTTAACAAAGTAAGAACAACTCTACTTGTAAATACATTTTTCACTACTACCTGTTTTTGTATGAATATCTTAAATTGTATAAATGTATGTATATCTGTAATTGTATAAATGTCTTCTTAATTGTGGAGCTTTTCTCCCCGGGCCTCCGCTGAAAATGGACCTGGTCCAGCTGGATTTTCCCGGTTAATAAATGTAAAATAAAATAAATAAAAAAAATAAAATATGGGTGAGAGGGGAAGGGAGGACTAGAATGGAGGTTTTATCAAGAGAGGTAAAAGTATGAGGGATGGGAGAGAGTGGAGTACAGAACAGGACAAAAGTGTTCTATTGTAGCTGAAATTAATAGCTATTACCAGAAGTTTGAAGCAATGGGAGTGACTGCAGGCTGAGAAAAAATAGAGAGGAGTAGCAGAGAGGAAGGCTAGGAGTTTTTAGAGATAAGATGGTTGTGTGAAAGGAGCAGATCGACTAGGCAGCTTGGTCATGCACAAGAAACAGTTGGTTGTGTAGAGCAGTTATATTTCATAGTATGAGCTGCTATAACAAATGCATGATTGCCTATGTCATAAGTAATAATTCAATAAAGGTGTTAATATTAAAAAAAATGAAAGCCTACTACAACTGCCCCTGAGAATGTACATGATGAAAATCTTAAAAGCTGAGGCTATTGCATATCCAGTTTCAATTCTAATAAATCGATCCATATCTTAAAATAAAGTTCCCTCACTATGGGAAAAAATCATTCATTATTCCACTGCACAAGGCTGGAATCAATACAGATCTTTTAAACTACAGGTAAATTTCCATTTTATTTCCCCTATAAAAAACATTAGAAAATGTGTTCATATGCAACATATCAACTATCGTATAGATAACTGACTTCTGTCTTCAACCCAACATGGCTTTTATCCTCATCAAAGCACAGCTATTACTTTTCTGAATTTTATTAATACTGTCAACACCCATAGAAGCACTGGAAGTCTAGTCTCCAACATCTTCCTAGACTTATCACAAGCTTTTGATACTGTCTCCCATCAGAAACTCTTACATGAGCTCTCATCCATAGGGCTAACTGACTCCTCACTGCAATGGTTCCATAGCTACATCTCAAAGAGAGCACAACCAGGGTAACGGAAAAGCAATATTTCTCCATCTTCTTGCCAGTAAGTATTTGTGTCCCACAAGGATCCATAATAGGCCCATACTTTTCAACATATTCATCAGTGATCTCTACATTCCCACAAAAATGCTACCCTGGTTAAATACACTGATTACTAAACACTATTCCTCTCTGCCAAATCTCTCTCCAGACATCAGGACAATACTCAACAGTCCTTCTTATTAACTGAAATATAGCTGAATAATTCAAATCTTTTCTAAACCTAAAAAAACTAAATTACTGTTTTCATTCCACAACATATCTCTACCAACACAACACTATTCACTATTGTCAACACTATTTACTATTGTCTCTGCCAACAGCAACAGAATAGAACAAGTAAACCTCACAAAATTACTGGGTGTCATCATAGATGACTAGTTGAAATTTGACTGCCATGTATCACATTTGGTTAAAAATATTCTCAAAAACTAGGTATAATATACAGAGTAAAAACCTATATCACTGACATAGCCAGAAGACACAAATTCTCTCCTGTATGCTACCTCAGTCTTCACTAGACCTCAACTGGGCAATGTTTTAATAAAATAGCCAAACTTGCAGTAAACTACAACAAAAGGACTCACCACTACCTAGAACTCTTAGAATTAAACTGATTAGATCTACCACATCATCTACCTACTATATCACCTAGCTCTTTCTCCACTAACTGCAATACATAGACTTCTGTATGAACCTGAAAACTGTCCAGCTAACAACTTAATACAACACTACTACTCCAAAAAAATGTTATGTTCTACTGAAAAATCCCTAATCACTGTAACCAAATCATCTAATACTGCAGGTCTCTCTCTATATCCAAATAGTGTAGCTAAATTATGGAACCACATCCCACTACTGCTGAAATCCATTCAGAATGCATTTTTTTTAAACTCAACTAAAACTTCACCTATCATATAAATGTATCTACTCTTGCACAGCTCCAGGATAAATGCTGCTTTTAACTTCAGCTTTCCATATAGTCAAACCATTTCTCTTCATTCAGAAGCCTGCACCCCACAACCAGTCTTTACCAATACCTGAATAGTTTTACTAGCATCTCCCAACTCTCTCTTTTGGTGTTTCCTGGTTAGGAGGTCACCACAGTGGATCGCCAGTCCACAGATTGATTGGTAGTGGAGTTTTTATGGTGTCCAGTTGCCAGACACCTGTAACATAAGGCACATGCACACACACCTAACTGCATGTCTTTAAAACTCACTCGACCACAGGAGGACATGCAGATGCTGCACAGAAGGCACTCCAGCCAAGAACTGAACTGTAGAATGTATTGCTGTGAGGCAACAACACTAACAGCTGCACCACCACAGCCACTAGTATCTCCCTATTATATACTTTAAATCATGACACTACTCACCCTCACCCTTACTTCTAATATAATTCTTATGACAGCCTTATATACAATTATCTCTTATCTGTTTTGCACCCCACGTCTTAACTATAATATTAACATTTTCTTCTCAACCTCATTCATAGGTTCATAGGTGTGTACTAGGCTAAACACCACAAGGGCCTTTTTAAGCCTAGCCATGCATCCCAAATCTTTGACAAGTTCTGATACCCTTGTTAAGTGTAAGCAGAGACTTGGAGATGAAACATTTACAAGCTAGTGCCTAGGAGATGAACAGGTTGCCTGTGTCCATTAGAGATATAGGTGCTAAATCAGGGATGGATTTCCTGTTCCCCATTCAATTGTCCAGGTTGCAATTGAATTGGGTTAAGGAAGAACAATGCTTCACATAGATGGGGAGCCTGTTCCAGAGACGGAGTAGTCTCTGGGATACATACATGTCTCTCCAGCAAGTCCTATTTATATCACTGGCAAGGTTTAAGCCTTTAGAATAGGTAATTCTGGTGCTGTTTATTTTGCAGATGTGCAGAAAGTCCATCAGAGTGGGGTCTGACAATACCCTTTATGTCAGGCATAGATCTCCCCTCAAAAGCCTGTAGGAGACAGAATACAGGAATAGAGCATTGAGGCAGTCTGCATAGGACATTTTACTTAAGCCCTGTTTTCAATTTGGTGAGGAACCTCTGTGGACATTCCAATTGTTGGATATGCCTGGTTGAGTACATACCAAAGAGGGCATTATACTCAATGATATGCCTGATGAATGTCAAATACAGTGGAAAATGACTTCCTTAGACTTAGATGCCATACCTTTGTTTGTAAGTTGTGTAATGTAGAAGGATTTCCTCACTACTGTAGACACATGATGGTCAAAGGCTAGACTACTATCTATGTGTGTTCCTAAGTCCCTGACTACTGGGTCAACTCTAAGGGGTGTGTTATCAATATGATAGTTACCAGAGGTGGATGACATTGTGAATGATACTATTATGCATTTCTTGGCATTTAGTTTTAGTCCATGGCTCTGACACTAGCTGTTTGTTTGTGTCAGCACCTCCTGGAGAACATTTGTGTCAGTGTGAGATTCAATGACAGCTCCTAATTTGCAATCATCTGCAAATTTAGTCAGCCAGAGACCAATGACATTGTCCTTGACTTCTGAGAAATAAATGCTGAAAAGGAGTGGTCCAAGGACTGACTCTGATGGATTCCACTTGTGACTGGCATCTGTATAGAGGTGGACTCCCCAGTTTTAACTTCCTGGGTCCTGTCTGTGAGCCAGCTGGCTATTCACTGGGTGACATATGAGTTTGTAGCTAACCTTTTGAGTTTATCAACAACACCTGAGTGGGGTATTGTGTCAAATCAGGACATCCCCAGTACCTGCCCCCTTCCACTAATATCTATGGAGCAGGTAATCACTGCTGTCTCAAAGGCAAAAAATACCAACTCCATGGGACCCTATAACATCCCAGGCTGCATCCTACGTGAAGTCAGGCAGGAACTTGCAGCACTACTAGGCATCCTATTCAACCAAAACCTGATTACTGGCTTTGTCCCAGCTGAGTGGAGGACAGCTGCCATCATACCTTTACACAAAGGTGGAGTGTCCACTGATCAGGGAAATTATAGACCCATCAGCCTAACTGGCCTGATCTGCAAGGCCATGGAATGGATTATCATGGACCTCATCAGCAAGGACATGGGTACCTCCAACCACTTGATCCCACACAGTTTGACTTCATCAAGGGGAGGTCATGTCTGCTAAATTTGGTCGACTTCTTTGAGACAGTCACCAAAGCCATGGATGAGGGGAAGATGGTGCACATTGCCTACCTTGACCTGGCCAAAGCCTTTGACACTATTCCCCACTCAGGCATAATAGATAAACTCTCTCAACTAGGCATCAATCCATATGTTACCAGATGGGTAGCAAACTGGCTCACTGATAGAACCCACATTGTCAAAATAGGAGAAGCCACCTCAAGCAGTAGACCTGTAACAAGAGGTGCACCCCAGGGTTCGGTCTTGGGGCCTCTGTTATTCGGGATATACTTTTCTGAGGTGCAGACCAAAACCAGTGGGCTATGGCTGACCAGGTTTGCAGATGACTGCAAGCTGGGTGCTGTCATCAATTCCCCTAGTGATGTGAACATCCTCCAAGAGGGTCTCACTCAGACAAATGACTGGTGCCAGAAACATGGTCTCAAGCCGAATACCAAAAAATGCATCATCACCCCCTTTGGGAAGAGTGACATCCCCACAAATTATCACATTAATAACAGCATCCTAAGCATTCAATCAGTCATGAGGTATTTGGGCACCCAGGTTGATAGCAACCTGACTTTTGACCGCCATGTTGCTTCCATTGTACGGAAAGTCTATATATGGCCCACCTCATAAGTAAGGGTATCTCATCCAGGGACAAGGAGGTCATAACATCCCTGTATTCTTCCCTTATAAAGCCCATTATTGAGTACAATACCTCTTTTGGCATGTGCCTCGCAAAGCACATGCAGCAGCTGGAGAGACCACAGAGGTTCCTCACCAGGAGAATCCAGGGCCTCAAACATATACCATACACAGATAGGCTAAAATCCCTATCCCTCTACTTGGTTTCATACAGACTCCTCAGAGGTGACCACTGTTTGGTATACAAGGTGTTCACGGACCCCACCTTGATGGGATTGCTGCATTTCTGCAAGTCAAGTTTCACTTGAGTAACCCGCATGTGCGGCCTCAACCTGGTCTGTGACATCAACAAGACTTGTTGGGGGGACAGATTTTTTCCCAGAGACTCCCCCATCTATAGAATAGACTCCCTCTCCACATCAAGCAGAGTACATCTTTAGCCCTTTTTAAGCGCAACCTGGATAACTGGATAGGAAGCAGAAAATATGCTGGACAGGGGCATCTGGTGCTGATTTGTCTAAATACGGGCTAAACTCTTGGCTAGGCTTATAAGGGCCTCAGGGCCAATAGCCTAGTATCTTCCTGTGATCCTATGCCTTGGTCAATGCCCTTCACGGGGATCAAACACACAACCCTGAGATTAAGGGTATAATGCTCAACTGACTGAGCTAGCCAAGTTACTACCTATAGATCAGATTGCAAGTGAAGTGTGCTGTATCTTTAAGAAGCATATCAAGGCTGTATGTGCACATATAAGTTCCAGACACGTGCACTCCCTAGTGCCATTTTGTAAGAGCAGCCACACCGACAGCATGCATGATTGCAGTTGTTAGTTTGTGTATAATGATTGCAGTTGTTAGTTTGTATATAAGTAACTTAAGCTAAAGTCAGTAAACCTATATAGAGATGTGTTTGTATAGAATAAAGCTGCTTGAACAGAACCCATGAAGACTCTTCTAGTGTGTCCTAAGTAGGAAAGTAACCTGGTGTCAGAACTGGGATCGGAGACAATGAAATCCAGAGCTATGAGGTGCAGAGATGACAGAGAAAGTAAAACCAAGAGAAATGAGAATAAACAGAACCAGAAAAGAATCAAAGGTAATGAGAAGTAGTACAGACTGTTTATTTGTTAAAAGAGATAAAGCAGGGCATTACAAGGCACAAATCGCATTATTGAGCAAGCACAAGGCACAAAAAGTTTGCTGGCTAAAAAGAATGTTTAATACGGAGGTATTTAATTAAACAATTAACAGTAAAGCAAAATGAGCATGTTTAAAGTAGGATGAGTCTGTTCAAAGCAAAACTGGGCATGTTTAAAGTAAAACAAGCACAAGAAAAGTACTCTGGGCATGAAAAGGGCTTAAACAAGCAAAACAAATCTATTCTTCTCTTTCGGCTGTTCCCATTAGGGGTCACCACAGCGGATCATCTGTTTCCATTTCTTCCTGTCCTCTGCATATTGCTCAGTCACACCAACCACCTGCATGTCCTCTCTCACCATGTCCATAAACCTTATTTTAGGCCTTCCTCTTTTCCTCTTACCTGGCAGCTCCATCCTTAGCATCCTTTTCCCAATATACCCATCATCCCTCCTTAGCACATGTCCAAACCAACGCAATCTCGCCTCTCTGACTTTGTCTCCAAACCATCCAACCTGAGCTGACCCTCTAATATACTGATTCCTAATCCTGTCCATCCTTGTCACACCCAGTGCAAATCTTAACATCTTTAACTCTGCCACTTCCAGCTCTGACTCCTGCCTTTTTGTCAATGCCACTGTCTCCAACCCATGTAACATAGCTGGTCTCCCTACCCTCTTGCAGACCTTCCTTTTCACTCTTACTGGTACCCATCTCACAAATCACTCCTGACACTCCTCTCCACCCATTCCACCCTGCCTGTACTCTCTTCTTCACCTCTCTTCCACACTCACCATTACTCTGAACTGTTGATCCCAAGTACTTAAACTCATCCACCTTCGCCAACTCTACTCCCTGCATCCTCACCATTCTTCTATCCTCCCTGTCATTCACACACACATATTCTGTCTTAGTCCTGCTGATCTTCATTCCTCTCCTCTCTAAAGCATATCTCCACCTCTCCAGGGTCTCCTCAACCTGGTCCCTACTCTCACTACAGATCACAATGTCATCTGTAAACATCATAGTCCATGGGGCCTCCTGTCTGATCTTGTCTGTCAACCTGTCCATCACCATTGCAAATAAGAAAGGGCTCAGAGTTGATCCTTGATGTAATCCCACCTCCACCTTAAATGGATCTGTCACTCCCACTTCAGACTTCACCACTGTCACACTGCCCTCGTACATATCCTGTACCACTCTTACATACTTCTCTGCCACTCCTGACTTCATCATACAATAGCACAACTCAAACTAAACAAGCAAAACGAATAATAAGGCAAAATGAAAAAGGGCACATTAAGCAAAAATAAAGCAAGGTGATTGCATGTGTTTTGGCAAAGTGTTGTGTTTTGGCATAACTATGACTTCGTATTGTATCAAGGACATAACTAAAGTTATTTGAAGTATCTCAAAGTGTATAAAAGTGCTTACAGTGTGTGCTTATTATTGTGCATGTGTTTTAAAGAGTTTCTTGTGTGCAAAGTGCAACTATTTTGTGAAATACAGTCAAAGTATAGCCATTTCAAAAAGTTTCTCACACTGGGTATGTCTTTTCGCAAACTGCTGCCATTACAGAATGTGTCTTGCACTGTAGAATTGCCTAGCAAGGTACTGCCATTTTGTGGACATTTCAGTGTGCTGTATGTAGTTATTTGCAAAGTACAACTACTTTGAAATTTTATTGAGTTTTGGGCAAGATAAGTCCAGTTTATTCATATCATGCAGTTGTTTGATATGTTTATTGCACTTACAAGAAGTGATTTCTTGCAAAACAATATTACAAGACTATTACAGTGCCCAAAAGAGTTTATTTCACTCACATTGTAAAGTTGTTTGAGATGTTTCTTAAAATGATGATAAATTACTTTGGCAAAATGATGATAAATGACTTTAGCATTTAGCCTTTCACGAGATACTAATAGAGTGTTAAACTGCCCGAGAAGTTTATTTTGCAAAGTCCAATTGTTCAAAGTTATTATGAGTTCATTCATTAGCATGATTTTGAAAAGCCCAAAAAAGAAATAAATTCAGATACAAATACTGGCATAAGTGTCTCACATATATGCATGAGTGCATGTTTGTTCTTATTTGCAAAATCCTTCACTGGTATGTGTTAATATGGTAGGTGGGTTTCAAAAACCGCTACCACTTGCATTTGATCAGAATATTGCAAAGAACTGGAGAATATTTGAGCAAGAATACAGTATTTTTATACAAGCAGCTTTTGCAGATAGAGATGCATGCACCAGGGCATTAATTTTGCTAAACCTAGCTGGGTCAGAGGCCATAGAAAGGGAGCGTTCATTTGTGAATGCACCTGCAGTTTATGAAGGAGAAGGTGAAAATCGTCATATTGTTCCACAGGCTGAATAAAGGGAAGACTCTGAGTGTTTGAAGTGCAACTTCAGGGAAATGTGTAACCCTCAGACAGATATTACATCAGAGAGGCATTTGTTTTACACAAGAGATCAGAAACCAGGAGAAACATTTGCAGCTTACATAACTGACCTTAGAAACAGAGCTAAAACGTGTTGGTTTGGTGACTTAAAAAATGAGATGATAAAGGACAGGCTTGTGTGTGTGGTATTAACAGTGCTGCTGTGAGAAAGATTTTACTTCATGACAGTGATTTAATGTTGAGTAAAGCTATTGAGGTTTGTCAAATCCATGAGGTGATAGGAAAACACACAATTATGCTTGCAAGTGACAAGAGCATGAGTTAATTTGGCTCCAGAACAAGTGTAGATAGCATGCAACAAATGGCAGACAAAAGTAGACCCACGCACGTGGCAGCTATGTGATTTCCAGGGAAGACGCATAGCTTTTCAGCAAGTTCTTAGAAGGGAGCATACTCCAGCTCCTTGCAGTACAAGCATGGATCAGCAAACCTAAGGCAAGCTTTATTGTTAACTGTTGCAATTGTGATGCAAATCATGAGTCTAGAAGAGAAGTATTTAGCATGTGGTCAGCAAAACTACAAGTGTAAAAAATGAAACCACTTTCAAAAGTTTTGTAAATCGAGTAAGCCTCACACAGTTGTAAAGAAAGGTCACACAAAGAAGCAAGTTGATCAAGTAGAGGCAAAGCAGACAGCTTTCTATGTAGATGGTGTATCAGTGTTTTATGAAATATTTGATGCAGTGAATTTATTAACAAAAAGTGAGGTGTTTTGTACTGTCCAGATTAATGGAAAATCCACAGACCATAAAGTAGACACTGGTTCAAAGTGTAATGTTTTATCAGCAGAGACATTTGCTAAAGTGAGAACTAATGAACAACTCAATATAGCCAGCAGCGAGAGAGACTTGTTGCTTATGGAGGTGAAGAAATTCAAACCAAAGGTCACGATATTTTCATGTAATTTGGCTGAGAACTATTACAGCTTGTTATTCTATGTAGTCCAAAGACCAATGCAATCTTTATTGGGTCTCAAAAGATAGTTAAAGAATGAATCTGCTTTCTTTGCTAAAGAAGTCCATCATGTAAGTGCATTTCCAAGTTCTAAATTTTCAGAATCCATTTTCTCAGAGTATGCTGATATTTTCGATGACAAGTTAGGCAAATTTCCAGTTGTGTATTCCTTGAAGTTAGACCCAGAGGTCACTCCCATAGTCAGATCAGCAAGAAGAGTTTTAATAGCTATGCAGGAACTCAGTTGGATAAAATGGTGCCGCAAGGTGTGATTTGTCCAGTCATAGAACCAACAGAATGGATATCATCTATGGCAGCAGCTCACAAAAAAGGCTTAGATGAAATCAGAATATGTACTGACCCAAGAGATATGAACAAAGCATTAAAGAGACAGTATCATCCAATGCGCACAGTCAAAGAGGTCATAGGCTTAATACCGAATGCCACCGTTTTCCCTGTCTTGGATGCAAAGTGCATTTTGGCAAATGATGCTTGATCGCAAATCTTCATTTCTAACTGATTTTGATACTCCATTTGCCAGATACAGATTTCTAAGGATGCCATTTGGAATAAATTCTGCAAATGAAGTCTTTCAGTGTGCAATGCAGCAAATTCTTTTGGGTTATCCTTGTGCCATAATAGTAGATGATTTATTGGTTGGAGGCAATGGTGAAGCAGAGCATGATCAAAATCTCAGGAAAGTTCTAGATGGAGCATGGGAAGTAAACTTGAGGCTCAGTCCTCTGAAGTGCATATTCAGACTTCCAGAAGTAACTTATGTAGGGCATTTGCTCACAAGTACAAGTTGAGACCTGACCCGACCAAGCAGACGGCTATTCTTGAAATGTCAGCACCAGACAATATTCAAGCTCTAAAGCATTTTCCAGGCATAGTCAACTATTTAGGCAAGTTTATACCAGACTTCAGTGAGTTGACAGCACCTTTAAGAGAGCTAATGTGCAAAAATGCTGTATGGTCATGGCTAGAACAGCACCAGCAGGCACTAGAAGACCTTAAGCAGAAAATTGCCTCCCCACCTACATTAAGATACTATGATGTAAACAAACCAATTACTCTTTCCTATGAAGCTTCAAAATTTGGTCTTGGCACAGTTATTCCTATGCATCTAATACACTAACCTAAACTGAGATGCAGTATGCTCAGATTGAGAAGGAGCTTTTGTCAATAGTATTTGCATGTTCTAAGTTTCATGATTATATTTATGGTCGAGCTATTCAGATTGCGACTGACCACCAACCTCTATTTACTATTGTAAAGAAGCCTATGTATTCCACTCCAGCGAGATTGCAAAGAATGATGCTTAAATTGCAAAAGTACAATTTCATAATGGCCTACATGAAAGACAAATTGCTTTATCTGGCTGATACCTTATCCAGATCACCCAGAAATACAACAGAATAGCTTGACATAGAGCCTTTTGACTTTGATGTGATGTCAGTGGGTAATTTCTCTACCAACAGACTTGATGAGCTGAGAGAACACAGTCAGACTGATCCAATTTTGCAGAATCTCACTCACTACATTAATGTTGGATGGCCATCAAAGCAATCTAGTGTACCACCTGAAGTGTAAACCTACTTTGCTTACAGAGTTGAATTGTTGTTGGAAGATGGCATTATTTTCAAAGGTCCTAAAAGAGTTGTTCCTGCTTCCTTACAGCAAGAATATATCCAGATTTTGCACCGTGGTCACCCAAGATCCACATCAACTAAGAGATGAGTAAGAAAATTAGTATTTTGGCATTCATTACCAAATGATATTGATAAAGTACTTTCATCTTGTTCGGTATGCAATAGTACTAGACCACATTTGCAAAGAGAACCACTTCAGCTAAGTCCAGTTACTGAACTGCCATGGTCAACAGTTGCAGATGATATCTTTGAGTGGAACAATCAGCACTACTTAGTTTTGGTAGACTTTTATTCGAATTGGTTTGAGATCCACACAAGCTTCTTTCTGACAATGGTACTAAATTTCTAGCCAGTTGTTTCAGAAATTTGCAAAAGACTGGAACTTTATACATGTCACTAGTAGTCCTAAATCTTCTTCTTCTTTTGGCTTTTTCCCAGTTAGGGGTTGCCATAGTAGATCACTTGTCTGCTCATGATTGGCAGTGGAGTTTTACAGTGTCGAGTTTCCAGCCCAGCACCCAACCTTCCACAGAAGGCACACACACCACACACTCACGCCTAGGGCCAATTTGGAGTGTCCAATCCATCTACAGCATGTTTTTGGGATGAAACAGGCACACCCAGAGGAAACCCACATGACCACAAGGAGGACATGCAGACTCGGCACAGAAGGCACCCCAGCCAAGGATCGAACCAGATAACCTCTTGCTGTGAGGTGACAATGCTGACCACTGCAAAACCATGGCCGCTCTACTAGTAGTCCTAAATATTGTCAGTCAAATGGTCTAGCTGAACATGCAGTACAGAGTGCAAAGCAATTCCTTGAAATGTCAAAGCATGACAATACCGATGTACTCTTGAATTTGCTTAGTCTTAGAAACATACCTTGTGATGATATTCTTGGCTCACCTGCTCACAGACTACTTTCCAGGCAAACTAGAACTACACTACCCATTACGTCTAGCATGTTGCAGCCTAAACCTATGAACAGTAAAACCATCAAGGCTCAATTGGTTAAGAGGCGTAATATCCAGAAATCTAGTTTTGACAGATCGAGCAGATTACATCATCCACTGAGGGAAGGAGAGACTGTATGAATCTAGACAACAAAAGGGTTTGATCAAATTGGACAGATTACAGGCATCTGTGCTGAGCCAAGATCTTATTGGGTAGATTCTAAAGGTGTAGAATATAGGAGGAAATGGAAACATCTTCTTGCTGTATCAGAATCGTCACCATCACAACATTGTTTCTGTGATGCAAACTTCAAATCTAAGGGTGAATCAGACACTGTTTCCATACCAGAATGTGTTCAAAAATCCTGATTCCATTCCAGAAAATGTTCCAGATATTCCACAGGTCAAACATTTTGCAGAGACAGTTCTAGTTGCTTAAAGTAATTCCCAGTTTTATGTCACATGATATGGGTGAGTATCAAAGCCAAGTGTGAAATACGCAGCAACGTGGAGTTGATTGTATATGTATGCATATTTAGTATTGTCTAATGCATGACAAAACAATTACCTGTGATTTCTGCATACTAAATAGACATACTGTCATAAGATCTATTCTCAAAGAGGGAGGATGTAGATCAGATTGCAATGAAGTGTGCTGTATCTTTAAGAAGCATGCCAAGGCTGTACGTGCACATATAAATTCCAGACACGTGCACTCCTGAGTGCCATTTTGTAAGAGCAGCCACACTGAGAGCATGCATGATCACAGTTGCTAGTTTGTATATCAGTTACTTAAGTTAAATTCAGTAAACCTATATAGAGATGTGTTTGTATAGAATAAAGCTGCTCGAACAGAACCCACGAAGACTATTCTATTGTGTCCAAAGTAGGAGAGTGACACTACCTGAGTACTAAAAAACCCGACTAGTGTTTAAAGTTTTCTATGTTTTCCATAGCAGAGGACGGTTGTGATCCATTGACCTCTGAGTTCTAACCCCAGCATGCTTCCTCTGCACTACTCTGCTGTTCCTTCCTTCACCTCTGTTTCTTCGAACTTTTAAGCACTCATCAAATGACCTATTATCAGTCCGATAAACCCACTAGTACACCTCTTCAAATAGTCAATGCTCAACATCTACCCAAGCATAAGTACCTTTTAAACTGTAATAGTTCCCTCTAATTCATATAGCAAACATATGTGTAATTGTTAATGTATATTATTTAATGATTGTTCAAATATATTACCGAATGTCTGTTTAAAAATGTTTGTAAAATGTTGCAGCTTTTCTTCCCGGTTCTCTGCTGAAAAGGGTTTCTTTACAAAACACATTTGGACAAACCCGGTAAACAAAAGCAAAATAAAAATAAATAAATAAAAATGTCGCATTGTGCATATACTTATAACATGTATAACTTTAGTATTTAAATAAATGAATATATCATCCATTCTTTCATTCTGCATTTCCTTAGTCTGAGACCAGCAAATCCGTACTGCTGCAGATTCTGTTTCTTGTTCTTCTTAGACCTGCAGAAGAGGTCTAAAAGTGGAAAGAAAAAAAAAAGACAAAACAAGCCAGAAGCATCCTTCCTATTGCAGATATACTGCTTTACATATGCCCATCATATTTATATCTTTCCCCACTTGAGGCCACAACATTCTATTATATTGATTCCAAGCATTCCTTCCTACTTCCAGCTGTTGTAGTCGTGTCCAATGAGATACATGCATGATCTCAACAAATATGATAGCAGAAAGTTTTAATCAGAAAAAAAAGGTAATCCAAAAAACTCGTCAAGTCAGCTATCCCACCTGTGACCCAGAGGTGACAGGACTTACAAGAAATGTAGTATAAGGGATTAATCCAGATAAAATTACTTCAGCTAGGTGATCAAGGAGACTCTCTCTCTCTGATGTTCTCCCTGCAGGAGGAATAAAGACACCTTGTTGAAGTTTCAAGTAGTTTATTCAGTTAAGTAGGAAGATTGCTGAGTAATTTTCATTTGTTTCTGATGAACCTCAATTTTAACCTTACTACTGACTTGTTCAGTTTTTCCATATCCTCCCAAACAGTCCATCCCATCTATTTTTGTGTCTGAAGCAAAGATGCTCTCTGTTCCATCACATGCATCTGACACAAACTCATTGAAAAGTACCGGACTCATGATAGACCCATGCAGTACTTCACTACTCATTTCCCATGTCCTGACATTGTCTCTTTTATTACATTCCTCTGTGTCAGTGTGCTGTAATCTAAGGAACTAATTCAAATTAAGTGCCTTCTTTCACCTCAGGGTCTTTGTCTGGTAGGCCATGCTTTGATTTCCCACCAATCGGATTACTACAATCCTGTTTTCCCACTTCCTAACTCATATGACCATCTCAATGTGATAGAGAGTAGTTCAGCTCATTCATCTACAGACATTTTTCCGTTGTGAATATATTGCACTGCTTGTGCAGAGGTATTTATTGGTTAATGGAATTAACACTATATGATCCAGGCCCCACTTAACTGAAAAATGTTGGGTTACTAAAAGCCATGTAAGCCCCTCCACTCTACCTGTCAGAAGTTGCTGATTGTTTCCATAGCAGAGAAGTATTTCTCTGGAGTTCTGAAACATCCAGTCCAGAGGCATTGATAGTATATCTCACTGCTCATCTTTATAAGCCCCTTCAAAACTCAGTTATTTAGTCTGGCGATTAATCCACCATGATATGCATTTAATAAATTGTATTTGATGTTGTCGCTAAACTTTGTAGGCCTGTTATTTTAATTGTATTTTACTATAATGTGCTTAGTTTATCAACACAGTAATGAAATGACCTTGAAAATAAATAGTTTTTCTCATAAGACATTATGAGGTATATGGTAATATATTGTTTTCAGGGTCACAAAAGCCATAGAGTTATAGTAGCAACCTCCCTGCCCCATCCAGTATGTCTGCAAGGGAAAAAGAATTAATCCACTGTTTTATGGCCGGGATAGAATCTGTATTCTACCTCTTGAATTAGAGGCTCAACTTACTCAGACTGTCCTAAGGAGAGTATAACTGGAGTACATCCTCATACTTTTGTAAATAGAGACTACTACCCCAGTTTGTCAATACAGAGGTACAGCTTTACCTTCTGGAAAAATAGACCTTAACCATCATATCCAAACAATTTCCAGTGATTTCAGCATTTTAGGCATATCTTATTAATGTCAAAAGCTTTGCTACCTCAAAACTGTTCAATTGCCACAGTGACTTTGTTACAAAAACGGACTTAGTTCAATCAGTTGCTTTTGGCACTACCATTCAAAAGAGGCCCTATCCTCTGGATTCCAGATTACCTCTGATTGTTCTTCCTACCTCCATAGAATGTTCCTATTTGATGTTAGCACATCTGCACCTTTGCTGTGAGTAGCCTGGATAATGCCATACAACCAGTATCACCAGACTGTTTGCCAGAACCCCTTTACCAGTATCACCAGACTGTTTGTCAGAACTCCTTTATCAGTATGACTAGACTGTTTGGCAGAACCCCTTTACCAGTATCACTGGACTGTTGGCAGAACTCCTTTACCAGTATCACTGGGCTGTTTGGCAGAATTCCTTTACCACTATCACTGGACTGTTTGGCAGAACCTCTTTACCAGTATCACTGGACTGTTGGCAGAACCCCTTTACCAGTATCACTGGACTGTTTGGCAGAACCTCTTTACCAGTATCACTGGAATGTTTGGCAGAACCCATTTACCAGTATCACCAGACTGGCAGAACCCCTTTACAATTGCCTGAAAGTCATACTCCACTGCCTAGCAAACTCTTATGACAGCAGGACCTTTGCATTGCTGTCTGCTATAGATGTTGCTTTTTTGTACTGTTTGTATATTTCATTCAAATCTGGATACCACACCCTAGATGTACATAGGAGGCATCTTTCTTTAGCTTGGCTTTCTTCACTGGTTGTATTCACAAGTATCCATTTTGGTTATTACTACCAAGGTAAGCAATGATTACTTTTCTGACACAATACCATTGCCTCAACTGCTGAGATTTTGAACAAGGTCCATGCATAGTTCACTCTTCCATTGTCCCCTGATGTATGGGAGTAGTTGTTCCAGAGGCAGAAGACAGACAGACACACACACACACACACACACACACACACACACACACACACACACACACACACACACACACACACACACACACACACACACACACACACACACACACTCACACATAGTAATTCCTAATATGGTAAGACACCATCCTAGCAAACTTGATTTCCTGGCACTGACCAATCACTACAGCTGTTTAGCCCAATGGATGATCAGTTGACAGCTGATTATCTCATGACCTATGTGTCCAGAACATAGGACTCAGGTCTGATGACATAACGACAAAGACAGTTGTTATTGTTTGGTTCAAAGTATTGTAGTAACAGTTACTTTTATAAATAGCTACATTCAAACATAGCATTTGCTGTGAACACTCCATGACTACTTCAGACATCCATTAAGTTCCTAGGAAATCCCCAGTCAAATACCGCTTGGTACCTCGATCATTTCTAATATGAGAGTTGGGGTCTCTCAGTTGAAGTATCAAATACACAGGTGGTAACTATCAAGCACTACTTCCATAATGTCAGAGAAGGGTAAATAGTATAGAGGTATTACATGATCATACACAAATGGCAAGCAGAACATTTCTTTCTACAGCTTGTAATCACATCAATGTGACACACTCATCTACTGGCAAAAAAACTTGAGCTGTAGAGCAGATAATTGGCAGATTTTGCATATCCCACACCTGCCAAGGTGTCTCCATAGTGTGGATCAAGAGAAAACCACTAACCAAGAATTCTGGTTCCACAAACAATGTGTGTAGAGGTAAGACAGTTATATTTAAGCAGCACCTTTCAATTTCCCACATGAACACTGCTCTAAAGTAACATTCTCCATTGCATGAGCTTGTTTTTACTGTCATTTCTTAATATGTAATCCATCCCACTTTGACTTCTGTCATGCTTAACCTTGCAGGTGGTGAGCTCATCTGGCAGCATTTTTAGACAAATCATAACTAGGCTATGCATTGATAGATGACCTCAGGCCAGGCTTCAAGACTGGTATGCAGTATTCATTCTCTAACAATATATTCTATTATTCTTTCATTAATTAACCATGGTAGTCAAATTACGTGGCCCAATCTTTCTCTATCAGCTCATTTTAAGCCAATTTATTTATTTTATTTTATTTCTTTGTCTATGTTTTGTTAACCAAGTAATTTCCATTAGGTCAGCAAAGTCTTGCCAGCGGATACCCAAGGTGGTATTCATGTTGATTAGGGGAAATTTTCAAAGGCCAGCCATAGAACTCCTCCTACTCCTTTCAATAACTGCCATGGGATCATCTCTTCTGAAGGGCAGCACACTCAGGGGGGCAGCATACACCCCTTATACTGCACTGCAGTGTCAGTATTGGAAAATAAATCCAACTACCAGAGTTAGGAATAGAATCGACTGCCTTGTGATTTTCCAAAGGTGAGTATGTTACTTGAGCTGCTGAAATTAGTAATATACCAAGAGATAATTACTTTTATCATTATTTATTAACAAACTTTCCACTAATCTATGATTTCCCTTGTGACGATATGAGGCATTGACAGCCAACAAATTCTAACACATGTGAGAGATGCAACCATATAGCCAAACTGGAGGCTAAGCTCTCTCAACTCAGTACTGGCATAACCAGTCAGGAGGAGAAGGAAACCACACTCACTATAATTCCAGTCTCACATAGACCTACCACGACAACAAACCAAACACATAAACACACAAAAACATACTCAGAGGCTCTAAATAAAAATCTGCCTAAACAGCAGAGACCTCCAAAGCAGACACCCAAGCAACCGCTACCCCAAAACAAAACACGTGCAACACATAGCTCACAAAGCCAGTGTGCCGAACAGTCACAGCCCTTAAGGCTAAACAACACACCTGATACACTTGTAATAGGTGACTCTATCGTCAGGCACACTGACGTCATGCTGACCAGGCTGAACAAGCAGAAGGTCACAGTGAGCTGCCTGTCGGGCGCTAGGATCCGCCACATAACACAAGCACTCAGGTCACTCCAAGGCAAGTACAAATATGACTCAGTCATTGTCCATGCTGGTGTGAATGACCTGAGACATACCTCCCTGGACTAGATGAAAAGAGACATAGAGGAGCTCTCTGAGCATGTAGCCCAGGCCGGTATGACCCTGACCTTGAGTAGCATCTTACCCTCACCGAGAATGATGCCACAATATGAAGACAAGATGATCAATTTCAACAATTGGCTTAAGTGTTGGTGTCATTCAAAGGGGATCCAATGCCTGTCAGCCTGGGATGACATGCTCGACAAGCCACGATGCTTTGCTAGGGATGGCTTGCATCTGTCACCCCTGGGCATATTGGCAAAGGCTCTTGCTACCCCATAGTGCCTTTTTAGGCAAGGCTCAAAAGACAAACCCACCTCCATAGGTATCACAAGGGATAAGAAACTAAGAGTAATGCTACTCAATGCCAGAAGTCTAAACCTCAAGATGCACGCACTCGAAACTCTCCTTAGCATGGAGAACATCGATATCTGTGCAGTAACAGAAACCTGGTTCAAGGCTCCCGAGAGCACCCCAGCACTACCAGGTTATACCTCATACCATGCTTTTCGGCCCCAAAACTTGGACCAAACCACAAAAGGAGGGGGAGTATCAATATTCGTCAAAGATACCCACACCTCCAGGTTGGTGGCACAGCACAAAGCATCAGAGAATATCCATGTGCAACTAACTGTGGGTAAAACTGCCTTCCAGTTTATAGCCTGCTACAGACCACCCTCCCAAACACAGGAACCCCACTTGGCCTTCCTGAGAATACTGGAAAATATGAAGGTCTCTCCAAACACCATTATATTGGGTGACTTCAACTACCCAAACATAGACTGGGAGCATTACTCTAGCTCCAACACCCTAGCCCAAAGGTTCCTAGAATTTATAAACTCAAATGCTATGGAACAACTTGTTACCACTCCCACAAGAGGGGAAAACATACTGGACCTGATCATCACCAACATGGGGACACTATGCTCCAGACCAGAAGTGTATCCCTCACTGGTAAGATCAGACCATAAACTAATCTCACTGGATATTCACATCCCAACCCCACCCCCTGCCCAGAAAACCACAGTGAAAAACTTCTCTAAAGCAAATTTCACATGCCTCAAAACCAAGGCGAAATCCTTCAAAGCCCCTGGGCCTGTGGAATATACGGCCCAGACCGCAGAATCCTTTATAAACGCATTCTATGAACACCTTCAGGAATGCATGGATCATGCAATCCCAAATAAAACCAAGACCCAATCCTCCAAAGGCAGACGTCCTGTCTGGTGGACCCCAGCCATAAACAAACTATACAATAGAAGGAGGAAGCTACTACATGATAGAGCAAAATCCCAAAAAGGGAAGGCATCTCTGATCAGTATTAGCAAAAAACTACGGGCACTCATAAAATCGTCTAAGGCCAGCTTCGAGAGAAAAATTGCACAGGACACTAAGGATAATCACAAGGCTTTCTTTAGTTATGTTAGGAACCTGGGTGGGAATTCCCAGATATGCTCAGAATTAGTCCAAAATGATAAAACAGACATTGCCAACATCCTAGCTGACAGGATCAGTGCAAACCCCCCCCTCCCCACCAAAGGGCAAATATCTATCCCAACAGAGTGCTGCCCCTGACATCTCAGATGCTCAGGTAAGAGCCGCCTCTCCAAAGCAAAAACACAGCATCAGTGGGACCAGATGGTGTCCCGGGCTGCGTCCTACATGAACTCCAAGAAGAGCTAAACCCAAACATAAAACTACTGTTCAATCTTAGCCTTACTACAGGATATGTACCCAAAGAGTGGCATACAGCAACAGTGGTCCCTCTCCACAAAGGTGGTGCCTCAACAGATCCTGGAAACTATCGCCCCATAAGCCTGACTAGCTTGGTCTGCAAAGCTATGGAAAGGATCATCATGGACCTCATAAATAAAGATATTGGGGACCTACAGACACTGGATCCTACCCAGTTTGGCTTTGTTAAGGGCAGATCCTGCCTCTTAAACCTGGTTGATTTCTTTGAAACAGTCACCGAGGCCATTGACGAGGGGAAGGTGGTCCACACAGCCTACCTGGACCTCGCAAAAGCCTTCGATACAATACCCCACTCGGGCATTATAGATAAGCTCACCAGCTTAAATATAAACCCCTATGTCACTAGATGGGTTGCAAACTGGCTCAAGGACAAAACCCACATGGTTAGAATTACTGGAGCCATGTCAGACTCCAAACCAGTTACAAGTGGTGTCCCACAAGGCTCAGTCCTGGGACCTCTCTTGTTCGGTATATATTTTTCGGCAGTACAGGCCAACATGGAAGGACTGTGGCTGACCAAGTTCGCAGATGACTGCAAACTGGGCCATAATCAACTCTCCAGCCGACACAAGCATCCTCGAAAAGGGCCTCATAGAAACAGACAACTGGTGCCAGAGCCATGGCCGCAAGCTAAACGCCAAAAGTGTATAGTCATCCCCTTTGGCAAAACGAAGTGCCCACAAATTACCACATAGGTGGTAATCCATTAAGTACAGAAGAAGTCATTAGGGACCTGGGGACCCAAGTTGACAGCAATCTCTCATTTGACAACCACGTGGCCAAAGTGGTTAGAAAAACATTTTATATAGCCCACCTAATCATGAAGGGTTTCACATCTAGATTAGGGGAGGTCATCGTGCCTCTTTACTCATCCCTCATCAGGCCCATAATTGAGTACAATGCCCCTTTTGGGATGTACCTTACCAGACACCTGCAGCAACTGGAAAGACCCCAAAAGTACCTCACCAAGAGGATCAAAGGGCTCAAACAGATGCCATATGCTTCCCGGTTAAAGAAACTCCAGCTCTACTCAGTGGCATACCGCCTGCTCAGAGGCGATCTGTGCCTGATGTATAAAGCCATGTCCAACCCGGAATTAATGGACATGCTGCACCTCAGAAAATCCAAATCCCATCGAGCTACATGGCTCGAGAGACTTGAACCTCAGCACTGAAATAAATAGGACATGCTGGAGGGACAGATTCATAACCCAGAGGCTCCCTTCACTCTGGAATAAAATCCCAGTCCAGGTTAGGCAGAGTCCCACATTGACTCTCTTCAAGAAGAATCTTGATGAGTGGATGGGAGATCGTAGGTTTACCCCGGCTATCACTTCTGGGTCACTGTTAGACAGAGGCACAGTATACTAACCTCAAAAAAAGGCATAGCAAAATTAATTTAAAATGGGTGGTGAAAGCCAAACACACTCTGGCTAGTCTTATAAATGCCCTAGGGCAGATAGCCTAGTATGAACCTATAGTATGAACCTATAGTATAATATATGCTAGCATAGCTAGTTGGATTCTTTAAATAATTATATGTCATTTGTGTATCAAACTGATCTGTATAGGTGCTTGGTTGAAAATGTATTTGTAAAGCTGCTTGTGTTAAAAAAGTGTACGAACAATGGGAACTGCTAGACAGAAAAAAGAAATACCCCTGTATGTCAGACTGTATTACAACTGCTGAAATTAATATTGTAAGAGAGGATACTGGAAGAGAAGAGGTTAAGCTCAGCCTGAGCTAACTTTTAGAAAAATATCCTGAAATTAAATTACTTAATTTAGGCCATAAAAAGTCTGTACTAGGAAGCATTCTGTATTGTCCTTGGTGATGAACTAATTGCTTATCTGGAAGGGTGGAAGTTTGAAATTGTAGCTGGCTTTGGAGTGTCTGGTGGCAGTTACTACCTTATAGTCTGGGCAAAGGGTAGCAGAGTGAGTAAATCTGTGTCAGCCTTTCCCAGGTGTGTGTGTGTGTGTGTGTGTGTGTGTGTGTGTGTGTGTGTGTGTGTGTGTGTGTGTGTGTGTGTGTGTGTGTGTGTGTGTGTATGTGCGTGTGTGTGTGCGCGCACAAATAAAATCAAAAAGAGAGTGTGTGTATCAGCTGCTTGGAGCAGGGACACAGAGCACTGGTTTCAAAGAGAGAGTGATAGAGGACTTGACTTGGACACTTGGCTGAAGACTCAACTCTACATCTTTGTCATTGGGAATCTTATTAGAGGCCTGGAGAGAGAGAGAGAGACAGAGAGAGACAGAGAAGAGAGAGACAAAAACCCAGACCTTAGGCTGGGTATGTTCTCTATGTGCTCTTAAGAGAAATTCTACTTGATACAGAGAGCTGTATTTGGAAATGCTGTTTGTATATATTTTTGTTCCAAGTTAATGTCCGTCACTGGTGTCAGTGGTGAGGATTCAGGCTCTTTGATTACTCGGCCAAATGAGGGACGTCACATCCCTAATTTGTTACACTGGGACCTCTCCAACTCATCCTGTCAACTACAATGTATGATTTGTTAAATCCAAAAGGCGTACACAGATTTGGAGTAGTAAACAGCTTTAATCCTGGTACTTCGGCATTTCACCTTCAAGGGATATCAACATATCAAATTCTAAAGTTTAAATTAACTAAACAATTAAACAACTGTGTTTCAAAATTTGTCTAGACATCCTACTTTTAAAGTGACCAGTGCACATTATAGATAAACACATCCCATAGTCATGAAAACTACTACATCTCCCATAGAACTTCAGCAGCAGCAAAATTATAACAACAAAATTACAATGAATTCTGCAGCAACATCATCAAAAAGATTCAACCAACTTTACATAAAAATTACAATAATACCCTCTCATAATGTGTGTATGTACTCATATAAAAATACACACACACACACACACACACACACACACACACACACACACACACACACACACACACACAAGCACACACACACATGTATGGACATATTGTCAATGACAATTCTTCAAAAATGTAACACCTCCTGATTTAATCCATGTGGGACCAAGATTCCAAAATTAAAAATGAAAGTAGTCTCCAGTTGATTTAACTTATTAGCAAACAGAGTACCACTACCACAGCTGCCAGATGGTTGGACTAATGCACTAAAAACAGGGAAACAAAATTTCATGAATGGGCTTCAATAAAATGTTCTACCACTGGACTGAAGCCTATATTAGGTTTAAAAATGTACCAAAAGAAAAAGTCACATGTTGTGGAAATAAAGTGCTGAGGTTATCATCAGCTGTTATCATTGGCCATGACCTTGTAACCACTTGTCTGAGTGTGTCTGAAAAGGGACTAAACCTAGTAACATAAAATATTTTATTTTCTGTCCCCTCCTCTCTCTTGAAGTAAATTGAATTCTATGTCCAAACTTATTATTCTCATGCAATTGTTCCCTACTTATCACATTATTCAACAATTTATTCTTTGCTTCATTAAGAATAGATCTAGAATACCCTCTGACCGATAATCTCTCCTCTACTTCAGCCAGAGATTTCTCTTTAGAAGCCATCTCAGAAGCATTCATCCATACTCTTCTAAATTCACCATAAGGCAACGACTTAATGAGATGTTCAGGGTGCATGCCGGAAGCATGCAAAAGATTATTCACAGCAATACTCCTCCTAAATGGAACATATTGAATAACTCCATCTCATTCACAAATAACTGGACATCCAGGAAACTAATGGTACTGAAGTCTGTGTAACAACAAATCTGTAAACCATGACTATTGGAATTCAAATCCAGCACAAATTTCTCAAACTCAAATAGAGGTCCCTTACATATGAAAATCAAATTGTCTATGTATCACCTATCTAACATCACCTTCTCCTTGTAATAAATATGGTGATGCACAAACCGCTTTTCAAACTCCCCTATGTACAAAACAGCATAAGAGGGAGCAAAAGGAGCCCCCATAGCAGTGACCCTTATCTGCAAATAATGTTCCTTGTTAAAACTAAAATAGTTGTGTGTTAAACAAAATTCAAGTAACTCCAAATGTAGGCACCGTGAGGCTCTTCACCCAGTATTGATGCCATAGCTTCAAGACCCTTACCTGTTGTAATATTCATATACAAAGAAGAAATATCCAAAGTAGCCCAAAATATTCTTTTCTCCACACCATATTCTGCATTACAACACACAGCTCTTGTGTGTTCTTTATGTTACCGTAGCTCACCCCATTCACGATAAGTAGCTATAAACATGATTTCTTAGCACTTATTAACTGATTCTAGCCATTCTAGCCATTCTAACCAAAACACCTCAACATCAAATTTAGCAAAACTAGACTATGCTCTCTGGCAGCCTTAAAAGGCCCAGCAAATTTCACTCTGTCTGAAACATACTAACAGATTAGTTGGCCGCTTAGAAAATCTGAAAGCAGTTAAGTATTTTCACTAAATCCTATGCTTTCAGTAAGTACACATATATAATATTGTACAAATACAATCACAAACAGTAGGTGCTGTTCAGACATGTCTGCTTCCTTTTGGTCCTGGGTTCAAATGTTGACCTCTTTGTATCATATTTAATATAGGTGGGTTAGCTACTTAAGAAAGGAAGATCAGACTTTCCTTACTTTACTGACGGACTAAACCATGAGCACTACAACACTCAGTCATGTGATATCCATCATGTCTCAGAAAGAATAGAACGAGAATATACTTTCTTGACCCGACTGTACTTTTCTTTTAATTTAAAACTGTTAGAGATATGAAGTACAGTCGGGTCAAGAAAGTATATTCGCTTTCTATTCTTTCTGGGACATGATGGATATCACATGACTGAGTGCAACTTCTGTGGCCTAAATGTGGAAAATAAGCAGCAGCAGCAGTAAACTCTAATTTGTCTCTGTATATTTTTTATTTAACATTACATTTAACACTGCTTTTATTGTTTTTACAAATATGTCATGTAATGGATTATAACCTCCTAACCATCACATATGCACATCATAGCTAATTTTCAGACTTTAAGTAGTTGTAGAAACAATATAATTATCTATAACAGCCCTGTCTTCAGTTAAATTGTGCCATATTTTTATAATTATTGAATATTAGTCATATATATCATTCCCTATACATGTAAATAAATAAATAAATAACCCCCCGGATTTACTATTCTTCTGTGCAGGACTAGCTTAGAGCTGCATGGAGGCGGACGTTTAGGAGTAGGATGGCAGTGCACCATGCATAATAATAAGGTGCGCTGCCTGAGCTCCTAGGCTTACACGGAGCATGTAAGAGTGCAGGGGGCATGTCTGAGAGCAGAGCTCTCAGAATAAACATGCCCCTGCAATGAAGAACAGCAGAAAGGGGTATGAAACGAGCAAGACCACCTCACAGGTGACTGCATATCCCCACCAACAGTCCCCCTTGTGTACAGCAACAGTATACATAAATAAAATGAAGAAACCCTTCATTCTTTTTTTAAAAATCTGATTAAAGCTAACGGTAGGTGCGCGAGTGTGCCCATTGCTTACCTATGTTAATACAACTTAAATGGCTAAAGAGGATAACAAGGAAGATATATGCAAATGAAGCAACCTAGCAATAGTGTAGTGGGCAGAACATTCACCTTATGAGCAGGCATTCCAAGTTGAAGTCCCACTGCAGCACATTCTGTTTTCCATAGCAAAGCATGTTATTAGTAATATTTATGTTGCATAACCCACTAAATAACATATTTTCATGAACTGGAGTACTGCAGTAAATGCACATGTGAAGTGTCAGTGTCATAATGAATAAGGCACTAGTAAGCAGGTTTAAGCACAAATAAGCAGTAGTAATCATATTTAAGCACTAGTAAGTAGGCTTAAGCCCGTTTGCATGGCAGTAAGCAATGCCTACACAAGTTAAGCAATTTTAAAGCTAACTCTCTGTAAGCAGATGTAACGGCAAGTTAGCAGTGCTTACAGTCACGCAAACCCGCTTAAACTGCTCAAAAGTGCCTTAATCATTCTGTATCCAACATCCCTTGTTCTGGCCATCAGCAAAATAAACAACCATGCAGGTCTCAAACCCAAGACCCTATCCACCATAGGCACAGTAGTTAACCACCAAGCCATCACAGAAGTACAAAAGTAATGAGGTATCAGCAAACAAGTCCTCACCATAGTAAAACCAAACTGAATCTGTGACAGGAATCAGTACACAGTTATATGTTCCATAACCCAAGGCCACTAGATAACATAAATATGTAAACTGGAGTACAGCAGTAAGCCCAGAAGTGAGGTGTAATTGTAATAGAATGTTGAAGTCCCCAATAAAACACAAGGACCCCATAGAGTGTACGTACACATTAATCATGGATACCAGACAGATATATAAGATGTAATGAATAAGAAATCAATGCCAAAAAGAAAAAATAATGCAAAGTCTAATGTAAGCAATGCTAAGCATTGGACAGGCCAGCTTAGGAGGTGTAAGCAATGTGTAGGCCAGCTAACTCAATGCATCCAGTGTTATACCAATTTAAACAATGCCAACCTTTTGGTTTGCCCATAGCTTAGCCTTTTCAAAACTGGCCAATCACGGAAAAGTGAAGGAAATTGGCTCAACTTAAACCCAAGAGGCGGGAATACATCTCATAACTGGTTGCAGCTTCCCCTTGCATGCACTATGGCAGTAAGGGGAGAAGATGTGCGCTTTCAGGCACAGGGCTGGTGCATCCAGGAGTCCAAGGTGATGGCAGGACTCCTAGTTAAAGACCATAGTCAGGGACTGCTGCAGTGCCAGTAGCAGGGTTCCCAGTATAAGGTGGAGGCTCGTGACCTCTCCAGTGCCACTGGCATACCTCGAACTGGTGAGCATGTCAGGCACCACTATGCCGACCTGAAGCGGCATAAGAGGGACCTCTTGGAGGAGTGGCTCCAGGAGGCTAGAGTGGCAGGGGATGTTCCAGTTGTGTGTAAGTATCACCCCAGTATGTGTGGAATAATTGCCAGCTCAAGCATATCATGGATAGGTATGGCTAAATATTCCTCTTATGTCCCCCACAGCTGCAATGATGCGGGCCGTGGACCAGGAGGCCCTCATCGGTCACCTGGTGAGGTTGTGACATGAGGCTGGTCAGTAATACTCATGCATTTACAGTCATAGGAAATAAAAATAAAAGTAGTAGTAAATTAATTGCTTGTATAAAATATGTATTGTTCAAGGCAAGTACTGCATACACTAGAGAATGTGGCAGGAAGAGTCTCATATTGTTTGCAAGTCAATAAAAGTGTAATAGCCTGACAAAACAGGTCTAATTGCTGGACTGCATGTGTATATCCTGGTATCACACAGTAATGTAGATATGCAATCATGTAATAGTACTGTAGTATTAAGCACTGCTACCCACACAGTGCACCATAAATTGAATGTGTAGGAATGCCTGTATATGACAGGTGTATCCCCAGAGGCCATTTAGTACAACTGAGAGACACATAGACAGTAAAAAGGGAAAATACAGACAACAAAAACTGAATAGCACATGCAACTGAGATGTGAACTGTTGTTTTTTTAGCGCACAGAGCCACAGTTGAAATTCTGCCAGTAGTAGTAGTCTGCATACAGAATCTTTCACCACACCTGTACAGATATGTCCAGAATTTCTAGTAAAGTGGCCCATATCTGTTGTCTATCAACCTGTTCCCCTGGGAAATTAGTGGGATGATCCCAGATGTATAGGCAGCAAACAGGAAATACAACTGACACACAGCTATGAGAACAAAGCTGGCACACTAGCAACTCCCCAATACCTTATGTGACTAAGAAGCTACGTATGTCCCATTTACACCCCAACTTGTCAAGCTGTGGTCAGAGTGTGTACAGTAACAGAGTAAGATGTATGTGCATAATAGTAATGTGGAATCTGGTACTGTGTGTGTGGGAACATTCGGGTAGTGCTGATAAACATTCCTCCCACAGGTCTGCCATATACCAACACTGTGCCCAGAAATACAGGAATGATATGAAGTTGCTCTGAATAATGAGGTATTACACATCACTGTCACCCACACTGTCCAAAACATATAACTGTCTAGGAAATCTGTATATGAGTGTTGTAATACAAGATCAGAATGCAAAAGCGCAGGAGATTAATAAGACAGAAAGCAGATAGGAGATATACAGCAACATCTATATAGCAGACACAACTGTGAGGGACAGTGTTTAAGTTGTAGCAGACACAGCCATGGTCTGAATCCTGGGAGTGGAATTAGGCTGCATACAGATTCATACTCCACAACTGTACAGATGAGGCCAGAATGCCCAGTATATGTGCCCATATCTGCTGCCTGTCCACCTAGTAAGTCTGTGGGATGATCCCAGATGTTTAGCCAGCAAACAGGGAATACAAGTGATTGTCAAACATCATGAGAACACACCTGTCACTGTATCAACCCCCAAAACTGTTAGGAGAGTAATATCTCAAGTATGTCCTATCTACACTCCCATGTTGTCAAGCTGTGACCAGAGTGTGCACAGTAACAGAGTGAGAACTATGTACTTAATACTAATGTGTAATCTGGAACGTTGTGTGGCAACAGTCAGGTAGTGCTAACAAACATTGCTCCCACATGTACGTTGGATACGAACACTGTGCTGAGAAATACAGACCATTATAACCTGTACTGGTACTGTTCACTCTGGTATTGTAGGGAATTGTGAGTGTTGCAGTTTCCCTGAATAATAAAGTATCACTGGTCACTATCACCCACACTATGTTGCATAATATAACTGTGGAGGAAAGTATGTATATGTATGTGTCAGGTCACTAAAGGTGGAAGAGGGCAATATTCTAGATATGTCCCGGCACACCAGCATGTGGTCAACACATGGCCAGAGTCTGTTCAGAAGGATTTGGATAGCTATGCACAAAACAACAACCCAGAATCCGGGAGTATGTGTACAAACAGTTACTTAGTGTTAACAAACATTCCCTCCACAGGTATACCAGGTAAGAGGTGTATACTGGAAGTAAAACCAGTTCATGTGTAATGATGATGACAGCCATATCACTGTCCAAGCTAAGGCTATACGGTAGTGTAGTAAGACTTGTAAGGTACAGATAACAGCACTTACTAGGAAAGTAATGTGGACTACAAGAATATACTAGTTGCTAATTGACATCTCCCCCCCCCACCACCATATCTCCAACAATAATCAACATACCCACCCCATCCGGTATGTAATAATGCCTATGTTCTGATAATGTCCACTTGTTTGATAAATATTTTGATGGTTCCCATGCATGTGCTATACTGAATTATTCCAACATTGGTGGCATGGTGCCATAAATGTACCTGTATGCTGTTCTTATTACCACTGTGGTCCCATATATGCATGTGTTCTGTTGGCTATGCAACTGTTCTGTATTTGGTGTCTGGGTTAATGGGAATATCTATGCATGCTGTTATACCTAACCATGGAATGTGTTGACTTTTACTAACCCACAAATGATGATGAAATCTAAACACTATAGCATGCTTAGGAAGGCCAGTCTCAGCGGACCCACCTGTCCCAGCTCACCTGGCTGTGGCACCAGGCACTAGCCTGTCTGGGGCCCAGCCTGGGACCTCTCTGTTTGTTGGTCTTGCACCACCTTTAGGTGTAACCGCCTCAGGGGATGTGGCTTGACCCCCCCTTGGGAGTAGGTGTGGACAGGCACCTGTCACCCATCTCCAGGCCGGCGTTGTGGTGCACAGAGCAATCAACAAGCAGCTTGGTGATCTTCTACGCCAGCTCGAGGGCCACATGTTGCGATTAGAGAGTCAGACTGGCTCTGCGACTCAGCCCCCAGTGCAGCCACTTTCGGAGATGTGAAGGTGCAGTAGTGACTGCCCATGGGTGGGGACCTCAGTCCCACTGTTACCACTAGGGTGTTTGTGGGCTTCCAATATCCCAGCACCCCTCCTCATCAAGGTGTTTACCCCCCACATGTGTCATATACCAACCCTGTATGCATCCTGTTTGTCTTGTCTGTTAACCTACCCAACCAACCTTCCCAAATATACCTACTACCCCTTCCCAACATCCCACTCTCACCTGAAAAATAAAAAAGGACAATCTGTTCCCACAAAAAAACTCACCCCATACATAAATGTCCATTTTGCACATGTGCCCACTGTCTAACTGACATCACAACTTATTAATGTTGTCCTCACATCTCTCCCAGAGGTTTGAATGTCCAAATCTACCTCAACATTCAGTGTTTCTGCACAGCTGTTGCTGTAGAAGAAATAGGCAGCTTTGGACCTTTCCTACACCCTTCCTGCACATCCCTGGCTATTTTCCCTACTGTCTTTCCCTCTTTGTGGTCTTTTTTCCACCACTTTTCTATCAACCTGATTATTTTCTTTTAAAGAAATTAGCACAGGGGTAAGTGGGAGTAAACACTTTTAAGCAGCAGTAAGTGGGTTTAAGCCTGTTTGCATGGGGGTAAGCAATGCCTACACTGGTTAAGCAAATTAGAAGCTAACTGAGTATAAGAACCTGTAACCGGGAGTTAGCAGTGCTTACCTCAACGCAAACCCAATCAAACCCGCTTACAACTGCTTTAAAGTGCCATAATCATACTGTATCCAATGGCCCATGTTCTGCCCAGCAAGAAAATAACCTGCCTCTGCAAAGCTCAAACTCAAGACCCTGCACACAGTAGACAAAGTGATTTATCACTAAGCCATGTCACATATACATAACCCTGATGTTTTCAAAAACATATCTTCTAGCCCAGTCATTCAACAGTACAGAGAATGTATTCCAACATTTAGATGTATGTGTGTGTGTAAATATACTGATATCTAAACAGATACAACCTATCTATATATGTATATATATATATATATATATATATATATATATATATAAACATATATACATGCAAATTCCTATGTCTATAAATGTGTATGTCTACACCTATATGTCTAAATATATACGGCAGGTTATATATATGTCAGCATGTATATATATAGATAGATAGATAGATAGATAGATAGATAGATAGATATAGGTATATACAGACATACATCTGTAGATAATGGGGAAATAACAAAAACATATATGTCCACATGCAATGTTAATGGGGTTGAGAGGCCCCAAACAATATACGTCTTGTACAAATAGGTATATTCCCCACAGCCGAACACATCCCTCCTGCAATATATTACAAAGTGTTGCAGATCCCATAACCAGGACAGACACGACATGGGCATCCCTAGGATACATATACACAGACACATATATGCAGATACAGATATACACACACACACACACACACACACACACACACACATATATATATATATATATATATATATATATATATATTATATATATGTAACTACACATACACACGCAGAGATATGTACAGTAAGTTACATATGTAGTACGTGCGCACAATATGGAACAGCCACTATTCCTACAGTTACCACCTTACTAACTGGAGACTGTATGAGCCACCCATACAAATGACATTCATTGCCTGCAACATATACCCACAGAGATATCAAAGGATATAACACCACACACAGGTGTGCATAAATGGGAAATCTTTATTTGTCTACTATTACAGTTGTATATGCCATGTCACATCACTGTTTAGACACGGACATCCATATAACCTGAGTCATGCAACTGTGAAACAGTTATACTAATACAGTAGTCATGAAAAGTTAACAAATGTTGCTGTCCAGGCCAAGACCATCAAGTAGTACAATAGTAAAGACAGACTGGGCCACAGGATACCAAACAATCAATGGTAAGTAATGCAGGTGTATAGTTTACCAGCCTCTATCTACACTGTGTAGACAATCCCTAGGGTGTAAAGACCTCAGTTGACACACTGGGATGTAACTGTTATATAACAAAGCACAACTGACACCATCACAAGCACACTGACAAACAGAACAGTCTGTATGGCAGGTGGCAGTAGGCCTGCATTTAACCAAAGTGGATTGTATGGTAATGTACATCCATATACCTTAAGGCAGCTCACCCCTGCTGGTCTTCAGGACTTTGGGCTTTCAGCATTCTGTAGCACTCCTACACACACATATATATATATATATATATATATATATATATATATATATATATATATGTATATACAGATATGCCAAGTTATGTTGGTATATATGTAGATATCAATAACTATATGTGCATAAATATCTATTCTGATATACCTACTACTGTCAAAATATATTTAGATATCCATATGTATATGTGCATATGTATCTCTACCTGTATATGTGTAGACAGATATTGCTCTGTATATGTATATATCTGGGTGTTTATTTGTATATCTATGTACATATACATATCAATCTATGTATGTCGATATGTATATCTGTATGTCTATATAGATATTTGGATAAGTATATGTACATATATCATCCCATTACTCTGTCTGACATACGTAATTGTTATGGTGGCCCGACAGCAGTAGTAACTGGACATTATATCTCACTGGGTAAGTACACTAAGCTGCTAGGTATGTAACAAAGCACTGTGCAGACTACAGGCAGACTGGCTCAATACTGGCCTACATTTCCTATGGGGAATGCACATGTACCTGCACATGGATAGCAGGCTCTACAGGCATGCCACAGCACAGAGTAACATACACCTGTGTGTAAGTGCATCACCACAGCCAATGTGAACACAGCCACAGCTGCATAGGGCATGCAAGCATATTATTACAGTATATGGAATATCTGTTCAACACCAACTTCATATGTGCCACCCACACACTAACCCTACATATACTGGGCCGCTACACAGTGTGGTCCACCGCCTGTCTGTGGTATGGGACATGTGCGTGTAAGGCCCAACAAACATGTAAGCCGATAGGGTAACATACAGTGGAACAGCATGTAACATTAGACAGAACAGGACCGAGAACAATGACAACTACCACAGTCTGTAAACAGGCCAAGGTACATATTAACAATACACACACTGCCGACAATCAACATAAGTACACAGACCTCAGTACTGTACACATAACTACTGAATGTCCAGGTTATGTCATCAAATATAACCCCTACTATACATTACATGTGTAGCAGTCTGATAGCTCATTGGCTTGTTATCAGATATGATGTCACTAATTATGATGTACAGTACATCTGCACCCCTTACTGCATGATATGTACAAAGGTTGTCAGGGTTGTGGCTGGAGGCACATACACAGGGCTAATATTGACATGTTGCTGTGATAACCTCATACATGTACTGTTGTAACAGGGTTTGTTGCACCATATGTCCTATGAAGGATATGAAGTCAGTAACTCTCACAGATGTCACCATCTACAGACTGCAGTCCTGACACTACCTTCTGCAGTTCACAGATAGGTGCTATGTGGGTAACACATGAAACAAAAGGCAACACACTGCCCAGTCTGCAGATGACCCTACAGATAGGGTTTCCTCATAAACATAGCACTGACATGGCAGTTATTAAAACATGTAGGACAGCCATATCCACGCACACCCTGTTAAACCAACATTACTCCAAATGCAGTATAGCAACACTTGCAGGCTGTAGTCAGGTCAAGCACATCCCCCTCCTGTGTCTTGGCCTGTTTGCACAGTGTATGTTGTTAGAGGTAAACCCATATCCATCTGAGATGCTGTTTGCCAGACAACAGGTTGAGCTCCTGCTCACAGTGAATGAAAGGCCCAACACCAACATGATGTTCATATATATTGGTGTATGTTTCCATGCAATTGGCTATGGGAATGTTACCACAGCTGTTCCACAGGCAATCAGCTAGAAAAGGGCTGCAATTCTTGCAGAGACCATCAGCTGATCCTGAGCATCACTTAAAATACACATGCTGCTGCCCAAGCAAAGCAGGTGTAAGTCTCCACATCCACCAGAGAGGGAGTAAGAGAGGCAGACACAGGCATAGAAAAGCTAGAGAGGAGTGGGAGAGTAAAACCTATGCATGTTTGTGTCACACACCTACCAGTACAGGGAATCAAACCCTGATGACTATGTAGTGCTATCACATGTCCATGCAGTTATTGGATGCACCACATGGGTTACCTGTTGGGGAGCCCCCAGAATGTATATGTGATGGTGAGTGACATCTGCAACAGGGATATGGTAGCTATGTGGAAGATATTGCACGTGTGCCTTCCCGCACAAACAGGTGTCAGCGTCAACACACCGACACTCTCACAGGGAAGCACACACATTGCCACACTTGGCAGGGCCAGGAATACAACTCAGCATTAGTGGGATAGCCACAACACAGTACTGTGCAGGTATCACATGCACCACAGGGTTCATATGGAGGTTATATGTGCAAAGGGTATGTGGAATTGTTTGACATCAGATAGCAGGCTTCAGTATGCCAATGGGAGTTCTAGTGAGTGTGAATGTGGTCATATGCATCATACGCCACACACACATACATGGGCACTAGTACTGACATGCATGTGTGCACTGCTTCACATATGTGTTGTGGTTGACAGTGCCAGATGGCTATACAAGGCTAGGTGATGGGTATATTTTGGCATCAGGCCACATGACAATGGTCTGCATTGTGGCTCAGGAGTGTAGTGTCTGGAGATGCCCACACAGCTGGGTATTGTATTCACCATCCAGTCACTTGGGTGACTATTGCATGTGGCCAACGCTGTGCATTGCTTGCCATGTATGTGTTCCTTTGTCCATGATATGGACAGTGTCTGGGATGTGCATACCTCCTACATGTATGTACAGTGACATGTGGTACTGTACCTGGGGTGTCCGACCCATGTTGTGTACACAGCTCATTATCATCAGATGTGCCAGTCCTGACTTCATGTGGCAGGAACTGTTCATGGACAGTAGGTTGGCACTACACGTACATTGTTAGCATGATACCGGTATTCCCTGATGTCAGGGGCATCTGTCCATACAGGGCCTGTGTTTCGGGCATGTTATGTCCTTTGTGGGTCACATTTGATGGCACCACAGGTGTTGCAGGTGTCCGGTGGGGAACATGGGGGAGGTGCACTGTTGGTATGTACATGCCTATTTGACTGATGGACGGGGTGCCATGCCCTCTGTAACCCACTGCAATCACACCATGGTTACTATCAGTGGGCAATATACAGGGTACTATCAGCATAGCAGCTGTTGCCTAGACAAGTGTGTGTGTGTATGAGACATGGGTTGAGAGTGTACCCTGGGTAATATAAGGGTTGTTAACATTGTTTAGCTGGCATTGATGTCACATTTAGGGGTATGGATTTGCACACCAGCCTCTTGGCTATTTCACATCTGTTATCCCTGTACAGTGAACATTGTGATATATACTTGGCCCACCATATAAGAAGTTAGCAAAACCTGCTCCACACTGAGTCCAGTTGTTGCACACTCACAACCACCACCACACAGGATACGAATGACAAACACAGACACACACACCTCTGTCATGTGTGGGATTAGAACTCCTACCTAACTAGTATATCACACTACAGCATGATGCTGTTACAGGACACACCACAGAGATTGCTGGAGTGCCCTTTCTCCAAAGGTGTATTTCACAGTGAATGACATCAGCAGGATTGCCAAAGTAGGGCATTTGAATTGTAGGGAGTGTGACTAGCCTAAAATAAATTGCTCCCTACACAAACATATACACACACACACACACACACAAACATCCACAACTGTCATGTGTTGGGATAGAACCCCTACCAGAGGTCTACATCATACTACAGCATAATTATGTTATAGGACACACCATGGAGATTACTGGAGTGATCCTTCTCCAAAGGTGCATTTCACAGTTAATGACATCAGCAGAATTGCCAAAGTAGGGCATTTGAATTGTAGTGAGTGTGAGTAGCCTAAAATGCATTGTTCTCTACACACACATTTTTGCAAAGTCTGGGATTAGAACTCCTTCCTAACTAATTTATCACACTACAGCAGTACGGAGTTATAGGATGCGCTACGGAGATTACTGGGCTGCAACCTTCCCAGAGGTGTATTTCTAGGTAGATGACATCAGCAGCCTTGCCAAAGTACAGCATTTGAATTGTAGGGAGTGTGACTACCCTAAAAAACATTACTCTCTATACAGACAGTGTCAGGCAGACACAGACATACTTGCTAAGTCTGTGATTAGAACTCCTACCTAACTAATGTATCATATTACAGCAGTACACAGTTACAGGATGGGCTATGGAGATTACTAGGCTGCAACTCTCCCAAAGGTGTATTTCTAGGTGGCTGACCTCAGCAGACTTGTCATAGTAGGGCTATGGGGAGGGCAGTGTGTGGCCATGGGCCATAGCCCATTCATCTAGGGGTTGACACACCACATACAGGCGCACACATGGTCATATATCACAGGTACATGTATACAGTTGCTAGATGACCACTTCCTTGTATAGTCATGTTGCACTGCTAGCACATGCACCACCTAGTCTGTACTGCTGATGGATACCGGTGGCTAGTATCTACAGTGAGTGCCATCTGAATCTCATGTGGTTGTGGCCCTTTGGCTGTGTGCTGGGTGGGACAGGTTTGGATGGCTCCTTGTCACAGTCACCCTCTTCCACACATCTATGTCCATCTACTTTTGGCTTAATATAGTGTGTCGTCCTTACATATATGTCTGTATTCCTATCCACTGTGTGTGCAAAGCATATGTGGTGCATACTGAGGAGTGTCTGCCCTAACATCTGCAACTGCCAGATATGTCTGGTCCACCGGTGTTTGCAGACATGCCCTTCGTGTGTTTAAGTGTGTGAGCATGCCCAGTATGACCTTTCAGTATGTTGTTGACTGACATTGCCTTCATTCCTCTAAGTGTGTGAGCATGCCCAGTATGCCTGTCTGTATTGACTGTGTGGAATGAGTTTAGGTAGTTTGTACTGCAGTGCTGACCTTTGTGTTGTACACCTACAGGTAGCATAATGTTTCTGCAGGGTATCCGTCAATAATTTGGCATTGACTGTTACTACATTTCTACATAGGATGGGGGGAGCACACCTGCCTATTTCTACATTTCCAAACAGGATGGGGGGGGGGACCCTGACTGTTATTACATTACTACGTAAGATGGGGGGGGCCACACCTGACACATACACATTTGCTATGACTGTACTGCTATGCCAGGTACTCTGTTTCATTCTGTATTCTTACCAATCATGCTGACTAGAGGCATACCAGTGTCCTACAGATCATAGCTTTTATTTACCGACGTAATAGTTTCTGACTTCCTACCCTTCAGAAGTGACGTCTCACTGCCTGACCTGCTGTAGTTTGTCTGTGTAGACCTGGGGGGGAGGTTACCCATAGGCATCATTCAGTGGCCATAGCACAGCCTTTGTTTGTGTTTTTTCATAGGTTCATAGGTTCATAGGTTGGTACTAGGCTATCGGCCCTAGGGCCTATACAAGCCTAGCCATAACAATTCCCTGGCTATTTCTTCCCACACTATTTACTTCCCTGGACCTCTGTCTAGCAGTGTGACAGATGTGATCCCCGGGGTGAATTTCCTTTTTCCCATCCAATCGTGAAGATTCCTTTTGAAGAGGGCCAAAGAGACGCTGTGCTTTTCATGTATGGGCAGTCTTTTCCAGAGTCTGGGGGGTCTCTGGGTCATGAACCTATCCCTCCAGCATGTTTTGTTTATTGTGATGACAAGATTTAGATCTCTTGAGCATGTAGCTTTGAGGGATTGGGATTTCTTTAAGTGTAGCATATCTGACAGCTCTGGGTTTGACATGGCCTTGTATGTTAAGCAGAGATTGCCTCAGAGTAGACGATAAGCAACAGAGTATAGCTGGAGTTTTTTAAGGCAGTCAGCATAGGGCAGCTGCTTTAGGCCTGTGATTCTTTTAGTGAGGTATTTCTGTGGCCTTTCCAGTTGTTGCAGATGTCTTGAGAGGTACATACCAAATGGGGCATTGTATTCTACAATGGGTCTATTGAGGGATGAGTACAGTGGGACAATGACCTCCTTTTTTCTGGATGAAAAGCCCTTAGTGATGAGGTGTGCCACATAAAAGGATTTCCTGATTGTTGTGGCAATGTGGTTATTGAAAGTGAAACCACTGTCCACCTGTGTCCCTAAGTCTCTTATCACACTTTCGGTGTTTAGTGTACTGCCACTTATGTGATAATTCATGGGTACATGTTTTTCCCAAAGGGGATAACTATACATTTCTTGGCACTGAGCTTGAGCCCATGGCTCTGGCACCAAGTATCTGTTTCTGTAAAGCCCTTTTGTAGAGTATCCACATCATTTGGGAATTCAATAATGGCTCCCAGTTTGCAGTCATCTGCGAACTTTGTTAGCCAGAGTCAGTTAGTGTTGGCCTGTACTTCAGAGAAGTAGATGCCAAACAAGAGAGGTCCCAGGACTGAACCCTGAGATACTCCACTTGTCACTTGCCTGGAGCTGGATTTGGAGTCAGCTACTTTTACAGTGTGGGTTCTGTCAGTAAGCCAGTTGGCAATCCATCGAGTGACATAGGGATTAATGCCCAGCTTAGTAAGTTTATCTATGATTCCAGAATGGGGTATGGTGTCAAAGGCCTTGGCGCGGTCCAGATAGGCTGTGTGGACTTCCTTACCCTCATCCATGGCTCTGGAGACTGATTTAAAGAAGTCAGTAAGGTTCAGGAGACAAGATCGGCCCTTCATGAACCCAACCTGGGTGGGGTCCAGTGTTTGAAGGTTGCCAATGTCTTTGTTTATAGGTTCCATGATAATACATTCCATGGCCTTGCAGATCAGGCTCATCAGACTGATGGAGCGGTAGTTCCTGTGATACAAGGTGGATCGGCCCTTGTGGAGTGGGATAACTGTAGCTGTGCGCCACTCAGTGGGCACGAAGCCTGAGGTGAGGGTATGATTAAACATGACACTTAGGTGAGGTGCCAGTTCATTTTGTAGTTCATGTAGTACACAGCCCAGGATGTCATCTGGTCCCATGGATGCTGTATTCTTAACTTTGGAGAGTGTGTTTTTTACGTGTGGCCATTATTACCAGAATTTGGCAATCTTCCAGTATTGAGATGGGCCATTTAGGGGGTGAGAGGGGGGTGAAGTTGGCACTAAATCGATCTGCCAGGATATTGGCAATATCCTTGGGATCAGTATATTTAATGCCATTCTGTTGTAGCTCAGAGCAGATCTGAGCATTGCCATTTAGATTTTTGACATAGTTATAGAATGCCTTGTGGTTGTCTTTGGAATCTTTGGCAATTTTATTTTTGTGACTAGCTTTGGAGGATTTTATGAGGGATCTCAGCTTTTTACTGAGGCTGGCAAAGGAGTTTTTTGCATCCTGGGATTTTCCGCTTTTCTGCAACAGTTTTTTCCTTTTGTTGTAAAGTTTGTTTATGGCAGGGGACCACCAGATTGGCTTCCTTTGTTTTGGAGGAGATCATCTTGGTTCTATTTGGGAAGGCACGATTCATGCATGAGTGGATGTGCTTGTACACTGCCTTAGTGTAGGATTCAGCAGTCAAACTTTCAGTTCCCATTGTATGGATGTCATGAAGTTTGTAACTTCTGACTTGAGTAGCATGAAGTTCACCTTGGAGAAGTTTTTTATGGAAGTTTCCTTACTGGGGGGTGGGGATAGGATGTGGATGTTAAGGGTGATTAACTTATGGTCTGACCTGACCAATGAAGGGGTGACCATAGGTGTGGAGCACTGATTTCCCATGTTGGTAATGACCAGGTCTAGGATATTGGAGCCCATGGTGGGACTATGGATTAGTTGATCCACGGCATTGGAATTTATGAATTCCAAGAACCGTTGGGCAAAGGTGTTGGTGCATGAATAGTTTTCCTAGTTAATGGCAGGGTAGTTGAAATCATCCAGTATTAGGGTATTTGGTTGTATATTAATATTTTTCAGTATGTTTAGAAAGGTGTAGTGAGAATCTTGGGGCATAGTGGGGGATCTGTAGCAAGCTACAATTTGGATTGCAGTCTTACATAGTGTTAGTTGCACCTGGAGAATTTCAGATGCATTGTATTGGGCAACTAACCTGGTGGTGCGAATATCCTTGGTGAACATGGACACTCCTCCACCTTTAGTGTTTTGATCCTGGTTTGGTAGCCGAAAAGTGTGGTAAGAGTTGTAGCCTGGTATTGCAAGGGTGCTCTCTGGAGCCTTGAACCAGGTCTCAGTTACTGAACAGATACCGATGTTCTACAGCTGTACTGCTGGCTATGACTGTTGTTGGGTATGTGAACACCAATGACTGGCATGTGTGAGTCACTTATTTTGTGGGTGTCCCAGTACTGAGGGTGGTGCTGCAGGGCTGCGTATGTTGGATGCACATGGTACGCTCCCTAAACATGGTTGAGCACAGGTAATGTAATGTTTGGCATCCCTTTTACTGTATGTGAGAGTCAGAGAGAGGTGTTATTCCCTGGGTCCCTCCTGTGTCAGTGTATGTGCTATGCATTGCCTCTTTGCCAAGGCCTGGGCATACTGTGCATGCCTCCTTCTGCCTACTGGGGCAGGCTCAGGTTGTTCCTCCTCTGAGTCACTCTGTGCCTGTGCAGGCCTTGGCAATGGTGGGGGGCTGTGTGGCCCTGCCCCATGCTGTTCCTGCTGCAGCTGTTTCTGCAGGATCATATTGTGTAGCATGGCAAACATGAGGACAATTTGGGTATATGTAGCAGGTGAGTACTGCAAGGCTCCACCGGATGTGTCCAGGCACCAGAACTGTGACTTGAGCATCCCAAACACATGCTCTACTATAATTCAGGTCTGTGCGTGTGCCTCATTATGGAGTTCTTGTTCAGGTATGTGTGCATTTCTGATGGGTGTCATCAGCCATGGCTCCAGTGCATATCCAGCAACCCCCACTAGATGACCATCAGGGATGTCCCCTTTGGCAAATCTCTGGTATAGCTGTATCAGATGCCAAATGTGGGAATCATGATATCTTCAAGGGCAGCCAGCACACACATTTATTATTATGCCCTGGGCATCGCACATGACTTGGAAGTTGGAGGGGAAGCCCATGTGGTTGATGTAGACCCTACCCCGCTCACCAGGTGATGCTTTGATGCATTTGTGCGTGCAGTCTATAGCACCCACTACCTCAGGGTATTCTGCTATTTGGTGGAACAGTTGCATATTGCTGGCCAATGCCTCATGGGCATTGGGGAAATATACATGCTCACCGACATGTGCTGACATGGCATCCAGGAACTGGTGGAGTACCCTGGATGCTGATGCCTGTGAGATCCCTATCATATCCCCAGTTGGGCTTTGGAAGGTAGCTGTAACTAGTATTCATAGGCCTACACATACCTTGGTATCCACTGGGATGGGTTCCCCTCTGTTAGTTCTGTGTGTGAGGCGTGGCCAGCACAGATCAACAATTTGCTGTAGCAGGTCCCTGTCCACCCTATAGCGCTCCACTATCTCCAACTCATGTAGCCACTGGTAGGTTATCCTGGGTCTGTACACTCTTCTCCATCTCCTCACTGTGGGTTGGTTGTCGGCATTCATATCCTCACCACCCTCAGCCTCTTCCACAAGTTGTTGTATGATAGCTATTGCAGCCCCTATCATTTTGCTGTTGTGTGTGTTAAAAGTTCCCTGCTTGTTTACACTGGTGGTGCAGAGTGTGGGAAAATCCAGAGGGGAAAGTATTTTCATAGTTTATAGTAGTGTTCCGGGCTGGGCAGGTCTGCTGCCTGTGTAATTGGCTGATTCTGATACATTTCTTTTGTCAGCTATGCTAGTTCTCCTTGATTACTTTCCTACTGCTGTTTTCCCTTCCCATTGCCTTCCTGTTTAAGCCCGGGGCGTGTCTTGCAGAGTGCCGAAATGTGCACAGTGCTGCTATTTCCTGGTTTAACTTTTTTTCTTCCTTTAAAACCTGGTGTGCGGCGTGCACGCCCGTTTAGTCAATTTAAATAGTACTAGGCAGATTCAGACACACCCCCTAGCTTAGCTGTGCTACGCTAGGAGCAAACCCGAGCCACGGGGCTCCAATCCACTTACAGTATGCCTGACACCCGCCCCCCCATGATGTCACCTAACTCCTAGGCTTGCACCAGGCTATTCCTACTTTTACACTGTTGGGACCTGACTAGCATGCTGGGGAAAATTGTGATTCACTATCCTTCCCCTCATTTGCATAGGATTGCCTGCTAATGCATAGTTACATCTCTCATACTGAGCCTCCCCCCTTAGCAATCACTACTCACTGGCCATGTTGCTTTCTGTCTGCCATTGACTTGCATGGCAGAATATTGATTGTAGTTAGAATGCTTAATTTAGGTTTATTTTGTTATTTTCCCCTGATCCCATTTGCATGCCGCTGCCCGAAGCTTAAACAGCCGAGATCGTCTTAAAAAAAATAAAAGTAGATTTTTAAATTTTATTTACTGTTTTCAATGCCAATGGCCTTATACTTGGCCACTGGCATGCTTCCTAGATGATATGCAGCCTTTATTTGTAGCTGTCACAGCTCAGTTTTGGATTTTGCAGAAATGTACTTGGTTACTAACCGAGTACATTTCTACAGATTGCACTAGTCCTGCACAGCCGGTTGTAAGCTTCCTGGATTGCAAATTCACCTCATTTGCATGGATTTCTCCTGCAAATGGAGTGATTTGCATACAGGGGCTTAGTCCATGCAGGACTAGTGCAGGAGTGCTTGTGCACGCCCCTGCAGGCTGTTCCTGGATCACACAGCAGACATATTGCCTGCTAGGGTTCCTGCTCTGATCCTGCACGCAGTGCAAGGCATAGAGAATCCGGGTGAAGGTGTCATGCCGGCTTATCACTCTCTGCAGCTTACCATTATTTTTACAGCAGCTTTACTGTTGAATCTTTACCTTGAAGGTAATACTGACTTAAATGAAATGATTGTATAAGTGAATAAAGTGCATTGTGTGCAATTCTTTGCATGATCAGTAGCACTTTCTTACGTGTTTTATTATGACATTTTGGACTTTAACTTGTTTTTCTATTGCAGTTCTGTAACCTATATAATATCAGTATTATTGTTTATTGTTCTACTCTTACTTGGGCCAATATTGTGCTATAGTGCTATATGGATTTATTGTGTATCTCATCACATAAAGATGGTGCTTTAGGCATAAAGCCCTCTTGAATTTCATATATGAATTTCAGTTAATTCAGGCTTCATTGCAGTAGCATTATAGTGCCCTAGAATACATTTTCTAGCATATGGCTGTATGGACAAAGGAGAGGCACGCTCTGGCTATTCCTTTTCAACTAAAAGAAAAGCATTACTACTTCCCATCTCACATAACTATATATATGACTTCTGTTTAGCTATTAGAAAAGTTAAGTCCTAATGGATATTTAACCTTTTCTTTAAGAGTAACCTTGGACATTTATTTAGAATAAAGAGTGCCATTAATCATTACAGTACTTTTTTTTTTTTTTTTTTCGGGAGGATATGTATTCATGTAACAATATCACAGGAAGAACATAACATATTCGGATGTAAAGGATATGTAGTATTGATTCCTATTCCATTTTCATTTCTTTTCTGACAGCATAATTCAATTTTGCCAGATAATGACTGCATGAAATGCTTATAATTTGAATATACCATCTCACAGTCTTTCCATCACCAATTTCACTCATATAGAGGAATGTGTGCATTTTGTGATACTCCTCTGTGTTTAGAAGCTTTCATGTTTTTCATTGTTGCACCTATTTGAGAAAAGAGATTAGTTGTTATGGGCATTTCGGTTTTCCTCATAATCAAGTAAGTTGCATCATATAATCACATTGATACCTAATGGTTTAACATTTTCTTAACCATCTCCAAAGTCTAATATAGTCAAATTAGATTTTTTTGTTTTTTTTTTGAATCAGTAATATTAGTGCCTTAATGTTGTTTTGAATTCTATTCTGTCTTGTTGCTATTTTTATATTCTCCATTTACTTTTGTTAGTAACATATGCTATAAATCTAACTGAACAAAATTTTAGAGCATCATTTTTGTTTCTTTGCAATGCAGAATCAATATTTCTCTCGTAATAGTTTCTACAGTTTAAAACGGCTTAGTAATCATAGCATTTCTCAGAATGGCATTTAACTATTTCTGCATACAGGATATTTTTTGTTTCTATATTTTTTCACATTTATTCTTGATTCCAATGGAAAAATATTAATATGTGACACATTTAAGCTTGTCAGGCAGATTATTTAAAAGAAGAGCGGCTATCATTTATTACACTTAATTTAATTTTGTTACTGATTTTCCAAGGAGGAAAGTACACATTTCTAGTTGCAATTTATCAACAGAGATTAATTACTTTTCTGGTATGATAAACAATTATATTCAACTTTCTCATATATATGTCTCCAGTCATTCAGGATATCCACCTTTCAGCAAATAGTGACTCCAGGATTTTAAAGTCTATGAATCAAACTCATAAAATGTATATCCCCTGGAATGCTTTTACATTTGGTGTCACTATTGAGATGACAGTTCTGGGAACCATTTTTTTCACTTTTTATTGGGATTTTCTGTCTTATATATGAGCAAGGGTGCATCAGTGGTGAAGTTCCCTCAAATGAGAAATACAGGGAAACTCCAATACAAAAACATTCTTAAACTTATTTCACCTGCAGTTTCATAATTTGAGTTTGATAATTTTGTCACATCCAGTATACTATTAAGGAGTCTTGTAAGTTTATCTACTTTCACTTAAAAGAGTAGACACTGCTGCTGGGCTGCCCCTAAAAAGTGGTAAGTAAGTGCAATTAATGTACTTATCAGTTAACAAACACAGTCAGGGAAAGCCTCCTATCGAACCCAACTAATTTGTAAAGGCATTTCATCTAGGGTCAGGGGTGTCCAAACTACGGCCCGTGATCCATTTTTAATTGGCCCGCAGCAAATTCCAAAAATCTACCAAATATGGCCCGCACATAAACCTGGCGGTATTGCATTTCTTGTTTAAACCACAGGTAAAGAACAGTGCACAAACAAAAAACAGAAATCAAGCACTAGACAGCTCTAGGATACACAAACAGTTAATCCACATGAAACGCTTCACGAAACTCCTCATGTTTAAAACTTATTGTAGTACACAACAATCATAACAGAATGCTATAATGTTGGCGATCGCCAACAAAACAGTTTTGTTGGCGGTCACCAACATTATAGCATTCGGTTATGATTGTTGTGTACTACAATAAGTTTTAAACATGCGGAGTTTCGTGACGAAACTATGCATGTTTAAAACTTATTGTAGTACACAACAATCATAACTGAATGCTATAATGTTGGTGATCGCCAACAAAACTGTGTAAACACACAAATAACTTACTAGACCTACTTCTATTCTAGTTTCTTAAAAGCCGGGATATCATCCAAGTTGCAGTTCTCCAGTCCAAACTATTACTTCAGTCAAGTAGCATCTGCCGGATATTAGTTAACGGTTAACTGAAATCACTGCAATGTCATTGCAATAATAAATGAATGAATAAAAATAAGAACACACAATTCTAGTTACTAGACTAGATGCATAAGTAAATGAATGCATAATAAACAATTGAATGCGACCTCATACGGAGAAACGGAAGGGTACATAACTTGATTTATATCCCAAAACTAATACAACACTCCCCTCTAGTGGACAAAAGCCAAAATTACATACAAAATGAATCAAGATAAAACATATACTTAAAATTCAATTAATGGATCCATAGACGAAAAACGCGGTTTCTCCTTGATACAGTGCTTTGTGGTTGCTTACTAGTTGATTTCTTGGTTTTAACTCTAGCGGTGGAGCTACAGAGTTGATCAAGGCAGTACCTGTACAAAACTAAATTAAGGAAAGAAAAATGTTGCCACAGCCCACTGAAAATGACAACACCAAAGAAACGCAAGATAGCAAGTGAGTGTAGAAAATTTCAGACACGGTGGGAAAATGAATACTTCTTTATGGAAGTCAGGGGGAAGTGTGTGTGTTTGATTTGTAATGAGAGTGTCGCAGTGTTGAAGGAGTACAATGTAAGACGACACTACGAAACCAAACATCAGACCTACATGTCTTACACTGGTGTGGAACGAGAACAAAAGGTTAAGCAGATGACAGCTAGCTTGCTAGCTCAACAACAGTATTTTTCCCGTGCCAAAAAAACTCAAGAAAATGCCACAATAGCCAGCTATGAGGTGGCTCAACTCATTGCCCAGCATGGGAAGGCTTTTTCAGATGGTGAATTTGTAAAACAGTGCTTCACTAAAGTTGCAGGAATAATGTACCCAGAAAAAAGTCAAGAATTCGACAGTGTTAGCCTATCAAGGAACACAGTTGTGCAGCGAATAGCCAGCTTTGAGGTGGCTCAACTCATTGCTCAGCATGGGAAGGCTTTTTCAGATGGTGAATTTATAAAACAGTGCCTCACTAAAGTTGCAGGAATAATGTGCCCAGAAAAAAGTCAAGAATTCGACAGTGTTAGCCTATCAAGGAACACAGTTGTGCGGCGAATCGAAGACTTGTCAGCTAACATAAAACATCAACTGGCAGACAAAACATGTGTTTTTGATTTCTACTCCATTGCATGTGATGAGAGTACAGATGCCACAGGTACCGCACAGTTATTAATTTTTTTGCGGGGTGTTGACAATAACTTTTGCATTACGGAGGAGCTGCTTGATCTCACCAGTCTAAATACCACAACAACGGGTAAAGACATTTTTGAAGCTGCATCAAATGCAATTGACAAGATAGGACTTAAATGGGACAAGTTGTGTGGAGTTACAATGGATGGAGCTCCAGCTATGACAGGCCAGTGCAAAGGAATGGCCTCTATGGTGTGCACCAAGGTGCAGGAGAGCGGAGGTGAGGCACTTAAAATGCACTGTATCATCCACCAAGAAGCACTCTGTGCCAAGACAGTACAGCTTAACGATGTGATGAACACTGTTGTGAAAACAGTAAACATAATTCGAGTACAAGCACACTATCACAGAGAATTTCAAGCTTTCTTAACTGACATTGATGCTGAATATGGGGACCTGCTCTACCATTCAGAAGTGTGCTGGCTAAGTCATGGCTCCGTGCTTAGGCGGTTTTATTCTCTGAGATCAGAGATCAACCAGTTTTTGAAAGAAAAGGACCGACCTCTTCACGAGCTGAGTGACCCTTTATGGTTGGCAGACCTGGCATTTTTAGTTGATCTCACTGAACACCTCAACACACTCAACAAAAACCTACAAGGTAAAGACCAACTCATACCACAGCTTCACGCACACATGAAAGCATTCTGTGTGAAGCTCCGACTGTTTGAGGCACAGTTGCACACCTTCAATGTCGCACACTTCCCCACACCATCTGAAATCAGATCTGCATTTCCAAAGGTCGATCTCTCTGGTAAAAAGGGGAAATATGTGTCTGTGATCACATCCCTCCTGACAGAATTTTCTCAGCGCTTCCAAGATTTTTCTACTATTGAGAATGATATCAAGCTGTTTGTGACTCCCTTCATGATAAATGCAGAAAAAGTGGAAGAGAGTCTTCAATTAGAACTTATAGAAATGCAGTGTGATTATTCTCTGAAGAATCAACATCAGCTTCTCTCCTTACCTGACTTCTACCGGAGCTTGGAAGAAGCCAAGTTTCCTCTGATGAGACGCCACACAAAAAGAATGATGAGTCTGTTCGGCTCAACATACATATGTGAACAAACATTTTCTCTGATGATGCTGATCAAAAGCAGATTGAGAACCAAAATTACCAACGACCATCTCTGTGTCATCCTTTGCATCTTAACCACAAAACTGATTCCGGACCTGCCAGCAATCCTGCAGGCCAAAGCGCAACTTCATTGTTCCCACTGAGCGCAACCATGTTCCCGAGTTCAAAATATATTACACGTTCCATGTGTTATTATTAAGCCCTATTACTAATAAATCATTTTATGTTGATATCATTTTTAAAACAAATATTAGTTGATCTGTTAACAATCCAAACTTATTTGCATAACTAGCTTGAAATATCCTATTCATGAAAAGCAGTGTTGTAGGCTGATTGATTTAGTTTACTTGTCTTAAAAAATAAACCAGGTGAGGCAATATAATATATACTTCACCTCGAGTGAGTGGCCCGGCTGTTTGCGTACTTTATCGCATGTGGCCCTTGGTGAAAAAAGTTTGGACACCCCTGACTTAGAGCATGCTTAGCTATACCATTGAGGGAGTGCACAATTTGTCTACCCCAAGAATTACTTTTCTTCCTGAACACCTGCCATTGCTGCATGAAATATACAGACTATACAAAACAGTTACAGCTTCATTTGTCACACTGGTAGCAGAACATTCATCCAAGGCACAATCACTTGTTGTGTGCGAGTAATACCAGGCATCATTATGCACACATCATAACTTGATATTTTGCTGTTTTTTTTATTCTAAGTAGCCTTTCACTTAATGTGCTGTGTTAAAAGGGATATGTTATACCAGGCACAGTATTACAATTTCCAGAGCTGAGAGCACAGAGCTCTGTCAGAGCTGAGTCTGCAGAAGGTGTCTTTGTGATGGTATCTATAGTGTGATGTTTAGGATATTCCATGCAACATTTCCCAGTGCATTGGTTGTGAAAGGGTCAAAAACAAAATCCATATGAAATGTAATGAAATACATAAGTAATAAACTGTGATTTGAAATGTCTTTCTGTACAAAACATTGAGGCTTGAATGTAGCAAATATTTTGTAACCAAAACGTTGTTTCACTGTCAAGTGTGTTTCAGATTCTTTTCCAAAGATTCTCAGAGAAGGCTTTTTTAAAAGAAACTATTAACATTAGTAAAAAGTAGGCTGGCATGAAAAAGTAGACTGGCAGAATTGCTAATGTGTTTATTTCACAGATGCAAGGTGCAGGGTTTGATTCTGTCACCTGGTTACTGTCTAGCCTTGTAACAGCCTGAAAACTGATAGCCTGGTATTTGGTTGGGGATGCCATAATGTTTAAGGTGTTTTCCTTACAGAAACAAGGTAAATGGTTTGATTCTCACCCTTGAGGGAAACTGGCTAGGTATAAAATGGCCCACAAAGGCAGCTAGTCTAGTACTCACCTATGAACCATTCTAGATCAAAAATACCTCTTAAGGAACTGGACCTTATTATCAAAGAAGATGATAAAGAAGAAGAAATCTGATGAGTTATTGGGTGGTATTCATAGCCCATGGCTTCACATTTTCATAGTGGTGATTTGCAAAGAGTGGTGCTACATAGTCATGCAAATCCTGGACATTCAGGATGACTACAGAAATGCAGAGGACTTTTATGAACATGCCCCCCAACACAAAAGTGTAACACGATTAACACGTAAGTGATGGGGGACAGTTATTACACCAGGGGTGTCCAAACTTTTTTCACCAAGGGCCACATGCAATAAAATACACAAACAGCCAGGCCACTCACTCGAGGTGAAGTATATATTATATTGCCTCACCTGGTTTATTTTTTAAGACAAGTAAACTAAATCAATCAGCCTACAACACTGCTTTTCATGAATAGGATATTTCAAGCTAGTTATGCAAATAAGTTTGGATTGTTAACAGATCAACTAATATTTGTTTTAAAAATGATATCAACATAAAATGATTTATTAGTAATAGGGCTTAATAATAACACATGGAACGTGTAATATATTTTGAACTCGGGAACACGGTTGCGCTCAGTGGGAACAATGAAGTTGCTCTTTGGCCTGCAGGATTGCTGGCAGGTCCGGAATCAGTTTTGTGGTTAAGATGCAAAGGATGACACAGAGATGGTCGTTGGTAATTTTGGTTTTCAATCTGCTTTTGTTCAGCGTCATCAGAGAAAATGTTTGTTCACATATGTATGTTGAGCCGAACAGACTCATCATTCTTTTTGCGTGGCGTCTCATCAGAGGAAACTTGGCTTCTTCCAAGCTCCGGTAGAAGTCAGGTAAGGAGAGAAGCTGATGTTGATTCTTCAGAGAATAATCACACTGCATTTCTATAAGTTCTAATTGCAGACTCTCTTCCACTTCTTCTGCATTTATCATGAAGGGAGTCGCAAACAGCTTGATATCATTCTCAATAGTAGAAAAATCTTGGAAGCGCTGAGAAAATTCTGTCAGGAGGGATGTGATCACAGACACATATTTCCCCTTTTCACCAGAGATATCGACCTTTGGAAATGCAGATCTGATTTCGGACGGTGTGGGGAAGTGTGCGACATTGAAGGTGTGCAACTGTGCCTCAAACATTCGGAGCTTCACACAGAATGCTTTCATGTGTGCGTGAAGCTGTGGTATGAGCTGGTCTTTACCTTGTAGGTTTTTGTTGAGTGTGTTGAGTTGTTCAGTGAGATCAACTAAAAATGCCAGGTCTGCCAACCATAGAGGGTCACTCAGCTCGTGAAGAGGTCGGTCCTTTTCTTTCAAAAACTGGTCGATCTCTGATCTCAGAGAATAAAACCGCCTAAGCACGGAGCCATGACTTAGCCAGCGCACTTCTGAATGGTAGAGCAGGTCCCCATATTCAGCATCAATGTCAGTTAAGAAAGCTTGAAATTCTCTGTGGTAGAGTGCTCGTACTCGAATTATGTTTACTGTTTTCACAGCAGTGTTCATCACATCGTTAAGCTGTACTGTCTTGGCACAGAGTGCTTCTTGGTGGATGATACAGTGCATTTTAACTGCCTCACCTCCGCTCTCCTGCACCTTGGCGCACACCATAGAGGCCATTCCTTTGCACTGGCCTGTCATAGCTGGAGCTCCATCCATTGTAACTCCACACAACTTGTCCCATTTAAGTCCTATCTTGTCAATTGCATTTGACACAGCTTCAAAAATGTCTTTACCCGTTGTTGTGGTATTTAGACTGGTGAGATCAAGCAGCTCCTCTGTAATGCAAAAGTTATTGTCAACACCCCGCAAAAAAATTAGTAACTGTGCGGTATCTGTGGCGTCTGTGCTCTCATCACATGCAATGGAGTAGAAATCAAAAACACATGTTTTGTCTGCCAGTTGATGTTTTATGTTAGCTGACAAGTCTTCGATTCGCCGCACAACTGTGTTCCTTGATAGGCTAACACTGTTGAATTCTTGACTTTTTTCTGGGCACATTATTCCTGCAACTTTAGTGAGGCACTGTTTTATAAATTCACCATCTGAAAAAGCCTTCCCATGCTGGGCAATGAGTTGAGCCACCTCATAGCTGGCTATTGTGGCATTTTCTTGAGTTTTTTTGGCACGGGAAAAATACTGTTGTTGAGCTAGCAAGCTAGCTGTCATCTGCTTAACCTTTTGTTCTCATTCCACACCAGTGTAGGACATGTAGGTCTGATGTTTGGTTTCATAGTGTCGTCTTACATTGTACTCCTTCAACACTGCGACACTCTCATTAGAAATCAAACACACACACTTCCCCCTGACTTCCATAAAGAAGTATTCATTTTCCCACCGTGTCTGAAATTTTCTACACTCACTTGCTATCTTGCGTTTCTTTGGTGTTGTCATTTCCAGTGGGCTGTGTCAACATTTTTCTTTCCTTAATTTAGTTTTGTACAGGTACTGCCTTGATCAACTCTGTAGCTCCACCGCTAGAGTTAAAACCAAGAAATCAACTAGTAAGCAACCACAAAGCACTGTATCAAGGAGAAACTGCGTTTTTCATCTATGGATCCATTAATTTAATTTTAAGTATATGTTTTATCTTGATTCATTTTGTATGTAATTTTGGCTTTTGTCCACTAGAGGGGAGTGTTATATTAGTTTTGGGATATAAATCAAGTTATGTACCCTTCAGTTTCTCCGTATGAGGTCGCATTCAATTGTTTATTATGCATTCATTTACTTATGCATCTAGTCTAGTAACTAGAATCGTGTGTTCTTATTTTTATTCATTCATTTATTATTGCAATGACATTGCAGTGATTTCAGTTAACCGTTCCGGCAGATGCTACTTGACTGAAGTAATAGTTTGGACTGGAGAACTGCAACTTGGATGATATCCCGGCTTTTAAGAAACTAGAATAGAAGTAGTTCTAGTAAGTTATTTGTGTGTTTACACAGTTTTGTTGGCGATCACCAACATTATAGCATTCAATTATGATTGTTGTGTACTACAATAAGTTTTAAACATGAGGAGTTTTGTCAAGCGTTTATTGTGGATTAACTGTTTGTGTATCCTAGAGCTGTCCAGTGCTTGATTTCTGTTTTTTGTTTGTGCACTGTTCTTTACCTGTGGTTTAAACAAGAAATGCAATACCGCCAGGTTTATGTGCGGGCCATATTTGATAGATTTTTGGAATTTGCTGCGGGCCAATTAAAAATGGATCACGGGCCGCATTTGGCCCTTGGGCCGTAGTTTGGACACCCTTGTACTACACTGTTAAGGGACTCTACACAATTGCACGAGTTTGATTCATAGACATAAATCTATAATTAGCTAATTTGCTTACATGTGTAAATAGCTCTGAATTTATGCCACTAAGCAGCAGTTTTCAGGAAGAATACAGAGATGTGATGGGAGATCAGTTGGTGCATCTGCATACCTGGACATTTTTATTGAAGGGTAAATGCTTCATTTTGATGGCTGTGCATGCTAGGGCATGCTACTGAAGGGATTGCCCAGGAAATGTTTCATTTTGTTACTTATGCATACCTGGACATGTTACCAAAGGGGTTGCTTGGGTAAAGGTTTCATCTTGGTGCTTGTGCATACTAGGAAATGTTGCTGAAGGGGTCACTGGGGGAAATGCATACAGAATGATCTACCCCTTTATCCTTTTTGTATATAATAAAGTCCTGGATGACTGCTCACCAGAGTAGAGTAAATCATTCCCTTCCAGTGACTGCAATTCTATGACCAAATTTACAGAGGTAAGATTATTCTGCCTAATGGCATGTTGTACGGTATTGTAAATAAATAAATAAACAAACCAGCAAACAAAACAACCAAATGAGTAAATAACAATAAAATAAAAAAAACACTTTTGATTTTGGCAAATTGTGGCATGTTAGTACAGATTATGACTGTTGTGTAATGTAATTTTTAATAAAAGGTAAAACTTGAATTAAAGTTATATGATTCTATGCTAAATGAAAAGAAAAGTAAATATAACAAACAATAATTGAAGTTCAAATTATGGCATTTCTTTTGTTACATACAAGCCCAACAAATGCAAAAAGGTGCAGAGTTTAATGAAGCTGGAGGGGGGGGAGAAATAAAGTAAAGCTGAAATAAACTAAAAGGAAAGTGTAATAATATCAAAAGTGGAAAATGCATTAACATACTAACAAGAAAACAGTTTATATTCTAATTTAAAAGGAAACAGAGAGAGGTATGTGTCTGTAAAACTAAAAGAAAAACAGACTGTGGCAGAACATAAATGTATTACATTAAAAGAGACAATCAGATAACAAAGAACAGAGGACAGTGAGAAGCAAAAGTATACAGTATTAAATGTGATGAAAATTAAGTATAAAGCCAGTTTTAGAAGATTTATGAAAAGAAAAGTAAATGTTGATCTAATATTTTAACAAGAACCATATATAGCTGGAGCAGAGTATCAAGACATTTGAGTAACTTAAAGGGGGAAATAAGATGTTTCATTTCAATAGCTCCCAGAAAGTAGTTTTGTGTGCGTGTGTGTGTGTGTGTGTGTGTGTGTGTGTGTGTGTGTGTGAGGGTGTACACACATCTGTCGAAACATTTGTGTTCCATCCAGGCTTAGTTCTCTGCCTCATGCTGAAGGAGAGTCAGGATGGGCACTGGATAAAACAGTTATTGAGACATGAGTGAATGTGTAAGAAAAAATAAGAAAAGAGGGAATGTAAAACAGAGGGGGTGACATTCTACATTTTTTGTACAAAGAAAAATCAAAGAAAGGAAAAGGAAAGCTAAAATATGTGAGGTGAAAACTTCAGCAACAAGCTGTAGGTGTGAATCTTCCAGCTGAAGGTGATATATGAGGAATTTACTGTAGTTATATATTATTTGTTTTGTTTTGGTTTGGTTAGAGAATTAAATAAACACAACGGGGGATAAATGAATTTTTGCTCTGAGAGGTCTATTAGAGTGATACAAAGAAAGCAGGGAGGAAAGATAAGGGCAAGTTAATGATTTATATATAATTGTAGGTGCAGTAATTAACTGTAGGTAGGTGAGATAGTGTGGTAGTTCAAGCCAATTTAGTTGCCATAAGGATGAACAGTGATGTGTGGAGAATTTCATGTGTTGCAAATTTGGCGACCTTATTGTAACGAGTCAAGTTTGGCTTTCAGAGAGGACTGGATGTTGGTGAGGATAGGGGCTCCATATAGTAGGGATGGTAGTAAAAAGGATGAGGCTAGAGATTTTTTTGCAGTAGGATTAAGGAAATGGCTATGTCTATACAGGGTACCCAGTTTCTGGTGTTTTTTTTTAATATTGCTGTGGATGTGCAGTTCTAATGTAAGGTTATCATCAATGATAACACCTAAGAGTTTGATAGAGACAACTTCTATTATAGTGGATGGAGAATTCATTCTTGTTAAGGGGAGGGGGGATGGTGAAAAAGTTACTAAGTATTGATATGCACAGGTTTGTTATTCCAGCTACCCAAGTCGAAAGTGTACAGGAGTTAACAGCTTGTTATTCTAGGCATTTAAAAGCAAAAGTTGGGGATTGTCAATAATAATCTGTAAAGGGACATGGTTCCATCTGAAAACTATCTTAAAAGATAGTTTGGATATGTTGCACTGAAGTGATACTTAAATATGAAAAAGTTTACTTTGACCAATGTATAAATGCCTCTAGTACAAAAATAGGATAGGTGATCTGAAATTCACCCCTACTCTGGCTTCTATGTCCCTGACAGACAGAGGCAGTCAGTAAATTACCACCTTTATTAATCAGATTTGTGGGTCACATTTTGGTTGCATGGTTAGGCTTATAAGGGCTCTAGTGGTTGTTAGCTTAGTATACACCTATGAACCTATGAACTTATGAACCTAGTAAAGTCTATTGTGATATTTACGGACTGGATTTTATTTAGAGAAGGACTCACATTTTATGTAGGTGACTAGAGTTTTAAAATGGAGTTTACTGATGTTCAAGTTAATCCCAGAGCTATACACCTCCCACGGCAAGGTACACATATGGGAAAATACTTTAAATTGATGGGATTTACAGCTGTTAATAACAACTTCAGGAGCTGGAGTTGCAAGATAGGTATAGTATTCACCTAAACAGAAATGTTTTACCTAACTGAAGATCTGTTTTGTGTCATTAGAACATTATATTTTGGAGTGGGTCCCATACCCCTGTTGGATCATAATCCTCAGTTGGTAACATTTAGATTAAAATATATAATCGACAGTAAAATAGTAGACTCAAGTAAGACCTTTCAAAGTCAAACTCTTTCACATCTGATTAACTGAACAGATAAAGACTTTAGAAAATCTACTATTTTCAGATTACACTGATACAGGTGTGGCTTGGATTTCCTTCAAGGGTACCTTATATGCTATGCTGTGCTTAACTTCTATATTCAAGGAGAGGAAAATAGTTCATTTATTATGTAAAGGATTTGGGTAAAGAACCAGTGGCGGCTGGTGACTTCAAATCAAAGGGGGGCTGCAAGAGACAGCTGAATGGGTGGGGTCATTGGGAAGGGGTGTGGCCAACTAGAAAGGGGAGGAGCTATGCTCAAAACCACAAACATTTAAATATACTGCCCTGGGTGCCAAACTGTCATTATGAGAGTCCAATCAAGACAAAATGAAGTGTAGAAGAATAAAAATATTTCAATGTATTGGCTGCATGACTGCTTAATATCTAGATGGAAACAAAAAAGGTTGTGAGGCATGAAAAAATAAATTGCTTTTTTTTAAATACATTAATGGAATGCCAGTCAAAATCATATATAAGAAAAACAAGCAGCACTCAACTCAAACCACTTCTTGCACTGCAGTTCTAATTATAATTTATATTCAGCTTTATTAAAGTACCAAGTAACATGCTGAAAGTAGAAATCTCTGATGCCCCCACTTGTAAAAATGTTCCTTATCCAAAAAAAGACCTGCTGCCTGACATCTACTTGTTTCATGGGGAAAACATGATCAAAGTAAAAAATGAAAAGTAAACAAGAAATAATCTCAAGATACATTTCTTAAAAGGATTACTGTACAGGTTATGGACCACACTAAAAGGATTACTGTACAGGTTATGGACCACACGATTGGCATTCTGTTTACGGGTAAAGCCTGCAGAGATGACTGGAAGTCTCCAAGTGTAATGAGACTCTTAAAATAATGTAATCCTGTCCTTTATTACAAATACTGGCATATGCATTTCAATACCCAAGGCTTATACGTTATCTTGTTAAGTATTCTCTACATGGCAACAGAAAGACTTTCAATGTTGGCAATTCTTTAACAGTATGCTTATTAAAGCTTACTTGCATCTTGCAATCTCAGCCAAGCTTACCTAATAGTCATTAAAGTATTGCTACTTAAACACAGAGCAACAGGCACTTTGAGTAATAAGCATAAATCAACAGTACAAAAAATATGACAGAAACCAGACCATTCTGTAAAAATCAAGGACAGATGAAAAGCCACTCTAGTACTTGTGTCTACCTTGGATGGGGGGATACTCTGCACATTTACACTGCATAACTACTCCTTGCCTTGCTTCGACACATCCAGAGTCACTACATGGGGGAGTGGGGTGCAACAAGTATGTCACAGTTTGAAATGTCTCTGGCTGACCTGTGATGGCCCTGACACTTTTGTCATACCTCTTAACCTCAGAGCAAGAAATCTGGACAAAGCCATACAAAGAAATGGGGAAAGGCCCAAAAATAAGGACAATTTTTAAAATATTGCTCTTATAAACTTAGAAAGATAATAGAGGTCTTGCATTAGTATAAATTTTCTGAATGGTATGAAATCTGAAACTCAAATGTCTGTCATTATTTTCTAACTTCAGTCTTTAATGATTTGTCACTAATTTGCCAAAAAACACAATTTTATGAAAAATGGACCAAAACTGTGATGTAAAAATATAAAATAGCAGCACAATACATCTGGGAACCTGTCAAAGAAGGGATACTTTAATATTAGTACTGCTAACTTGAGCAGCTGACAAAATAAAATAATCTACATGCATTTCTGAAATAAAAGTAATCTAACTGATTATTACAGTTATTTCTTACTTATAAACCCTCCATGTTTTGTTCCAAAATTGCTATTTTGCAGAGGGATCATTAGGGGAAGAGCAACATCTTGAGCCAAAATCAGGGACAGTTGAGAGGTTTGACTATGCCTAATTCTATAAAGCAATTTATTTGCATGTACCTCTCAACCTGTTAATGCAATAAAGCTGGACAAGGCCAAATATATTGGGGGAACATATAAACAGTACTAAAAAGTGCTCTTGTATAAACTGAGACTGTTGATAGAACAGGTCTTGCTTTAGCATGCATTTTTCTGAAGGTTATGAAGTCTGAAACTCAGTGTGTCATTATTTAGTGACTTAATTCCTAAATGATTTGCCAGAAAAATACAAATTTTATGAGGAACAAACCAAAAATAAGAAGCAAAAAATCTATTAATTCTTTGAAAATCTGGACAGTTGGGAAGTATGGTTCAGCTGGGACTGCCTAAGTTTGCCGCCCTTCCCCCTCACAAAACCATGGTCGAATAGAGCCTCCCCCTGCAGCCATTCCAATGATCCATTATTTGGCTATTTCACTCCATTTACCATAAACACTAACGTGCATACTGATTTACTTTTATGATGATTTGAACTTCATTTGAAAGTTTTATTTTGAATTTTACAGCACAAACACTAAGACATCTGCTAAACAAACTTGGCATTAAAACTTCTCTGCCATTGAAACTCACATTCATTGAAACAACATTGAAACCCACATTCAAAGAAAATACATTTTACCCGTGGCAGATAAAGATTAATTCTGGGCTGTTTTCAAATCATAGGCCCCTTGCATATGAAACATACATGTGCTCTTTGATACCCCTTCCTATTGCTTTGAACATTTTGTCTAGTAAACAATGAAACAAAACACATGCACCAATGACAAAACTGCCAAATTCAGAACATTTCCATCATAAACGTCTACTCAAACTTCTACAGTCCACTATTATCAGTAAATATGCACAATCTCTGAAGTAGTAAAAAAGTCATCTAAACAATTCCACATTAAATAAATCTGTAATGAAGAGGTTGCTGCTAGCAATCACCTTTATATTTCATGGTTTCATTGAAAAATAAAGTGTCTGATGCCCCTGAGGAATAAATTGCCTAAATTACATTAAAAATAAGCTAGTAATATTGCAATAGGAAATGGATGGCAAACTGATAACAGGCTCGTAATTAGTATCTTAACTTTCAGTACGGCAGCATTCACCCCTTATGGGAGTAGAACCAACAACCTTCTGCATCAAAAGCAAGTACACAACCTGTTGTGCTATTAGCAATGCAAGCTGACTTAGCATAATCAGCACTAAACTTCTTTTCCCCTGCAGCTCTCAGCTCCTTGTAAAATCTACTCAATACTCAACTGCATCTTAACTTTGCAGCGCAAGAAATCTGGAAAAAGCCAAATTTATTGGGGTGGGTCAAAAGGGCAAAACCAAGGGACACATTAAACATTGCTTGTATAATATTGGAAAGCTGCTAGAATAAAATGCTGTGTTACCACCATACATTTTACTGCCAAGGTCCCTGTGCAAAAGAGTCAGAACAACATACCACTATGCCAAATCACCTGCTTTTTGAAAGAAAAATGCTGTGTTACCACCATACATTTTACTGCCAAGGTCACTGTGCAAAACAGTCAGAGCAACATACCACTACACCAAATCAGCTGCTTTGTGAAAGAGGAAGACTGAAACTTAAATGGCTATCATTTAATGAATTCAGTTCTCACCATAGCTGTCAACCTCTTAGCACAAAACACCTGGACAAACCTAGTAATGAGGGAATACTGCCTTCAAACATATTCAGTGAATTCAGTTCTTGCCATAGCTGTCGACCTTAGCACACAAAACCTGGACAAAGCCAATAACAGGGTAATACAGTCCCAAAAATAAGGACAAGTTTCAAATAGTCATCTTATAAACTTAGAAAATTGCTATAATAAAAGGTTGTGTTACTATATATTTATTGCTAGAATAAAAAAGTTGTTTTACTATGCATTTTCTGAAGAATATGAAGTCTGAAATTCAAATGCCTGTCAATTTTACTTCTGACGAAACAAAAACAATTTTCAGCAGAGGCCCAGGGAGAAATACTGTAGACACATGTCTTTGTAAAATGGCAGGACACCAGAGCAAATCCACACAAACACAGGGATAAGATGCAGACTCCACACAGAAGGCACCCCAGCCAAGAATCAAACCAGAAAACCTATAGCTGTGAGGCAACAATACTACCACTGCACCATCAAATATGTAAGGAATTAAACATTCAGAAACCTGAAGTCTGAAATTCAAATGCCTGTCAATTTTATTTAACATTTGTTAATCAGGACAGTCTGACTTGGAACAAAAAATCAATTTTCAGCAGAGGCCCAGGAAGAAATAATGCAGACATGTCTTTGTAACATGGGAGGACACAAAAGCAAAGCCACACAAACACAGGGAGAAGATACAGACCCCACAAAGATAGCACCCCAGCCAAGAATCAAACCTGAGAACCTGCAGCTGGGAGGCAACAATACTACCACTGCACCATCAAATATCAAGCATTGCAGCATTTACAAACCACAGATATTATGAGGAACAGATCAGATCAAATATGAGGCAAGAATCTGCAATTTTTTTACAAATGGTGGTGGGTAGGGAATTCACCTCTTTAACACCTGCATACAAGGTACAGGGTTCAAGCCTGAGGTATTCCCTACCACACCACCATGAGTCTAACCACCAGTATATTGCACCTGGAGCATTTTCACACACACACACCTGTAGCATACATCCAAATCCCTAGTAGATCTTTCCCTGTAGCATAAATCGAAAACCTGCCCGTGCACATCCCAGTTGTGAGATCTTCCCCTGATGAGACTGCAGCAAACTCCAATCCACACCAGACTCTGCCCGTCGCAAGATCGATCTCAGCAGCAGTCTGGACTCATGCGCAAAAGTCCGTTTTTTTTTTATTTCTTTATTTTTCTTTATTTTAAGTTGAGGGGCTGCAGTCCGGCAGTCCAATAGCACGGGCCGCCCCTGTAAAGAACTGAAAATCTTAAAGGGGGCTTTATTTCTAAAATTAGAAGGCTGGGAACAGCTCCAACTAGATCTGAATGGAAATTAAATCATCAATAGATAGACAATTACATTATGCAAAAAAGCTATTCTTTTCAAATATTTTGATTCATCCACTTTCACAAAGAATTTGCTTGTAATGAGACTTAGGCACCAATATCTGGAAAAATAATCACTAGAATAAATTGTGTCAAACTGGGAAGCCTCTGTAGATATTATCAGGTTTTGATGATTTTTATAGATATTAATGTATATTTTGTGGGGGGGGGTCTTTGAATATAAACCACATGTCAACCAATATTTAGATTGCTTATTCATATCACACATATCTGAAGAGCAGACATAGGCAATTTTCGGTCTCTTTACTGATGGAGAAACAAAAAAATGTAATCAAATTAAAATAAATAATCCCCAAGAATGGATGGATTTCCCATTGAGATTTATTGTAAAGACTCATTTATCCGTTCATTCAAATTTTAGTTAACAAAATCTTGAGAGGAGAATTGTGACACATTAAACAAGAAATTAGCAACTCTGGCAATTAATCTGAAACCTAACAAAGATCCTTTGTCAACTTTCAGCATACAGAACACTTTCAGCACTAGACATTTATTGAAGTTATGCATGACGATTATAGACAACTGTATCGGATCATTCTAAAAATAAATAATAATGGCTGATCAATCAGGTTTTTCATAAAGGCAGAATTTCAACAATATAGTCTAATAGTATATTCTGAGAAACAGAACAGGCCATTAATGCTGATTGATTTCAAACCTAAGAAAGCATTTGATTGAGTAAACTACATGTGTATATTAGATTAAGTTAGTTTTTCACAGCAACTTATAAAGTTAGTACAAAATATATATTGTGAGGTGTATGCTAGGATATAGACTAGGACAGATTTGTCAAGTAAATTTAAAATATGTCAAGGTGTCATCCATATATGGCCTTTATCTCAAGTATTATTTTCATTATATATATAATCCTACAAATAAAATTTTGTGAAGCTAACTCGACCAGGTATAGCTTAGATGGCATACTCAATAAAATATCCTAATAAACAGATCAGTTGCTCAATTTATCTTACTCTAGAGAGTACTTATCTAAAAAGTGTTTTGAATAATTTGTCAGCCAAATTTCAAAATATAAGATTAACAATACAAAGACCAAAACCATTTTGATGAATACAGGCTTGAGTTTAGCTGGAAAGAGAGAATTTCCTTTTTAGTGGGTAATCAATATGTGCAATATTTGTATATTGATTGTGATAATTCTTTGTAAACTATCTCTTCTAAAGCGTATGCAAATTTGAAAAGTGAATAAAAGTATTTTCTAATTTTATGGACAATTTTAATTTGAGATTCTCACCAAAGAATGGAGGCTCTCCAAATGATGTCCATGTCATACTTTTTATATTCTTTACAAGTTCCTCTTACTCTTTATTTTCCAAACATTTATAAAGAGTCCAGAAACAATGTTTAGACTTCATGTGGATGAAATTCTCATTCAAAATTTCTGCGGTAAGTTATCATTTCCAGGGAAATGTGGAGGATGTAGGATATAAGGCTTTGAATTATGTAACATAGCAGTGTGATCAAGCTTTTTTTACAACATTCTAAATGACCCCTTTACTGCCACATGAAAGTATATACAGCTGCAAGAGGCAGATAGATTCAATATCTTTTTTCAAAACATTATGAAAAGTCATAGTGAGAGTTAGCTCCAACATGTAATAGTAAAAAAAATGAATTAAGCAATAGAATAGCTTAAAAATAAACACAAAACAGTGGAAACCAAATGGTGAATCCTCTGTTGCAAAAAATAAAAGGATATATTAAAAATAATAATGGAAACAGGCAATGGAAGCAGGCAACAGAATGAACATGGCAGTAGTAAAAATCACAGAGTCCAAGCATAAAGTCCAGGCATAAAGTCCAAACTGGAATAAGGCAAAAACAAATCTCAATTCAACTCATAAATACCAAAAAAAGCCAGTAGGATGCAGAACCATAAAAACTTCTTTATTGTAGTCGGCCAGAGGTAAGCGCTTTCACTATACAGCTTCATCAGACCATAAAGCAACTACTAACACAGCACCATATAAACCATCATGAATTAAGCAGCAGACAATAACTAGGTCACTTCAATCAATGCACTAATCAAGCAATAAAATTAATTTACAAAAATATGTAAAAATATATGAATATAAAAAAACTTATATAATAATAATATGTACATATATGAATGCTTAAATAAAAAATAAAAATTAGAAGTTAAAAAACTTATTATATAGAGGAGATAAAGCACACTTAAACAGTAAGAACAGTATGAACCTGCTCATTTATGTAATCTTCTTTTCTTCAAGATAGGCTTAATGGAAGCCCTTTCGTTCAATCCCCTACCTCTATCAGCACGGAGTACAATGATCCAGCAGGCTTCTCTGTGCTCAGTGTGTGTACATAAATCACCTCCTCTGATACTAGGACTAATTATTTCAATAACCCTGAAGTTAAAAGTATGAGAACTACCAGCCTCCAAAACTTGTTTGGAAAGAGAATTATGCATGGAGCCCTTCTTATTGTGATAAATATGCTCCCTCATCCTATCTCATAGGACCCTGTTGGTTTTACCAACATAGAAGGAGTGGCAGGTAGTGCATTCAGCCAAGTAAACCACATTGGGGTTCATGCAATCTGCAGAGGCATAAAAAACAAATTCCTTACAGAGGTCAGGATGAGAGAAAACTTCAGCAGTATTAATATATGGACAAAAACTGCAACCACCACATGATATAGTAGAGCCAACACATGAAGGTACTCTACTATAATTATTCTCATAACATAACAATCTTTTCAAATTCTTGCCGTTCCTAAACCAGAACGTAGGTTTATCACCTACAATCTTCCGTAGACCATCATCTACTTGTAATATACCCCAAAACTAACTAAACAACTGGGTGATGTCCTTATGGTCACTGGTATAGAACAAAGAAACCTTGACTCCTGAGATGGAAGATCTATTCTCAGGGTCAACACATACATCTAATGGGGGTCCAAAATATGGACTCACTTTAGTTATTCTCAGCTGATCTAAATATGACCATTGCTTTGCAATCTCCAGAGGTGTGTATCTGCATGCTTGTAACTTGCATCCCAAGCTATCTATCTCTTCTAAGAAACCTGGCATAGTAGGATTCAACCTAGAGGCCCTAATCCCTTGGCCTCTAATCAGATTTCTGAAAATGTACCCTGGGTGCATGCTGGACCTAAAAAGAAATGCATTTCTATGACAAGTTTTAGGGTACACACCTGTATTAATAATGTTCCCAGGTAACTTTTCAATACACAAGTCCAAGAATTCAATATGGTCAAAAGACCAAGTAAAAATGAACTTTAAACACTCTGTTAAATTATTCATCATATCATGAAAAGCAATCAGACTATCAATAGGTCCCTTCCAAAGCAGAAACAGGTCATCGATAAAACTGTGATAGAACACTACATGTTCCTTAAAGCCCTGAGTAGGAAACAAGCTGTTGTTCTCCCAGTGTGCTAGAAACATATTGGTGTAGCTATTGGCACAAGAAGTGCCCATAGCTACGCCATGCTTCTGTAAATACATGTCACCATTAAAGGTTTTTCCCCTAAAAAAAAAAGACACCTGAGTAGGTTATTCAAACGCTAAAGAGGCCCCGGGAACAAAAATGTAATCAAATTAAAATAAATAAATCCCCAAGAATGGATGGATTTCCCATTGAGATTTATTGTAAAGACTCATTTATCCGTTCATTCAAATTTTAGTTAACAAAATCTTGAGAGGAGAATTGTGACACATTAAACAAGAAATTAGCAACTCTGGCAATTAATCTGAAACCTAACAAAGATCCTTTGTCAACTTTCAGCATACAGAACACTTTCAGCACTAGACATTTATTGAAGTTATGCATGACGATTATAGACAACTGTATCGGATCATTCTAAAAATAAATAATAATGGCTGATCAATCAGGTTTTTCATAAAGGCAGAATTTCAACAATATAGTCTAATAGTATATTCTGAGAAACAGAACAGGCCATTAATGCTGATTGGATTTCAAACCTAAGAAAGCATTTGATTGAGTAAACTACATGTGTATATTAGATTAAGTTAGTTTTTCACAGCAACTTATAAAGTTAGTACAAAATATATATTGTGAGGTGTATGCTAGGATATAGACTAGGACAGATTTGTCAAGTAAATTTAAAATATGTCAAGGTGTCATCCATATATGGCCTTTATCTCAAGTATTATTTTCATTATATATATAATCCTACAAATAACATTTTGTGAAGCTAACTCGACCAGGTATAGCTTAGATGGCATACTCAATAAAATATCCTAATAAACAGATCAGTTGCTCAATTTATCTTACTCTAGAGAGTACTTATCTAAAAAGTGTTTTGAATAATTTGTCAGCCAAATTTCAAAATATAAGATTAACAATACAAAGACCAAAACCATTTTGATGAATACAGGCTTGGGTTTAGCTGGAAAGAGAGAATTTCCTTTTTAGTGGGTAATCAATATGTGCAATATTTGTATATTGATTGTGATAATTCTTTGTAAACTATCTCTTCTAAAGCATATGCAAATTTGAAAAGTGAATAAAAGTATTTTCTAATTTTATGGACAATTTTAATTTGAGATTCTCACCAAAGAATGGAGGCTCTCCAAATGATGTCCATGTCATACTTTTTATATTCTTTACAAGTTCCTCTTACTCTTTATTTTCCAAACATTTATAAAGAGTCCAGAAACAATGTTTAGACTTCATGTGGATGAAATTCTCATTCAAAATTTCTGCGGTAAGTTATCATTTCCAGGGAAATGTGGAGGATGTAGGATATAAGGCTTTGAATTATGTAACATAGCAGTGTGATCAAGCTTTTTTTACAACATTCTAAATGACCCCTTTACTGCCACATGAAAGTATATACAGCTGCAAGAGGCAGATAGATTCAATATCTTTTTTCAAAACATTATGAAAAGTCATAGTGAGAGTTAGCTCGCAACATGTAATAGTAAAAAAAATGAATTAAGCAATAGAATAGCTTAAAAATAAACACAAAACAGTGGAAACCAAATGGTGAATCCTCTGTTGCAAAAAATAAAAGGATATATTAAAAATAATAATGGAAACAGGCAATGGAAGCAGGCAACAGAATGAACATGGCAGTAGTAAAAGTCCAAGCATAAAGTCCAGGCATAAAGTCCAAACTGGAATAAGGCAAAAACAAATCTCAATTCAACTCATAAATACCAAAAAAAGCCAGCAGGATGCAGAACCATAAAAACTTCTTTATTGTAGTTGGCCAGAGGTAAGCGCTTTCACTATACAGCTTCATCAGACCATAAAGCAACTACTAACACAGCACCATATAAACCATCATGAATTAAGCAGCAGACAATAACTAGGTCACTTCAATCAATGCACTAATCAAACAATAAAATTAATTTACAAAAATATGTAAAAATATATGAATATAAAAAAACTTATATAATAATAATATGTACATATATGAATGCTTAAATAAAAAATAAAAATTAGAAGTTAAAAAACTTATTATATAGAGGAGATAAAGCACACTTAAACAGTAAGAACAGTATGAACCTGCTCATTTATGTAATCTTCTTTTCTTCAAGATAGGCTTAATGGAAGCCCTTTCGTTCAATCCCCTACCTCTATCAGCACGGAGTACAATGATCCAGCAGGCTTCTCTGTGCTCAGTGTGTGTACATAAATCACCTCCTCTGATACTAGGACTAATTATTTCAATAACCCTGAAGTTAAAAGTATGAGAACTACCAGCCTCCAAAACTTGTTTGGAAAGAGAATTATGCATGGAGCCCTTCTTATTGTGATAAATATGCTCCCTCATCCTATCTCATAGGACCCTGTTGGTTTTACCAACATAGAAGGAGTGGCAGGTAGTGCATTCAGCCAAGTAAACCACATTGGGGTTCATGCAATCTGCAGAGGCATAAAAAACAAATTCCTTACAGAGGTCAGGATGAGAGAAAACTTCAGCAGTATTAATATATGGACAAAAACTGCAACCACCACATGATATAGTAGAGCCAACACATGAAGGTACTCTACTATAATTATTCTCATAACATAACAGTCTTTTCAAATTCTTGCCGTTCCTAAACCGGAACGTAGGTTTATCACCTACAATCTTCCGTAGACCATCATCTACTTGTAATATACCCCAAAACTAACTAAACAACTGGGTGATGTCCTTATGGTCACTGGTATAGAACAAAGAAACCTTGACTCCTGAGATGGAAGATCTATTCTCAGGGTCAACACATACATCTAATGGGGGTCCAAAATATGGACTCACTTTAGTTATTCTCAGCTGATCTAAATATGACCATTGCTTTGCAATCTCCAGAGGTGTGTATCTGCATGCTTGTAACTTGCATCCCAAGCTATCTATCTCTTCTAAGAAACCTGGCATGGTAGGATTCAACCTAGAGGCCCTAATCCCTTGGCCTCTAATCAGATTTCTGAAAATGTACCCTGGGTGCATGCTGGACCTAAAAAGAAATGCATTTCTATGACAAGTTTTAGGGTACACACCTGTATTAATAATGTTCCCAGGTAACTTTTCAATACACAAGTCCAAGAATTCAATATGGTCAAAAGACCAAGTAAAAGTGAACTTTAAACACTCTGTTAAATTATTCATCATATCATGAAAAGCAATCAGACTATCAATAGGTCCCTTCCAAAGCAGAAACAGGTCATCGATAAAACTGCGATAGAACACTACATGTTCCTTAAAGCCCTGAGTAGGAAACAAGCTGTTGTTCTCCCAGTGTGCTAGAAACATATTGGTGTAGCTATTGGCACAAGAAGTGCCCATAGCTACGCCATGCTTCTGTAAATACATGTCACCATTAAAGGTGAAAACATTATTTTCAAGCACCGTCTCCAAAAGATAGCAAATAAGATCTACCTGAGCTGAGGTATATTCACAATGTGACAAAAGATAATCATGCACACACTGGATGCCCAGCCCATTAGGTATCATCGTAAATAAAGACTGAACATCAAACATAACAAAGATGATATTCTCAATGTCAGAAATAGAAATAGAGGAAGTACACTGATAGAGATCTAATAAAAACTGTTTAGAATCCTTCAAGAACACTGAATTCAGATTAATAACTGGTCTTAGGGCCTTCTCAACATATAGTGAGAGTGGCTCTGTGACCCACTTACCATCTGCCACTATAGGTCTCATCGGTGGATCAGTTGCATGCTTATGGATCTTAGGAAGTCCATGAATAAGTGGAATTAAAGGATTGGCCACCTTTAAAAATGAAAAAAACATCTTCTGTGACAAGATGGGTGGAGAAGATGTCTGTTATACATCGATTAACCAAAGACATCACCTTGTATACATCATTCACTGTAATCCTCTCATAAAAGCTGCCATCGCGCAACATTGAGCACATCGACTGCTCATAATGTGACCTATCCATCACCACTATCAGGCCTCCCTTGTCCACTGGTCTAATCACTATGTGTTCATTATTCTGTAGAGCTCTCAAAGCTCCTCTTTCAGCATATGACAAGTTGTTCTTATGCTGCACATACTGTTCATCACGTGTGTCATAAAAATTAAACACTTCATCTTCAGTTAATTTTAAATAAGCTTCAACTAGGGGATGATTATGTGGAAAAAAACTACTCGGTTTCCTAAGGCCTAAAGGACCACTGACCCCTGCATCTTTGGAACACTGTTTAACAGAATCTCCATAGATCATACATAACATTATACTTCTATAAAAATCTCTTTTGACCATATTGAATTCTTGGACTTGTATACTGAAAAGTTACCTGGGAGCATTATTAATACAGGTGTGCACTGTAAAACTTTGTCATAGAAATGCATTTCTTTTTAGGTCCAGCATGCACCCAGGGTACATTTTCAGAAATCTGATTAGAGGCCAAGGGATTAGGGCCTCTAGGTTGAATCCTACCATGCCAGGTTTCTTAGAAGAGATAGATAGCTTGGGATGCAAGTTACAAGCACGCGCATACACACCTTTGGAGATTGCAAAGCAATGGTCATATTTAGATCAGCTGAGAATGACTAGGGCGAGTCCATATTTTGGACCCCATTAGATGTATGTGTTGACCCTGAGAATAGATCTTCCATCTCAGGAGTCAAGGTTTCTTTGTTCTATACCAGTGACCATAAGGACATCACCCAGTTGTTTAGTCAGTTTTGGGTTATCTTACAAGTAGATGATGGTCTACGGAAGATTGTAGGTGATAGGAACTGTTAGAATTTGAAAAGGCTGTTATATTGTGAGAATAATTATAGTAGAGTACCTTCATGCGTTGGCTCTACTATACCATGTGGTATAGTTTTTGTCCATATATTAATACTGCTGAAGTTTTCTCTCATCCTGACCTCTGTAAAGAATTTGTTTTTTATGCCTCTGCAGATTGCATGACCCCCCCACGTGGTTTACTTGACTGAATGCACTACCTGCCACTCCTTCTATGTTGGTAAAACCAACAGGGTCCTACGAGATAGGATGAGGGAGCATATTTATCACATTAGGAAGGGCTCCATGCACAATGCTCTTTCCAAACATGTTTTGGAGGCTGGTAGTTCTCATACTTTTAACTTCAGGGTTATTGAAATAATTAGTCCTAGTATCAGAGGAGGTGATTTATGTACACACACTGATCACAGAGAAGCCTGCTGGATCATTGTACTCCGTGCTGATAGAGGTAGGGGATTGAACGAAAGGGCTTCCATTAAGCCTATCTTGAAGAAAAGGAGATTACATAAATGAGCAGGTTCATACTGTTCTTACTGTTTAAGTGTGCTTTACCTCCTCTATATAATAAGTTTTAACTTCTAATTTTTATTTTTTTATTTAAGCATTCATATATGTACATATTATTATTATATAAGGTTTTTTATATTCATATATTTTTACATATTTTTGTAAATTAGTTTTATTGTTTGATTAGTGCATCGATTGAAGTGACCTAGTTATTGGCTGCTGCTTAATTCATGATGGTTTATATGGTGCTGTGTTAGTAGTTGCTTTATGGTCTGATGAAGCTGTATAGTGAAAGCGCTTACCTCTGGTCGACTACAATAAAGGAGTTTTTATGGTTCTGCATCCTGCTGGCTTTTTTTTGGTATTTATGAGCTGAATTGAGATTTGTTTTTGCCTTATTCCAGTTTGGACTTTATGCTTGGACTCTCTGATTTTTACTACCGCCAAGTTCATTCTGTTGCTTGCTTCTGTTGCCTGTTTCCATTATTATTTTTAATAGAATAGCTTAGCTGATTCATTTATGCAAACTGGAGGGATGGATAAAGATCTGTTTACCTACTTTTTAAATAGAGGCCTAGTCTAGTGGAAGCCAAAATATGTTTAACTATCTTAATATTTTATCTGGAATGAAATATTCAGAACAACTCACTTCATAATAGTAAATACTTTTGGTCAGTTTAAGGAAACATACATAGAAAGAAAAGATGTTGTTATATATAGTATACCAATCTCCATCGAAAAAAAAATCGGAAAAAGTTAAAGATAAATGAAAAAGACTTTTTTAGTGCATTGACTTGAAATTGATTAATATTGAATATCAGTTTTTAATTGGTACTAGAATTGTAGAACATATACGTGTGCTACCAGATCAAATAAGTTTTAAGTTTTTTGTCAATGTTTACACAAGTATTTTTGTGCCCCATTATATCTTTATAAACTATACCCCAACAGATTCCTGACAAGTTAGAGGTATAGAGATGGGACACTAGGTGACTGGCTCCATATTTTTGGAATTGTAGAGGATTTAACACTTGGGAACATCAGTAGGACCTGAACCATAAACTTTTCCTGATAGACTGAAGCATCTATTTTTCTTATGGGCATATGTAGTAGGAAATACTGGGAACTGATAGATAAGCTTCTGACTTTTACTAAAAAGGTCTATAACAAGAAAACAGACATGGCAAGGGACTCCAGACACAGATGAGGTAATACATTTAATGAATGAGTTCTGTAGGTTAGAAGCATCTCACTCACGTAATAGAGCTAGGGAGAAATTATTCATTAAACTGACTGCGTCGAATATGGAAAATGACTTGGTAATTTAGATGACCGTAAATTGTAGTTATCAGGAACTAGTCCAGTTGTCCGAGTCATTTGAGTTTACTTGCATTAATAAAGATATTCATTGATTCTTGAAAGACTGCATTATTATTGTCTATTTGGCTGCTTTAGAACATTTACATACCTAGAGTTTTTAATATACTTTTTATGTATATTTTATTTTTGAACTTAGTTAATAATGTTCATTCTGCTTTTTAAATCTTTGTGCATAATAGCTTTCATGTGTTGCTGATGGGCACTTTTATTGTCAATAAAGTATATTCAAAACAGAAAAAAAAAAAAATATATATATATATATATATATATATATATATATATATATATATATATATATATATGTATATACTTAACTGTACAGATTTTCACAGAATGTCCAGATTTTTGCCTCATATTTTTCACCTGAGGTTTTACTGGGAAATCATTGCCAAGTCTTTGCAGACTGAAGTCAGAAAATAATCACATACATTTGAAATTCAGACTTCATACACTTCAGAAAATTCATGCTAATGCAAAACCTGTTATTCTATCAACTTTCTAAGTTTGTAAGAGCAATATGTCAAAATTGTCCCTATTTTTGGGCCCTAGTCCCTCCATTGTTTATGGCTTTGTCCAGATTTCTTACTCTAAGAGGTTAAGAGCTATGGGAAGTAACAGGACTGAATATGAAAACGGGACTTTTAGAAGAGGATCTGGTGAGGCCTTTGCTGTACGATGTCTTTCTGAATAGAAGATAATCATATGGCGTAAGATTGGAATTGTGGGGCTATGATTATGTGAAACTTTGTTTGTTTCTTTCGGCTTTTCCCGGTTAGGAGCCGCCACAGCTGAACTCCGGTCCGCTAATGATTGGCAGTAGATTTTGACGTGCTGACTTGCTGGGCCGAACGCACAACCTTCAACGAAGGCACGCCCATTCACACATGTCGCCACACAGAAGACGCACTAACTGAGAATCGAACGGGCAACGTCTAACTGTAAGGTGACAACACTACCGCAGCACCACCACGGGCTATGATTATGTGAAACTACTGATGGCAATTCATAGCTTAAACTGATATTGCATCTGCAATAATCAATGATGTGGCACCTCTAAAGCATTTGTTTGGGGAGGAGGCCAGAGTTTTGAACAAATGTAGACGTGCAAATCAAGAAAAAAGTGCATGACTTTTGTATTCATAATGATACATTTGAACTTTGTCCAACCTGAATTTGATTACATACATTGTAACTAAAACATATGTGGCATTCTTGTTAGCATCATGTAAACTGATACTTGTGCTGTTTTTTTTTTATCCCTACTACCTGACAACATTCATCTCCTGCAATCTATTAGTCTGTTTATTCCCAGCCCATTCTTTTTTTCAAAGAAAAGTGAGATACAATCTCTCAGCTGCCATTATTACAGCCATCACAGCTTTTTTTTTTTTTTTTTTTTTTTATTTTTATAGCCCTATCCCCACTGCCTGGTGATTGATTTGAACATCCATGTCACCATCGAAGGCCCAGCTATGCCCTTCACCATCAAATACTTGTGCATACATATATACAGGCATGCGCTCTCACACACACACACACACACACACACACACACACACACACACACACACACACACACACACACACACACGCGCACACACACACATCTCAGTGAGCTACAATCATCAACTTTTCTGTCCCTTGTCTACAGTCCTATTTATTCCCTGCTGGCCTTCACCTGCATGGTGGTGATTGGCTGACTGGCACCACCAACCCCTCCCCACAGGATGGGCAAGCCAGCACAGGATGCTAACTCCCACCATTCTACTCCTGGATCTTCCAGTGCCCAGGACACAAGTCAAACTCGGTACATCTGGGTCATAGGCAGGACTTCATTTCTCTGTGCTACAGAGATGGGTATGATTCATGAGTTTGGAGTAATAGTTTTAATATTCTCTTCTTGTTATTAGATATGGAACATTGCAGGATCACTTTGAAAACCTCTGAGTATGTCATGTTTAAAGTCTCAGAGTTTTTCAAAACTAATATATAGTACATGTAAAACCAGTAGTAGTATAGTAGATATAAAATCAGCCTTTATTGCTAACTTCCATGCATTCATAAGTTGAAATTAATGAAGTTCTAGTTTTTTCCCACATTTAACTACAGACATTATCTCTGCATCTGTCAATCAAATTACTACAGTAATTTCATCAGCCCAGATGCAATAAGCAATCATGACATCAGAGAAGCTAAGGGAAGGACAGAGTGGCCGATGCTGGCTCACCCATCCTGGGGAAGGGAAGGAGTATGCCTATTGCAGTGCTAGTGTGGCATACAGTTTTAGATCAAGGATATATGTTTGGTGCTACCAAGCCAGTGACAGTAGTAGTTGAGGTATTTGTGAGTCCTTGGTATGATTTGGGTATGCACATGGTTCACCAGGGGAGGGTTAAGGATTAATAAAAATGGCCAAAGGCTGAAAACAATACTTTCATGGGAACAGAGAATAAACCAGGTTGCATTCTCATCAATGTCAAGTCGGCACTATACAAACCTCTATTTAAACTGTTCAACTTCAGTCTGTCTACAGGGTTTGGGTATGATGCCAGCAGAAGAACCACTACACAAGGGTGGCCCCTCTATAGCCTCTATAGACCCAGGTAATTACAGACCCATCAGCCTCACCAGCCTTATATGGAAAGCCATGGAACGTATCATAGCAGAACTCATTTCTGCAGACATTGACAGCCTAACTGATCTAGACCCCATTCAGTTTGATTTTGTGAAGGGCAACTCCTGCCTTCTGAACCTAGTAAACTTCTTTGAAAAAACTTATAGAGGTGGTGGTCAGTGGTCAGTAAGTACAAACTGTTTACCTTGATCTGGCAACAGCTGGAATTATTGAAAAAATTAAACAAACTCAAGTGTAAAGCCCTATGTTGTTCATTAGTTTGCAAATTGGCTTTTCAGTAAATCCCAGGTTGTGAAAGTCACTGGTACACTCTAAATGTAAAATTGTAGCAGGTGGGGTAGCACAAGGTTCTGCTAAACCCCATCCTGTTTGGCATTTCTGTTGTAGAGATTCAAGCCAACATTCCAGAGGTGTGGTTGACCAAGTTTGATGATGTCTGCAAAATGGGGTACTGTTATCTGCTCATTCACTGATACAAAACAGCTTCAGCAAGAGTTGGAATATGCACATATGTAGTGTAGTGAAAAGTTAAAAGCAAAATAATACCTTATAGAAGTTTTTGGCAAAAAAAAAAATACTCTCACCTCATATGTTACTGTACTCCTCTTCAAAAAGAGATGGTGAAAAGAAACCTAAATGCATATGTAACTATCTCTGATCTCATCACGTTTCAACCACAGACAGAATTCCTTCTATCTGGCCTAGTTAATTCCTATCTTCAAGGGCAAAACAAGTCATCTTATCCCTGTATTCTTCCCCTATCAGACCCATCATTGAATACAGTGCCCCTTTTGGTATGAACAAATGCAAGCATATCACTAAACTGGAAAGGACCACAGATTTCTAACCAAAAAAAAAAAACAATTAAAGGTTATCCCAAAAGATTAGCACATATGCCTCACAGTAAGACGCTGTCCGGTTCGATTCTCAGCTAGAGCGTCTTCTGCGTGGAGACATGCGTGAATGGGCGTACCATGGTTGAAGGTTGTGCGTCAGGCCTGGCAAGCCGGTACGTAAAAATCAACTGCCAATCATTAGCGGACCGGAGTTCCGCTGTGGCGACCCCTAACCAGGAAAAGCCGAAAGACACAAACAAATTCTTTATACTCAGTGATTTACTGAATGATCCGAGGTAACCTGCATCTTGCTTTTTGAGCCATGAAAGACCTAGTCCTATTTCGACTTGTATTCATTCACAAAACAAACACCCACACAAAGGGCCTGAATCCAAAAGACTAGCTATCACTGTAATTAACCACTTACACTGAGAGCAGGTCTCTTGGAATGTGGCCCTGGTTTAAGCCTGTTTATACATAGGCCATAAACCAAAATAAGTCACTTACTCTGACAGCAAGTCTTTTGGAGTCAGGGCAGACTTATACTTTGAGAAACACTTTTGGAACCTGGCCCTAAATGCACACTAGAACATAAACAAGACTTGCTTGAGGGATAGGTTCCTAGCACAATATATTCCCAGCCTATGGAATAAGTTATCACTACAGGTTAAAGTACTACTTTGACAACATTTAAGGTTTTTATTGGTGACTGAATGGGTAGACACAGATTTGCCCCAGACTTATCATGTAAGGCCCAGCTCAGTTTGGGAGCTAAGCAGTATTAAGTGCTTGACAAGAGTGACAAAACATTTAAGTTTGTCTGCTTAAAGGTATATATGATGAGGCATCTCATGTTCCCTGTAATCATTTGCCTGGTATTATTCCTATGTTCCAATACCCTTAGCACTGCACTGAGAATTATGCAGCTTAGGAGAAGCAGATGTGTTAGATATTTCTCCAGCCCAAGGCTAAATTAATTAGTTTATATCCTTAAATGTGGAAAGCCTCAATCCAGATAAATGAGGCCAGACACTCAGGCCCCATGATGAGGACATGCCCCACACCAGGAGCATGTAGATGATAGATGAGAGTGGAACAAAAGCACCTTCATGTCTTCTTGGATGACAGCCCCCTTTGGTTGTTTGTTACACCATCCAGTGCTCTGGTTTGAAAAAGAAAAAAACAATAGACTTGAGACCTATGCGGGAGTCATGTTATCTGTAAATACAGATGCAAGAAGCAAATTACTTTAGATCTTTTTAGACCAGGTAAGCATGCTGTCCATTTTCAGGGGTGACCTGGAGTATTGTCTGGTTAAGTGGATAGTTTAATGTCACACAGTTGGTAAAAGAAGGTGGAAGGACTCAAACTCTATATCCTGGGCACATGAAACAGAGCTCATTAAAAGCTTTAGTTTTCTGTGCTAATTGCCACATGAAAAATTATTAAAGTCACTTTTATATCTTTAGGCTCCCATTAACATTATAAATAGCAGAGTAAGAATCTTTATCATCAGTTGTCAATCTTGACACTATGACCATCTGAATATAGCAATATTGCTGGATTTATGCAAATATATTTTATTTTGAACACATTTTCTGAGTAATCTAGTTCTAAGTGTTCCATTCCAAACTTGCTTTTTTCCCACTTTTCTGAGACTTAAAAAAGTTCAGTTACAGGCTTGCTGTTCTGAACTGTTTGTAAGTTTCTTGGAGGCCATTTTTTGCTTGGGCTAAAGGGAAGTCTCTCTGTACATCAGTGGCAGTGATAAACATTGAGCAGCCTGCCTGCCCCTGTGGGAGTGGTTACTGCCTTGAAACTGTAGTTTTATTGGCCATTTTGGGTCAATTCCAAACTCCTTGATCTCCCTGTCTTAAAACCCTCTTTTGCACAGTTTTGCACATTTTTGTGCATAGCGCAACAATGGGCAGCGCCGCCTAATTAGGTTTAAACTATTCCTGGCTCCACGAAGTCTGCTCTTCACTTTTTCCCTTAGCACTGCTCTATCTCTCAAATTAAACACCATATTCTCATTCTAAGGCCCTTCACTGGTCCAAATAAGTAATCTTACAAGTTAGCACTATTAAACCATAAGCACTACTTACTCTTATACTCTCTATGATTACCTTGACCCCTATTGGTCCATCTTAATTCAGTTTCCCTATATTACTCTAGCATGTCCAAAGGTCAGTCAATGGTTTCCTCTCCAGTCCAGCTGGTGAATCTGGGAATTTTGAGGCAATGTTACAACTGTCTCATGTACACGGAAAACCCTCTCCTCCTCCAAACAGGTTCAAATATATGTGAGAGATGCAACCATATAGCCAAACTGGAGGCTGAGCTCTCTCATCTCAAAACTGGTGAAACCAGTCAGGAGGAGAAGGTAACCTCACACAACACAATTCTAGTATCACATAGTCCCACCACATCAGCGAACCAAACACATAAATACACAAAAACATACTCAGAGTCTCTAAATAAAAATCTGCCTAAGCAACAGAGACCTCCAAAGCAGACATCCAAGCAAACGCTACCCCAAAACAAAACACGCACAACACATAGCCCACAAAGTCAGTGTGCCAAGCAGCCACAGCCCTTAAGGCTGAATAAAACACCTGATACTCTTGTAATAGGTGACTCTATTGTCAGACACACTGACGTCCCGCTCACCAGGCTGAACAAATAGAAGGTCACAGTGAGCTGCCTGTCAGGCGCTAGGATCCACCACATAACGCAAGCACTCAGGTCACTCCAAAGCAAATACAAATATGACTCAGTCATTGTACATGCTGGTGTGAATGACCTGAGACGTACCTCCCTGGACTACATGAAAAGAGACATAGAGGAGCTCTCTGATCATGTAGCCCAGGCCGGTATGACCCTGATCTTGAGCAGCATCTTACCCTCACCTAGAATGATGCCACAGTACAAAGACAAAATGATCGATTTTAACAATTGGCTAAAATTTTGGTGTCATTCAAAGGGGATCCAGTGCCTGTCAGCCTGGGATGACATGCTCGACAAGCCACGTTGCTTCGCTAGGGACGGCTTGCACCTGTCACCACTGGGCTTTCGGATATTGGCAAAGGCTCTTGCCACCCCCATAGTGCCTTTTTTAGGCAAGGCTCAAAAGTCAAACCCACCTCCATAGACAGCACAAGGAACAAGAAACTAAGGGTAATGCTGCTAAACACCAGAAGTCTTAACCACAAGATGCACGCACTCGAAGCTCTCCTCAGTATGGAGAACATCGATATCTGTGCAGTGACAGAAACCTGGTTCAAGGCTCCAGAGAGCACCCCAGCACTACCAGGTTATACCTCATATCATGCTTTTCGGCCCCAAAACCCGGACAGAACCACAAAAGGAGGGGGAGTTTCCATATTTATCAAGGATATCCACACCTCCAGGTTAGTGGCATTGCACTAAGTATCGGAGATCATCCATGTGCAACTAACAGTGGGCAAGACTGCTTTTCAGTTTATAGCATCCTACAGACTGCCCTTTCAAAGTCAGGAATCCCACTCGGCTTTCCTGAAAACAATGGAGAACAGGAAGATCTCTCCGAATGCCATTATATTGGGCGACTTCAACTACACAAACATAGACTGGGAGCACTACTCAAGCCCCAGCACCTTAGCCCAAAGGTTCCTGGAAATTATAAACTCAAATGCTATGGAACAACAAGTCACCACTCCCACAAGAGGGGATAACATACTAGACCTGATCATTACCAACATGGGTACTCTATGCTCCATACCAGAAGTATATCCCTCATTGGTAAGATCAGACCATAAATTAATTTCACTGGATATCCACATCCCGACCCCACCCCCAACCCAGAAAACCACAGTGAAAAACTTCTCAAAAGTGAACTTCTCACTTCTCAAAACCGAAGTGGAATCCTTCAAGGCCCCAGGGCCAGTGGAAACTACGGCCCAAACTGCAGAATCCTATATAAATGCATTCTACGGACATCTCCAGGAATGCATGAATCATGCTATCCCAAACAAAACCAAGACTCAATCATCCAAAGGCAGGCATCCAGTCTGATGGACCCCAGCCATAAATAAACTGTACAACAGAAGGAGGAAGCTACTACATGATAGAGCAAAATCCCTAATAGGGAAGGCAGCTCTGATCAGTACTAGCAAATAATTACGATCCCCCATAAAATCCTCCAAGGCCAGCTTTGAGAGAAAAATTGCACAGGACACTAAAGACAATCATAAGGCTTCTTCCAGTTATGTTAGGAACCTGGGATGCAACTCCCAGACTTGTTCTGAGTTGATTCTAAATGACAAAAAATACACTGAACCCACAGACATCGCCAATATCCTGGCAGACAGGTTCAGTGCAAACTTCTCCACCACCCCCCCCAAAAAGAGCAAGTATCTATCCCAGCAGAGGGCTGCCTCCTAAACATCTCTGATGCTCAGGTGAAGGCTTCCCTCTCCAAAGCAAAAAATACTGCTTCCATGGGACCAGATGGCATCCCGGGTTGCGTCCTACATGAACTCCAAGAAGAACTAACCCCTCAAATAAAACAGCTGTACAATCTCAGCCTCACTACAGGATATGTGCCCACAGAATGGCGTACAGCAACAGTGGTCCCACTCCACAGAGGTGGAGCCTCTATGGACCCTGGAAACTATCGCCCCATAAGCCTGACTAGCCTAGTCTGCAAGGCTATGGAGAGGATCATCATGGAGCTCATAAACAAAGACATTGGGGACCTACAGACACTAGATTCTACCCAATTTGGCTTCGTCAAGGGCAGATCCTGCCTTTTGAACCTGGTTGACTTCTTTGAAATAGTCACCAAAGCCATAGATGAAGGGAAGGTAGTCCACACAGCCTATCTGGACCTAGCAAAGGCATTTGACACAATACCCCACTCGGGCATCATAGATAAGCTATCCAGCTTAAATATAAACCCCTATGTCACAAGATGGGTCGCAAACTGGCTCAAAGACAGAACCCACAGAGTGAGAGTTGCTGGAGCCATGTCAGACTTGAAACCAGTCACAAGTGGCGTCCCACAAGGTTCTGTCCTGGGACCGCTCTTGTTTGGTATATACTTTTCCGAGGTACAGGCCAACGTGGGAGGACTATGGCTCACCAAGTTCGCAGATGACTGCAAACTGGGCACCATAATCGACTCTCCAGCTGACACAAACATCCTTCAAAAAGGTCTCACAGAGATGGATAACTGGTGCCAGAGCCATGGTCTAAAGCTAAATGCCAAAAAGTGTATAGTCATACCCTTTGGCAAAAGCAATGTGCCCACAAATTACCACATAGGCGGTAACCCATTAAGTACAGAGAAAGTAATTAGGGATCTGGGGACCCAAGTTGATAGCAATCTTTCCTTTGACAACCACATTGCCAAAGTGATTAGAAAGACCTTCTACATAGCCCACCTCATCATGAAAGGATTCACATCTAGATCAAGAGAGGTAATCGTGCCCCTTTATTCATCTCTCATCAGGCCTATCATAGAATATAATGCCCCTTTTGGGATGTACCTTACCTGACACCTGCAGCAACTAGAAAGACCCCAAAAGTACCTCACCAAGAGGATCAAGGGACTCAAGCAGATGCCATATGCTGCTCGGTTAAAAAAACTCCAGCTCTACTCAGTTGCATACCGCCTACTTCGAGGCGATCAATGCCTGACATATAAAGCTATGTCCAATCCAGAATTAATGGACATGCTCCACCTCAGTAAATCTAAATCCCTTAGAGCCACACACTCGAGGGACTTGAACCTCAGCACAGAAATAAATAGAACTTGCTGGAGGGACAGATTCATAACCCAGAGGCTCCCTTCTTCTCTGGAATAGAATTCCAATTCATGTTAGGCAGAGCACCTCACTGAATCTCTTCAAGAAGAATCTTGATGAGTGGATGGGGGATTGTAGGTTTGTCCCGGGGATTACTTCCGTGTCACTATTAGACAGAGGCACAGTAAACTAAACCTTAAAAAGGGCACAGTATACTCAAATCAAGGGGTGGTGTAAGCCAAACAAAATTGGGCTAGGCTTGTAACTGCCCCGGGGCAGATAGCCTAGTATGAACCTATGAACCTATGAACCTAATTGTTATAAAATGATGACACAAACTTGAGCTTCATTAGCCTCCCCTTCAGAATAAGTTCTGAATAACTAGTTGTCTTATTCTTAGTAAATAAAAGTGAACAAACCTCAGGTGGCCTACAGTACTGTAGCATACTAAAAGCAAATCTAGATAATGACCACAAATTGAATATTCGTTTTTAAAAAACTATTCTCTGACCAACTTTAATTATACTCGCTTAGATAAATCTTAGCATAAGGTGCAGCAATGGGCTGTCCATGCCAGACTCATACAACTGGTGATAGTGTGCCCTTCACTATAAGCATTTAAACCTCAAAAAATCAAACCTAATATAAAGCAAATGTTGTTAAATATATTATTATCAAAAATCAACAACAGAACACAACATAACAAGTTTTTTACGGAATCACCACCACACTCTGTGGTAACCTGCATAAATGAATTTAATATCAACAAGAACTAAAAGAACTGTAATTTATTTGGGCTGTCATATTTAACCACCTACTTTAAATTTAACAAGAAGCACTGATATCTGAATTATAAGAATTCATTGTAATTATTTTAATTTTCCTCATAAATAAGGAAGGCTTCCCTGACCCAATACTTACAGTGGCTGTAGAACAAAATTGTTAGAAACATGCTTATTCAGTTTCAGAAATACAGAGAAAAAGATACTTCTTGGTGGCACACTATAAAACACTGAAACAATTCTAAATTAAATATGGCTTGCAAAATGCAATTCATTGGATTCTCTGTTTACAAAATGTGTTAAATTTTCCAGTTTCTTAAGCTTGAATTGTTGACAAGTAGCAGCATTATTTAACAAACCTTCCATTTGGGCTATTTAAAATGTGTTTAAAGTAACTTACAATTGTCAGTTACACTCCAAAGCTTAATGTGTACTGACTAATGTGAAACAAATTGAGTATAATTATCTAGCTTATGATCAATGGGTTTCATCTCCTCTCCTATAGGGTTATAGGTTCATAGGTTCATACTAGGCTATCTGCCCTAGGGCATTTATAAGCCTAGCCAGAGTATGTTTGGCTTTCACCACCCATTTTAAATTAATTTTGCTATGCCCTTTTTTGAGGTTAGTATACTGTGCCTCTGTCTAACAGTGACACAGAAGTGATACCCAGGTAAACCTACGATCTCCCATCCACTCATCAAGATTCCTCTTGAAGAGAGTCAATGAGGGACTCTGCCTAACCTGGACTGGGATTTTATTCCAGAGTGAAGGGAGCCTCTAGGTTATGAATCTGTCCCTCCAGCATGTCCTATTTATTTCAGTGCTGAGGTTCAAGTCTCGGCGTGTAGCTCAATGGGATTTGGATTTTTGAGGTGCAGCATGCCCCTTAATTCCGGGTTGGACATGGCTTTATATGTCAGGCACAGGTCGCCTCTGAGCAGGCGGTATGCCACTGAGTAGTGCTGGAGTTTCTTTAACCGGGCAGCATATGGCATCTGTTTGAGCCCTTTGATCCTCTTGGTGAGGTACTTTTGGGGTCTTTCCAGTTGCTGCAGGTGTCTGGTAAGGTACATCCCAAAAGGGGCATTGTACTCGATTATGAGCCTGATGAGGGATGAGTAAAGAGGCACGATGACCTCCACTAATCTAGATGTGAAACCCTTCATGATTAGGTGGGCTATATAAAATATTTTTCTAACCACTTTGGCCATGTGGTTGCCAAATGAGAGATTGCTATCAACATGGGTCCCCAGGTCCCTAATTACTTCTTCTGTACTTAATGGATTACCACCTATGTGGTAATTTGTGGGCACTTTGTTTTTGCCAAAGTGGATGACTATACACTTTTTGGCGTTTAGCTTGAGGCCATGGCTCTGGCACCAGTTGTCTGTTTCTATGAGGCCCTTTTGGAGGATGCTTGTGTCGGCTGGAGAGTCGATTATGGCACCCAGTTTGCAGTCATCTGCGAACTTGGTCAGCCACAGTCCTTCTGTGTTGGCCTGTACCTTTGAGAAATATATACCGAACAAGAGAGGTCCCAGGATTGAGCCTTGTGGGATGCCACTTGTAACTGGTTTGGAGTCTGACATGGCTCCAGCAATTCTAACCATGTGGGTTCTGTCCTTGAGCCAGTTTGCAACCCATCTAGTGACATAGGGGTTTATATTTAAGCTGGTGAGCTTATCTATAATGCCCGAATGGGGTATTGTATCGAAGGCTTTTGCGAGGTCCAGGTAGGCTGTGTGGACCACCTTTCCTTCGTCAATGGCCTTGGTGACTGTTTCAAAGAAGTCAACCAGGTTTAAGAGGCAGGATCTGCCCTTAACAAAGCTGAACTGGGTAGGATCCAGTGTCTGTAGGTCCCCAATATCTTTATTTATGAGGTCTATGATGATCCTTTCCATAGCTTTGCAGATGAAGCTAGTCAGGCTTATGGGGCGATAGTTTCCAGGGTCCGTTGAGGCATCTCCTTTGTGGAGAGGGACCACTGTTGCTGTACGCCACTCTTTGGGTACATATCCTGTAGTAAGGCTGAGATTGAACAGTAGTTTTATGTTTGGGTTTAGCTCTTCTTGGAGTTCATGTAGGATGCAGCCCGGGACATCGTCTGGTCCCATTGATGCTGTGTTTTTTGTTTGGAGAGGGCGGCTCTTACCTGATCATCCGAGATGTCAGGGGGGCAGCACTCTGCTGGGATAGATATTTGCCCTTTTGGTGGGGAGGGGTGGTTCACTGAACCTGTCAGCTAGGATGTTGGCAATGTCTGTGGGTTTGGTGTATTTTTGTCATTTTGCACTAATTCTGAGCATATCTGGGAATTCCCACCCAGGTTCCTAACATAACTAAAGAAAGCCTTGTGATTATCCTTAGTGTCCTGTGCAATTTTTCTCTCTAAGCTGGCCTTAGACGATTTTATGAGTGCCCTTAGTTTTTTGCTAATACTAATCAGAGATGCCTTCCCTTTTTTGGGATTTTGCTCTATCATGTAGTAGCTTCCTCCTTCTATTGTATAGTTTGTTTATGGCTGGGGTCCACCAGACAGGACGTCTGCCTTTGGAGGATTGGGTCTTGGTTTTATTTGGGATTGCATGATCCATACATTCCTGAAGGTGTTCATAGAATGCATTTATAAAGGATTCTGTGGTCTGGGCCATATTTTCCACAGGCCCGGGGGCTTTGAAGGATTCCACCTCGGTTTTGAGGAGTGTGAAATTTGCTTTAGAGAAGTTTTTCACTGTGGTTTTCTGGGCAGGGGGTGGGGTCAGGATGTGAATATCCAGTGAGATCAGTTTATGGTCTGATCTTACCAGTGAGGGATACACTTCTGGTCTGGAGCATAGAGACCCCATGTTGGTGATGATCAGGTCCAGTATGTTTTCCCCTCTTGTGGGAGTGGTAACAAGTTGTTCCATAGCATTTGAGTTTATGAATTCTAGGAACCTTTGGGCTATGGTGTTGGAGCTAGAGTAATGCTCCCAGTCTATGTTTGGGTAGTTGAAGTCACCCAATATAATGGTGTTTGGAGAAACCTTCGTATTTTCCAGTGTTCTCAGGAAGGCCAAGTGGGGTTCCTGGGTTTGGGAGGGTGGTCTGTAGCAGGCTATAAACTGGAAGGCAGTTTTACCCACTGTTAGTTGCATATGGATAGTCTCTGATGCTTCGTGCTTTGCCACCAACCTGGAGGTGTGGGTATCTTTGATGAATATCGATACTTCCCCTCCTTTTGTGGTTCAGTCCAAGTTTTGGGGCCGAAAAGCATGGTATGAGGTATAACCTGGTAGTGCTGGGGTGCTCTCAGGAGCCCTGAACCAGGTTTCTGTTACTGCACAGATATCGATGTTCTCCATGCTAAGGAGAGTTTCAAGCGCGTGCATCTTGAGGTTTAGACTTCTGGCATTGAGTAGCATTACTCATAGTTTCTTATCCCTTGTGATACCTATGGAGGTGGGTTTGTCTTTTGAGCCTTGCCTAAAAAAGGCACTATGGGGGTAGCAAGAGCCTTTGCCAATATCTTAAAGCCCAGGGGTGACAGGTGCAAGCCATCCCTAGCGAAGCATTGTGGCTTGTCGAGCATATCATCCCAGGCTGACAGGCATTGGATCCCCTTTGAATGACACCAGTACTTAAGCCAATTGTTGAAATTGATCATCTTGTCTTCATATTGTGGCATCATTCTTGGTGAGGGTAAGATGCTACTCAAGGTCAGGGTCATACCAGCCTGGGCTACATGCTCAGAGAGCTCCTCTATGTCTCTTTTCATGTAGTCCAGGGAGAATGCGTCTCAGGTCATTCACACCAGCATGGACAATGACTGAGTCATATTTGTACTTGCCTTGGAGTGACCTGAGTGCTTGTGTTATGTGGCGGATCCTAGCCCGACAGGCTGCTCACCGTGATCTTCTCCTTGTTCAGCCTGGTGGCGGGATGTCAGTGTGCCTGACGATAGAGTCACCTATTACAAGTGTATCAGGTGTGTTGTTTAGCCTTAAGGGCTGTGACTGTTTGGCACACTGGCTTTGTGAGATATGTGTTGCACGTGTTTTGTTTTGGGGTAGCGGTTGCTTGGGTGTCTGCTTTGGAGGTCTCTGCTGCTTAGGCAGATCTTTATTTAGAGCCTCTGAGTATGTTTTTGTGTGATTATGTGGTTGGTTTGCTGTCGTAGTAGGTCTATGTAAGACTGGAATTGTAGTGAGTGTGGTTTCCTTCTCCTCCTGACTGGTTATGCCAGTACTGAGTTGAGAGAGCTTAGCCTCCAGTTTGGCTATATGGTTGCATCTCTCACATGTGCTGGACCAGAGAGGAGATTGACAACTGACCTTTGGACATGCTAGAATAGTATTGGGAATTCCTTTATAATTGAAAACAAGGGCCAATGGGGAGTGAGGGTGTAGTGCTTTTAATTTTTAGTGCTGACTTATATAGTTGCTTTAGTGAGCAAGTGCCAGGTAACTTAAGTGCAATGTGTTACAGGTAACTTAAATGCAAAAATGACAAACAGTAACTTTCTTTCAAGTGAAACAAGGAAATAAGTACAGTAAGCAATGCAGATATCACTAGGGATCCACAGAAATGCTGAAAAGCCGCGTTTTAGGTGGAATTAGCGTTTCAGGGAAATAACAAGCAAATAAACAACAAGCATACAAACAAAGCTAGATTCAGCAGGCCTGGATCTAGTCTATGCTACAGCAAACAAGGTGTACCAATTTCAGTAAGAAACAGTTCAAATATGCAGGCACTATAAACCTTTAACCAGAAATTCCCAGCTCAGAAGGGCAGAGTCCAGTCTCTCCTCCCACAAGAGTGCAGACCACAAACCTTCTTAATGTAAAATAACTGGCCTGAAGCCCAAGTGCATAAACCAGAACTAATACACTTTAGGAATAACAGACACTGAGCTCTCAATCAGTAGTTCCCAACTTAGAAGGATGAAAGCTACCTGTCCTGCCACCACAGTGCATGCCACAAACCTTCCTAATGTAAAACAACTGGTCTGAAGCCCAAGTGCTTAATCCAAAAGACTTAGAATGATAGCTACACTTTAATCAAGTTACTACCAAGCAGTAATAAATACAATTGAATACTTTAAAGAATGCCTGGATTAGTGCTCAAGTTATACAAACAAAGCTAGATTCAGCATGTCTAAAATGTCAGTCTCACAATATTTAAGATGTGACCTACATGTACTTGCTTTGAAGACAGTGGGTAACTTCTTTAACCTAACAACAAGTGGTTGTTTTCTCTTTGCACTATTCAGTAATAATTGTATCCTTTGATAAAACACTAATTACTCCTGTAATGACTGTAAGTTTTTACAGTCTTACCTGCTGTACTGTCTGAACGTTGTCTTAACTTACTGTTAGTCACCTGGAGACTGGGATGTGGCTGAAAGGGGTCACTCGGCTAGCCCATCTAGCAGGTTATAAATTGCATTAAATAAATAAATAAGTTAAATAAACCTCATGTAATCACAGGCAACATTTTAATTCAATTCCTTGTACTGCTGAACTAGCAAAGGTCTACCTCCTGCATTTGCTGGCATTTCAATACCCTCAAATATCTGGTCACATGTTCTACAGCTAAATAAGTGTAATGAGTTAATTTCTGCACTGAAGTAACTTAAATGTTTTTATCCTTAACTCTAGCAGCATAGAGTTATAATGCACAAGGAAGTAAAGTATGATTAAAATCTTTAGATATAATTAAAGTACTGATACTCAAAAAAGCATCTGTGGGTGGTTCTAAGAATGTCACAGTGTTTCTCAATCTATTGCTGCACTGTCCTTAACATTACCAAAATTATTATCTAATCCTTCTCTATTCATTTGAAATGCACAATGCTCGATACAACAGCTATCATTGACTTATTTTTATTGCATTTGCTTTAGATCCCCTGACCAGAAAGTTAAATCACATAAAACACATACAAACTCAACTATGAGAAACAACAACCCAGCACAGTATAACTAGTATACTTTACTGCAAATTAAAAGAGAGTATGGCTTTATAGTAACATGAACTTTATCATAGTCAAGTACCCTTAGAAGACCCATTGCTATATATAAATGTCAAATTGCCAGTTCTGTGTTTATACAATGCAGGTTTGCTAGTGCTCTGACTTTTCTCATTCAGCCAAGGCTCACTACTTGCCAAGGACATATTTTTACCATTTATATTTAGCATGTTTAGACTCATTACTTATGTCACCTGTTCTTCTCTGCTTAATACATATTACTTGTAAAACTAAAACAGTTGAATGAGTTGTTACTGTGACCCATAAATTGCTAGACCATTAAGCTGCACAAATTAGCATGGTCAGAGGTCATGTCCAGAGTGTGGGTGATTCTATGACACAGGTAGCCTGACCACACAGCAGTCAAAACAGCATGTTATGCAGCTCAGAATAGCATGCAAGTGAGAAACCCCATGGAAATGAATCACAAAAATTATGCAAATGAAGGAAACCAACATGGCTGATAATGCATAAACAGCAGTGCTGCGTGGAAACACATACCTATTTTACATATTGGCATCCATGACATACATAACCGGAGCCATGGTAGGAACTGCAGCAATAGCAGTTGCACAACAGTATGTGCTGGGCACCACCATCAGAACCAGTGCCCACATATTTTTTTTTTGCCAAATTTTTGTTCCTTTTAGCTAACCTTCAGTTGCTCCCAGCTCCTCGTTTTGTTTGCTGTTTCTGGGACCAGTGACGAGATTGAGGAATCCTGTGCCGCTATAGAAATGTTCTTCATTTTCTTCTCATGTCTCCTGCACATGCCCAGTAACACCATATGGGTGGGACATGCACAGGGTGTCAGCGCTATAGCACCCCTCATTCCTACAAAAGTCTGACATAAGCAGTAATGGTCTACTCACCCAGAACAGCAGCATACTGTTGGCTCCCTAATCTTCACCAGAAAATTGAATCAAATGAGTGTGTTCTGGGCATATACAGCTCAACCAAAATAGTCATTCCCATCCCCTCTGCCTGCTCCATCAGGTGCCTAAGTTGCTTTTCAGGCTGAGAGTACCTGGGCCATAGTCAGGACTTCATCACTGTATACCACGAGTACAAGCTGCCAGTGTTCACATTGTTGCTGTCTGCAGTCATCTCTAGCAAATGAGAAGGTATAGCTAGCCTCTGACATATCACCAGCTGACACACTAAAAAACTGTGGACTGTTTATGAGTGGACTGTCAAGAAACCCCTTGTCACTCGTCTTGTGTAGCTGGTTAAGATGAAAAGACTCAATTGTTCATTTATATACTTTATTACATATAGACACATCAGCGTTGATAACGGCTACATAAAATATAAATGAGCTAACTGACTGACTACTACACTTCTATAAATGCTTACACCTCTGCAGCTCACTACAAAATGGCAGTCTTGCTTGCATGTGCCCAGTATTTATATACACATTCTAGCTCACTGGAAAGCTTATTAAAGGTACATATGCACTCTGATCTGCACCCCCGATATATCATCACCTGACAGACTAACAGACTTTGGACTGTACAGACAGCCCCTGACATACCACCAACTGATAGATGGATTGTTTATAGGTTTATTGTAGAGACAGCCCCTGTAAACAGACCAGTTAGCATAATGGTTAAGATTTTTGCTGCCCATGCACAAGGTTAAAGGTTTGATCCTGACCTCTATCCAGTGCCTGTTTGAAGTTTGCATGGTCTCCCTGTGTCTCCCACCTGTGAAAAGCACACTGAATGATTCCATCTTAAACTCACCAAAAAAGAACTGAGCTGTGGACAGTAGCACAGACTCTATATGGTGACCTATAGAGGGATGTTGTATGCACTAATTGCTTAGGGCATCTACTATTGTTTGCAGTATCATCATGATAGGAAAACATGGATCCATACCTCTCAACCTAGAAACATCAAAAATCTGGACAAAAGCCATGAAAAGTAAGTACAACTGTGCAAAATTTGGGACATTGATTAAAATAAAGTTTGCATATATAATCATGTAACCCCGCCCATTCCAGTGGGATAACAACATGAAGATTGAAGTTAATAAATAATAATAAATAATGGCAGACATTTGAATTTCAGATTTCATATCTCTCAGAAAATATATAATACTGCAAAACTTGTTATTCTAGCAGCTATCTGAGATTACAGGAGCAATACTTAATATATGTCCCTATTTTTGGGACTTTGTCCCACCATTATTTTTGTCTTTGAACAGATTTTTTGCTCTGAGAGATGGAGAGGTATGTATGCACCTGACAACATTCAAAGTTTGCTTGTCAGTTTTGTTTTAAGGCCTTTATTTTGAGAAATGTAACTAGTAAGCATATCGCCATAAAATGGTGTGGGCACATTGCTTTTAACTTAAGTCAGAACCAAGGAAGTACAAAACATTTTATCTGACACATGTACTCTTGATGCACACTTCAAATCCTTGTTGCACACTTCAAAACTAAACTGACAGGTATTCCAAGCAAAATACAAGAAGTTTACCCACATCACTCACTATGCATAGTGTACCTTCAATGTGTTTATCCGTATATGTTTAAATGTGCAATGCATTCATACATCGTCTCCTTATTAGCATCAGTTGCTCAAAATATGCATATGTCTTGAGCGCTGTTCAGGCTTTGTCGTGTACTGTATTTACTCCCTTCTTGGTGCACCCTTTCCCTTGGTTCACTTGGTGCACCCTTCCCCTTGGTCCAAGCTTGTACAAAAGACAGCAACAGAAGCAACAGTGGGTATGAGGTGTTCAAACTGGACTCTAACTTAACGTACAAAAGACAAGACAGGCACAGTGAATGCACATACCAGATGAAATCGGTGCAGTGGCTGTGGAACTTTGGTTGCTTAATGAACCTGGCAATGAATTTATGGTTCTTCACCTCGTGTACATTTTCCAGCCTGAGAGCTCCTTACATTATAGCTGAACCGGCTGACTAACTCAGTTGATTTGGTGGTGTGCGACAGCATGTTGGCCAACTAATTATGCACCAGGAAGAAATCTCCAATGTCCTGTGCTTAGCAATCAGTGATTATCTTCCTTCCTTCCATTTGCTGGAGCTCAAGCCTGTCTGTGCAGAGCATCCCATGACCCACGGGTTCCCCACAACTTACTAACAGCTCTTTCTGAGCACTCTCTACCACTTCATCTTTTGGGAGTGAGGTCAGCCCAACCATGCAGATGCTGCATCACTCAGTGCTCCTGAGGGTGGATGCCATGCAGTGGATGAAGCCACCCACCTGCTAAGTAGGAGAAAAGATACCCTTGCAAATGAGTTGGAGACAAATCAGTGCCTCTCAGTTTTAGGAAGCCAGAAAAGCAGTAATGACAGGATTATAGTTACAGCTATGATTACAGTTAGAAACATCTTTTATGTCAAAAAAAAGAAAATATATACTAATTCACATTTCTTATGCTGTCAATCCCCCAGATTCTCTATGCCTTGCACGGCGTGCAAGATTAGTCCAGGAGCTCTAGCAGGCAATATGTCTGCCGTGCAATCCAGGAACAGCCTGCAGGAGTGTGCATGAGAGGTCCTGCACTAATCCTGCATGGACTATGCCCCCAAATGCAGATCACCCCATTTGCAGGAGAAATCCATGCAAATGAGGTGAAATTGAGATCCAGGAAGCTTGCAACTGGCCGTGCAGGACTAGTGCAATCTGCAGAAATGTACTCGGTTAGTAACCGAGTACATTTCTGCATAATCCAAAACGGAGCTGTGACAGCTCCAAATAAAGGCTGCATATCAGTTAGGAAGCATGACAATGGCCAAGTATAACACCACTGGCATTGCAAACAGCCAAAAAAAATAAAAAATCAACTTTTATTTTTTTTAGCCGATCTCGGCTGTTTAAGAGTAGGGCAGCGGTGGGCAAACGGGATCAGGGGAAAATAACAAAATAAACCTAAATTAAGCATTCTAACTAAAATCACTATTCTGCCTTGCAAGTCAATGGCAGGCAGAAGACAATATGGCCAGTGAGTAGTGGTTGCTAAGGGGGGACAGTCAGTGTGAGACATGTAACTATGCATTAGCAGGCAATCCTATGCAAATGAGGGGAATGATAGTGAATCCCCAGCATGCTAGTCAAGTCCCAACAGTGTAAGAGTAGGAATAGCTTGGTGCAAGCCTAGGAGTTAGGTGACATCATGGGGTGGGCATACTGTAAGCAGATTGCAGCCCTGTGGCTCGGGTTTGCTCCTAGCTTAGCACAGATAAGCTAGGGGGTGTGTCTGAATCTGCCTAGCACTCTTTACATTGCCTAAGTGGGTGTGCACACTACGCGCCAGGTTTTAAAGGAAGAAAAAAAAGTTAAATCAGGAAATAGCAACAATGTGCACATTTGAGCACTCTATTTGTATGGCCCCCCCCCCCCCCGGGCTTAATCAGGAAGGCAATGGGAAGGGAAACACCAGTGGGAAGGTAATCAAGGAGAACTAGCATAGCTGGCAGGTGAAATGTATCAGAATAAGCCAGTCCAGAACACTATTATAAACTATGCAAACACCTTCCCCACTGGTTTTTCCCATACTCTACACCACTGGTGTAGACAAGTGGGGAACTTTTAACAAACAAACCTACAAAATGAGAGGGGCTGCAGCAGGCAACATAGAACAACATGTGACAGAGGCTGAGGGTGGTAAGGATGTGAATGCTGTCGATCAACCCACCGTGAGGAGACGGAGAAGAGTGTACAGACCCAGGGTAACCTACCTGGAGCTTCATGAGCTCGAGATAGTGGAGCACTATAGGGTGAACAGGGGCCTCCTACAGCAAATTATTGAGCTGTGCTGGCCACGCTTGGCACACCAAACTGAATGAGGGGAACCCATCCCAGTGGATACCAAGGTTTGTGTAGGCCTAGGAATACTAGCTACAGGTACCTCCCAAAGCTCAACTGGGGATATCATGGGGATCTTACAGGCATCAGCATCCAGAGTATTCCACCAGTTCCTGGATGCCATGTCAGCACATTCCAGTGAGCACGTATATTTCCTCAACATCCCTGAGGTTTTAGCCAGCAATATGCATCTCTTCCACCAAATGGCAGAATACCTTGAGGTAGTGGGTGCTACAGACTGCACGCACATACACATCAAAGCACCATCCGGTGATCAGGGTAGGGCCTACATCAACCGCCGGGGCATCCCCTCCATCAACTGCCAGGCCATCTGTGATGCACAGGGCATTATAATAAATGTGTGTGCTGGCTGCCCTGGAAGCTATCACAATTCCCATATTTGGCATCTGACGCAGCTGTACCAGAGATTTGCCAATGGGGATATCCCCTACAGTTACTTAGTGGGGGATGCTGGTTACACACTGGAGCCGTGGCTGATTACAGCCATCAGAAATGCACACACACCTGAACAAGAAAGCCATAATGAGGCACATGCACAGACCAGACATATAATAGAGCATGTGTTTGGTCTCAGGTCATGGTTCCGGTGTCTGGACACATCCGGTGGAGCCTTGCAGTACTCACCAGCTATATGCACCCAAATTGTTATGGTATGTGCCAAGAAAAAACAAAACAAAATTCACAGCAGCTTCCAAATAAAACTTGTAATCCACAAAATGAAGCAGCTTTTCAGGCAAAACAATAAAGCCCTGAGCAGGGCAAGCTTAGAAAATTGTGAAAAAAACCACGGTCGGCTCAGCACACTTCAGTTCACTTTATTCCACAGAAACACAGTACATTAATGCTCCACCATACGTTTTCGTTTTAAAAATCACTTCCTCAGATGTGGGCTATTCAAACTACTAGTGCTTTATACCATTCACTTAATTACATTGATTAGGTTAATTAATTAATTGAAAGGTTAATTTAGTTTAAAAACAAAAACTTTTCTTGTTGCATCTCTCTGTGTTGCCACAATTAAAACACATTTAATGTTACAATGTTTGATGAATAAATATGTAGAAATAAAAATATGTTTTAAATAAAAATCCTTAAATCATTTGACTACAACAAATAAATTATAAAGTTAAAATACCATTAGAAACACATTTAGTAGGACTCAATGGTTAAAATTACCAATTTGACTCATTTAGCAAAGGTATTGAACTTATTTTTCCCTTGTATTTCCTGTTTTTAACATTCTTTTAACTGAGGTGAGGCTATACAATTTGCCTTTGGCTTACAATGCAATTTTTATAATACCTGTAATTACATGATTTATCCACTAGATGGAGGATCAAGTTAATTTAAAGCAAATATTCATAGGTCCATAGGTTCATAGGTAGGTACTAGGCTATCGGCCCAAGGGCCTACGTAAGCCTAACCAACAAGGTTCCCTGGCTTACGCCACCCAAGAAAGTTATTTTCCTGTGCCACTGTCGAGCAGAGACACAGAAGTGATACCCGGGGTGTATTTCCTATTTCCCAGTGGCAAATTGTATAGCTTCACTCAGTTAAAAGAATGTTAAAAACAGGAAAATATAAGGGAAAAATAAGTTCAATACCTTTGATAAATGAGTGTAACACTTGTGTTCATAACATATTACAAACCCAACATTTTAATAAAAATACAAATACAAAAAAGCTTAAAGACCTACTGTAACTATTGAAAACATGGATAAAAACGTGATAAAATTCACATAAAGTGCAAATGCATATCACAGTTTTGCTGCTCTCAATTTTAATAATGGGGCTATGTAGATATGTTCATTGAGACCCTGTGGCTTATTGGCCTCCAAACTTATCTGCCACCATAATTCTCTGTACTTCAAACATTCCTCCCATAAACCTCCTCTGCCGCTCTTTAACACCCTTTCTATCACAAAAAAATGTATAGTATGCATTTTTACAGCTTTGTTTGTGTTTGTACAATGCATTAGTCTGTTTGTTTGTTTCTAGGTCATACATATGTTCGTATACCCTTCTCCTGAGGTTGCGTTCTGTCTTCCCTATATAGAATGCTTCACAGGTTTGACATTTCGCTAAATATACAAGCCCAAAGGAGTCACAATTATTAAAATCCTTGCCTTCCACGGTGATTTCCCCTGCTTTCCAAATACACACTTTCTGCATTGCTCATGTATGCACAGTGTTGACAATGTCCACATTTAAACGTTCCCTTCCTTTTTCTCCATCTCTGAACTTCTTGGTTTGTACCATTTTACAATAAAAGTTTTAAGTTACTTGAATTCTTATCAACTAATCTTAGCTTTTCATTCTTTAGTTTCTCTAAGTCAGTAAATGCTAAAAATTGATTCCATTCCTTATCTATAGTTTGTCTTACCATTTTTGCACAAGCATTATACTGCAAGATGAGTGCACTGCCATAATTGTCATTTGCCTTTTTTTACTGGGCCTACCATGTCAAATACTGGTAATCCTAATATTGGCTTAAAGTCATTTGGTCTCCTTTCTGTCACTTCTGTCTCAATTTTGTCTATCATGTCATCCAGGTGTGCTGAGCCATCTTTGTTTTTTTTTCACAATTTTCTAAGCTTGCCCTGCTCAGGGCTTTATTGTTTTGCCTGAAAAGCTGCTTCATGGTATGTGCCATGCTACACAATGTGATCCTGCAGAAGCAGCTGCAGCAGGAGCAGCACGAGGCAGTGCCATACAGCCCCCCACCAATGCTAAGGCCTGAACAGGCACAGAGTGACTTGGAGGAGGAACAACCTGAACCTGCCCCAATAGGCAGTTGGAGGTGTGCCCAATATGCCGAGGCCACGGCAAAGAGACAATGCATAGCACATACACTGACACAGTAGGGACCCAGGGAATGACACAAAAGGGATGCCAAACATGACACTACCTGCGCTCAACCATGTATAGGGAGTGCACTAAGTGCATCTGACATAGACAGCCCTCTAGCACCATCTGCAAGTCTGGCAAACCCACAAGGTAAGTCAATCAACCTACCAATTGCCAAATGGAGTAGAATGTGTCATTACCTGTATCTATAGTATGGCTGTGAGCATGCAAGGGAATTGGGTGGCTGAATGCTATGGCAGCAAAATGTAGACACCCATAGTGACACCATGATATCTGTAACACATACTGGAATCACCACAGTAGCCAGTACTACACAGGGTGGCAAAACCCACTGCAGAAAATGTGCTGGGTGACATGTGTGTCCATATAACTCACACATGCCAGTCAAGGAGGTTCACATACCCAACAACAGTCTCAGCCAGCAGGACAGGTGTAGACAAACCCAAACAGAACCTGTGCTATGGACTCTGAATGCTGGCTAAGCGTAACCTCCCCCCAGGCTTACACAGACAGACTACAGCAGGTCAGGCAGTGGGATGTTAGTTCTAAAGGGTAGGAAGTCAGACACTAATATGTAGGGAAACCAAAGCTAAGATGTGTAGTACACTGGTATACCTCTAGTCAGCATGATAGGTAAGAATACAGAATGAAATGGAGTACCTGACATACCAGTACATCAAATGTGTACAAGTGTCAGGTGTGCCCCCCATCCTATGTAGTAATGTAATAACAGTCAGGTGTGCCCCTCAATCCTGTGTAGAAATGTAGTAACAGTCAGGTGTGCCTCCCCTATCCTATGCAGAAATGTAGTAACAGTCAATGACAAATGATAGACGGATACCCTGCAGAAATAGCATGCTACCTGTAGGTGTACAACACATAGGTCAGCACTGCAGTACAAACTACCTGGACTCGAGCCACACATTCAATACAGACGAGCATACTGGGCATGCTCACACACAAACACATGAAGCCATGTCTGAAAACACCAGTGGTCCAGACATATCTGACAGTTGCAGATGTTAGTGCAGACACTCCTCAGTATGCACCACTCATGCCTTGCACAAACAGTGAATAGGAATACAGACATATATGTAAGGACAACACACTATAATAAGCCAAAGGTAGACATACATAGATGTGTGGAAGAGGGTGACTGTGACAAGGAGCCATCCAGCCCTGTCCCATGCAGCACACAGCCAAAGGGCACCACCCACATGAGGTTCAGATGTCACTCACTGCAGATACTAGCGACCAGTATCTGTCAGCATTACAGGCTATGCAGTGCATGTGCTAGATGTGCAACATGACTGTACAAGGAAGTAGTCATAGCAGCTGTATACATGTACCTGTGAAATATGACCCTGTGTGTGCCCACATGTGGTGTGTCAACCTCTAGATGAATGGGTTATGGCCCATGCAAACACAGTGCCCTCCCCATAGCCCTACTATGATAAGCCTGCTGAGGTCATTCACTGTGAAATACACCTTTGGGAGAGTTGTAGCCAAGTAACTTCTGTGGTGCATCCCACAACTGCATAGTGTGATAACCTAGTTAGGTAGGAGTTCCAATCCCATACATGGCAACTGTGTCTCTCTGTCTGTCTCTGTCTGTGTAGAGAGCAATGCTTTTTAGGGTAGTCACACTCCCTACAACTGATGCTCTACTTTTTTTAAGGCTGCTGATGTCATCCACCTAGAAATACATCTGGGAAGACTGTAGCCCAGTAATCTCTGTAGCGTGTGCCATAACTGAGTACTGCTGTAGTGTGATAGAATAGTTAGGTAAGACTTCTTATCCCAGATATGGCAAGTGAGTGTGTGTGTGTGTGTGTGTGTGTGTGTGTGTGTGTGTGTGTGTGTGTGTGTGTGTGTGTGTGTGTGTGTGTGTGTGTGTGTGTGTGTGTGTGTGTGTGTGTGTGTGTGTGTCTGTCTGTGTAGAGAGAAAGGCTTTTTAGGGTAGGCACACTCCCTACAATTCAAATGCTCTACTTTGGCAAGGCTGCTGATGTCATCCACCTAGAAATACACCTCTGGAAAGGTTGTAGCCCAGTAATCTCCATAGCGAATCCTATAACTGCGTACTGCTGTAGTGTGATAAATTAGTTAGGTAGAAGTTCTAATCCCAGACTTGGCAAGTGTTTGTGTGTGTGTGTGTGTGTGTGTGTGTGTGTGTGTGTGTGTGTGTGTGTGTGTGTGTGTGTGTGCGCGTGTGTGTGTCTGTGCAGAGAGCAATGCTTTTTAAGGTAGTCACACTCCCTACAATTCAAATGCTCTACTTTGGCAAGGCTGCTGATGTTATCCACTTAGAAATACACCTCTGGGAAGGTTGTAGCCCAGTAATCTCCACAGCGCATCCTATGACTACATACTGCTGCAGTGTGATAAATTAGTTAGGTTGGAGTTCTAATCCCAGACTTGGCAAGTGTCTGTGTGTGTGTTTGTATGTGTGTCTGTCTGACTCTGTGTAGAGAGCAATGCTTTTTATGGTAGTCACACTCCCTACAATTCAAATGCTCTACTTTGGCAAGGCTAGTGATGTCATCCACCTAGAAATACAACTCTGGGAAGGTTGTAGCCCAGTAGCGTGTCCTATAACTGCATACTGCTGTAGTGTGATAAATTAGTTAGGTAGGAGTTCTAATCCCAGACATGGCAAGTGTGTGTTTGTGTGTGTCTGTCTAACTCTGTCTGTGTAGAGAACAATGCTTTCTAGGGTAGTCACACTCTCTACAATTCAAATGATCTACTTTGGCAAGGCTGCTATTATCCACCTAGAAATACACCTCTGGGAAAATTGTAGCCCAGTAATGTCCGTAGCATCCTATAACTGTGTACTGCTGTAGTATGATAAACTAGTTAGGTAAGAGCTCTAATCCCAGACTTGGCAAGTGTGTGTGTGTTTCTGTGTGTTTCTGTCTGTGTAGAAAGTAATGCTTGTTAGGGTAGTCACACTCCATACAATTTGAATGCTCTACTTTGGTAAGGCTGCTGATGTCATCCACCTAGAAATATACCTCTGAGAAGAATGCAGCCCAGTAATCTCAGTAGCGTGTGCCATAACTGCGTAGTGCTGTAGTGTGATATAGAACTCTGGTAGAGTTCTATTCCCACCCATGGCAGTTCTGGATGTTTTGTGTGTGTTTTAATGTCTGTGTAGGGAGCAATGCATTTTAGGCTTGTCAAACTCAATACATTTCGAATGCCCTATTTTGGCAATCCTGCTGATGTCATTCACTGTGAAATACACCTTTAAGGAAAGAGTTCTCCAGTAATCCCAGCGGCGTGTCCTATAACAGCTTCATGCTGTAGTGTGATATAGACCTCTGTTATGGGTTCTATACCAACACATGTCGGTTGTGAATGTTTTCTGTGTTTTACAATGTCTGTGTAGGGAGCAATGCATTTTAGCCTAGCCACACTCACTACAATTCAAATGTCCTACTTTGGCAATCCTGCTGATGTCATCCAATGTGAAATAAATCTTTGGGGAAGAAGTTCTCCAGTAATCTCTGTGTCACATAGTATAACTGTGTAGTGCTGTATTGTAATAAACTAGTTAGGTAGAAGTTTGAATCCCAGGCATAACAGGTGTGTGTGTCTGTTTGTAACTCATATCCTGTGTGGTGGTGCTTGTGAGTGTGTAACAACTGGCCCCAATGTGGAGTGGGTTTTGCAAATTTTTTATATGGTGGCCCTAGTATATATATCACAATGTCCACTGTATAGAGATAACAGATGTGAAATAGACGAGAGGCTGGGGTGCAAATCCATACCCATACATGTGACATCAAGGCCAGGCAAAAAAAGTTAGCAATCCCAGTATTACCCAGAGAGCACTCTCAACTCATGTCTTATACACACACACACACACACACACACACACACACACACACACACACACACACACACACACACACACACACACACACACACACACTCACAAACTTGGCTAGGCATAACAGCCACTATGTTGGTAGTACACTGCATATTGCCCACTGATAGTTACTATGGAGTGATTGCAGTGGCCTACAGAGGGTATGGCACCCTGTCCATCTGTCCAATAGGCATGTACATACAGACATTGCACCTTTCCCATGTTCCCAATGGGACACCTGCAACACCCGTGGAGCCATCAAATGTGACCCATAAAGGAAATACCATGCCTGAAAACATGCTCTGTATGGACAGGGAATGCTGTTAGCATGCTATCAATGTAGATGAAGGGTAAGCCTACTGTCCATTACCTGTTCCCTGTACATGAGGCCAGGACTGGCACATCTGATGATAATATGTGTATACAACATGGGCCAGATACCCCAGATACAGTTCCACATGTCACTGTACATGCATGTGGGAGGTGTGTACATCACAGACACTGTACATATCATGGACTAAGGAACACATACATGGCAAGCAATGCACAGCATTATCCATATGCAATAGTCACCCAGGTGACTGGATGGTGAATACAATACCCACCTGTGGGGGAAAATCCAGAAACTACACCCCTGAGCCACAATGCAGACCATTGTAATATTGTCTGATGCCAAGGTATATCCATTATCTAGACTTGTATAGCCATCTGGCACAGTCGACCACCACACACCCGTGAAGCAATGCACCCATGCATGTCAGTACTGGCACCTTGTGTGTGTATGTGTGTGTGTGTGTGTGTGTGTGTGTGTGTGTGTGTGTGTGTGTGTGTGTGTGTGTGTGTGTGTGTGTGTGTGTGTGTGTGTGTGTGTGTGTGTGCTGTATGATGCATATGATCACATTCACACTCACTACAACCCCCGTTGGCATACTGAAGCATGCTGTCTGATGTCAGACACCGCCCCATACCCTTTGCCCATATAACCTCCGTATGACCCCTGTGGTGCATGTGATACCTGCACAGTAATGTGTTGTGGCAATCTCACTAGTGATGAGTTGTATTCCTGGCCGTGTCAATGTGTGTGCATCCCTGACACATGTTCATGTGGACAGGGACGTGTACTACACCTACCATATAGCTACCATATCACTGTTGCAGATGTCACTCACCATCACATATACGTTGTGAGGGCTTCTCAAAATTTAACCTATGGGGAGCATCCAATAACTGCATAGAAATGTGATAGCACTACATAGTTGTCAGGGGTTTGATACCCTGTGCTAGTAGGTGTGTAACAAAAACATGCTTAGGTTTTATTCTCCCACCCCTCCCTGACTTGTCTTTGCCTCTGTCTGCCTCTCTCATTCCCTCAATGGTGGATGTGGAGACCTACACCTGCTTTGTTTAGGCAGCAACATGTGTATTTTAAGTGATGCTCATGATCAGCTGATGACCTCTGCATGAATTGCAGCCCTCCTCTAGCTGATTGCACGTGGAACAGCTGTGGTAACATTCCCATAGCTAATTGCATGAAAACACACTCCAATATTTAGGAACATCATGTTGGTGTTGCACCTTTTTATTCACTGTGAGCAGGATCTCGATCTGCTGTTTGGCAAACAGCATATCAGATGGACTGGAGATTTACCTCTAACAACATACACTGTGGAAACTGGGTGACACACAGTAGGGGGATGTGACTGACCTGACTACAGACTGTGAATGCTGCTATACTGCATTTGGAGTAATGTTGGTTTAACAGAGTGTGTGTGGATATGACTGTCCTACATGTTTTAATACCTGCCATGTCAGTGCTATGTTTATGAGGAATCCCCATCTGTAGGGTTATCTGCAGACTGGGCAGTGTGTGGTGCCTTTGGTTTCATGTGTTACCCACAGAGCATCTATCTGTGAACTACAGAAGGTAGTGTGATGATTGCAGTCTGTAGTTGGTGAAAGCTGTGACAGTTATTGACTTCATATCCCTCACAGGACATATGTTGCAACAAACCCTGTTACAACAGTAAATGTGTGAGGTTATCACAGCAACATGTCAATATTGGCCCTGTGTATGTGCTTCTAGCCACAACTCTGTCAACCTTTGTACATATGTCATGCATTAAGAGGTGCATATGTGCTGTACACCATAATTAGTGACATCATATCTGATAACAAGCCAGTGAGATAGACTGCTACACATGTTGTGCACAGTAGGGGCTATATTTGATGACATAATGTGGACATTCTGTGGTTGTGTGTACAGTAAACATTCTGTGGTTGTGTGTACAGTACTGAGGTCTGTGTACTTATGCTGAATGGTGACAGTGTTGTTAATATGTACTTTGGCCTGTGTACAGACTGTGGAAGATGTCGATGTCTTGGTCCCATCCTATCTGATGTTACATGCTACCCCACTTTGTGTTACTATATTGGCTTACATGTTTATAGGGCCATACACACATGTCCCATACCACAGACAGGCAGGCATCGGACCACACTGTGTAGCAGCCCAGTATATGTAGGGTAACTGTATGAGTGGCACATATGAGGATGGTGTTGAACAGATAGTCCATATACTGTAATATTATGCTAGCTTACCATATGTGGCTGTGGCTGTATTCACATTGGTTGTGGTTATGCACTTTCACACAGGGGTATCTTACCCTGTGCTGTTGCATGCCTGTAGAGCCTGCTATATATGCAGGTACATGTGCATTCCCCCATATGAAATGTAGGCCAGTGTTGAGCCAGTCTGCCTGTAGCCTGCACGGTGCTTTGTTACATGCCTAGCAGCTTAGTATACTTACCCAGTGAGATGTCATGTCCAGATACTTGCCAGATGTACTGCTGCCGGGCCTCCCTTAACAGTCATGTATGTCAGACAGAGCAGTGGGATGCTGTACAGATGTATGTCAATGTCTAGTGGGTAGTATGTGGCCATGGTACCTCTATACCAGCGGTTATTATGTGTCAGGACAGACAGGGGTGTGTGAATGCATAACCTATGGGGCAAATGTATACCAAAACTACAGAAGACTCTGCGAATACGGCAGCTGCACGGTCTCAATATAGGTAAAGGCACTTCAAAAAAAGTAGAAAGACCAGCATACAATGGCACCAAAAAATACTTAAAGTATTCTTAAAAAACAAACCGGTTTCAGCTGTATGGATACAAAGCCTTCATCAGTGTGAAAAAGCAGCAAATTAAGAGATACTTTAAATACAAAAAGCATAAGACATGTGATCAATTAAAGATGCTCATTAAGTCCTGGTTTAAAGAGACCTCTCAATTTAACAATCCATTTTTTCTCCATAGTGTTTAACAAATCATGCCAACCCAATTTATTATTCCTGGGTCTCATGATTTTATCAATAACAATGAAATTAAAATAGGCATTTTTGTATGACAGGGTATGCTTGTAAAGCGCATTAGTTTCTTTATGGTGTTTTATCTTACTAAGGTGTTCAGATATTCTGAATTTAAGAGGTCTGGAATATAACAAGGACTACACAATTTATGAACTACAGTTGACAACTATATTGGTAAAACAACAGCAGTCTTCACAGTGATCATGGCATAGTGGTTAAGTATTATGACTTCAGTGTAAAGGGTCCTGGGTTCAAGATCAACAAGGGCTGTTCATTTTGTTGCTGGGCAGAATAAGGGCTGTTGGATACAGAGTGGTTAAGGCAGTTCTGAGCAGCTTTAAGTGCATTTGTGTGGGTTTGCGTGAAGCTAAGCGGTGCTAAACTATAGGTAAATGTACGGGTGCTTACACCATGTAAGCTTCGCTTACCAGTGCACAAATCAGCTTAGCTGTAATATTGCAGCAATGTTGATACTTGCTAAGCATAGCTTAGCCCAGGTAGCCAGGACACACAACCCAGTCTGATAACCTGTAATAAGTGTATGTAATGCCATGTACAATTCATGCACCTATGTGCTGCCATTACAGTAGCAAGGGGAGTGAGTGTCATGTGTGGGACACAGACATATATGAGGCCTGTACAGCACTGTTATCCATGTGAATGTGTTACATACAGATGTAGTAGCCCAGGGTATGTGCTGTCACACTGGTATGTAGTTTATCATGGCAGTACTACTCTTGGCAGTGCTAAACCAGGCAGGAGCAGAGTAGTTAATGTAGTACTGACAACAGGCACACCTGTGAGCATGGCTTGACACTGAGGACTCCCTGTTGTATTCCTGGTGTGTGAGCTGTGTCACAGTATATACCCCTTACTGGGTAATGATCCATCATGAGGAATGTAACTGTAGACTACGGTCTGTATAGCACATTGTTAGTGAGGGCATCCAACATGTAGTTATGGCATACAGATTGTTGTCAGATGTCTGTCAATGCACTCATGCTACTGCATAGCTACTTGCTAAGCTGAGGACTGTCAGTCCCTGTACAGATGTGCAGATGGCAGGTATCCAGCTGGGACATGTACAGGCAACCTCAGCTTGATTGACACTGACATGTCTGCCCGGTTGTGTAAGTAGTGGCACATATAGGAGATGTCACCCTGTACGCACCACATGCCACAGGTACCTTCACTACACTAACACAGTCAACAGAACATGCTTGGGTACAGGTCTCCATGACAGACACTAACCATGTGTTGTCATGCATGTTGCATACATGTCACCTTGACCACCTCAGTGACGATGTGCAGGAGGCACCTGGAGGATTGGCTGATGCATGTCATTCTTACCCTGAGGGTCATGACAGTAGTGCCTGTCAGTTGATTGCCCAGTGCCACCTGGCAGGTGGCAGGATAACACTGTACACACAACCCCTACACAAACCATCTCCCCTTGGACAATAGCTAGGTACACAGCTATGACCATCTGCAGGGATGCACCCCTATACTGATACATGTGTACATGTGCATGGCTGAGTATAGCAGTGAATGTGTGTTAGCATACCTGTACATGGGAATTCCATGAGGGCTTTCACAACCAACGCAACACCTATTGCCATAGTCAGTTGTGGCTGCTGCTACATGGGACATTACATGTACCCTGGTACACTCGCTCCCATACCGACTACATGAGCCTTGCAGTACCAGCACAACAGTGGTTTACAAATGCAGTGATAGGCATGGGATACCCATTGTGTTTTGGCATGTGTGTTTAGTTGTGCATGTCCGTATATCTGCAGGATACAGCATTCCAAGGCCACATACTCCTATTACAATACCCATTGCCACACAGTAGTACAGATAGTGTTGTTGCTGCCCAGAGGTGAAGCATGGCAATGCAAAACTCTACTATGCATGTGGCATGTGCATGAGATGCATATCCCTGTAGTACCAATGTTGGGGTATACTATGGGTTGTATCGTAGTCGCGGCCAATGTGTGATGGTGGGCATGGCAGAGTGTCATCATGGGTTTCAGGGAGTACAATATCTAATGGGGGATGTGGGTGCTGTGTACACTGTAATTACACCAAGGTACACCCGGTATATGTCCCATGTACCACGTTATGGTTACCACTGTCACCATCAATCATACAGGTAACCGTTACCACAATCCAAGCCAGTTAGGCATGTGATGCGTGCAGTCTACCTGTAAGACATTAGAGACACGGTCAAGTTAGTTAGCAGCGATAGGCCCTGGTATCTCAGATGTGTGTCTGGCTGTGATGTGTCTGTAAATGTGTATATGAGCCTTTAATTAATGGGAGGAGTTAATGCTTAATTGATTTAGTTATTTAAGCCTTTAATTAATGGGAGGAGTTAATGCTTAATTGATTTAGTTATTTAAGCCTTTAATTAATGGAATTGATTTAGTTATTTAAAAGTGTCTTATCTGTGCTGCTGTTCTACTAAGAACTTATTCCATGTGTTGGTTTGAATTAAAAAATTTGATTTTATTGCCTGCCTTTGGATTATTTGGCTTCGGATCCTGTGTGCTGTGGACTGGTACAACTTCTTGTGTATATGATGGTATTTCATACTATGTATTGTCCAAATACACCCATTACATCACTTATTAGCATACTGTACATGTTGGGGGATATTCTGCATGTACCATGTAACCTGGAACACATCTAACCCTAAATGCTGTGCGGCGTGTGGAATGTAAGCCACACATATCAGTATCAGGGCATAGGTAGGTAGGGGTATAGTCCCAGTGTTGCCAAGTAACAGTGTGCGAGTATGTGGATGGGTCTACATCAGGTTTCAGGATATACATGCCTCAGCAGGCTACCTGTCCATGTGGCACAGGCCATAACCAGTTTAGTGACCTGTGAAATGTGTTAGATTGTACCCCAGATATGTCACAGCCATGGTGTCACCACAGTGACATACCCCATTGTGGAATATGACTGCAGACCATCCTCATGCTGACACATATACACCTACAAACCAAATGGCAAACATTATAGGGATTGCAATCAAACAGTGTTACTAACAGCTATAATGCATTCTTGCTGGATGGCTACACTACCCACCAAATATGCCTTACAGTCTACTCCCTACAACATGGTACACTGCAGTACTGTGGTACAGTGTGGTACAGTCACCATGTGCATCAGAACCATATCAGCCTGTCCCTGCACTGATGGTATGTATGACAGGGATGTGGCACAGGTATCATCATATGCACAGGGCATCCTACTGCTGACACATGTACACCTACAACACAAATGGATAACAGTATAGAGACCACAACCAACCAGTGTTACTAACAGCTATAAGGCATCATTGTTGGATGGCTACACTACTTGCCAATTATGCCTTACAGTCTACTCCCTGCAACATATTACACTGCTGTACTGTGGTACACTGTCGCACAGTCATTATGTGCATCAGAACCATATCAGCCTGTCTCTGCATTGATGGTATGAATGACAGGGATGTGGCACAGGCATCTTCATATGCAAAGGGTGTGATGTTGGTTTGCCAGAGGTCGAGGGTGGGCCATACATTTGACACCATATGTGTGGGTGAGTGGTGTACTGTTGGGAGCTGGGTGAGGTGATGTGGTGTGGGTAGGTATGGGGTTGCCCTAGGTGTGATTGCATAGTGTGTGGTATGCATGCACACAGTTCTGCCATGTGGCTTCCCTACACAGGTGTTTATGGACAGCTGCAGACCATACCTGGTAGGTTGTGCAATTCACTACCTCTGGCCATGGACACGTGGACTGTGCCTGCCAGGGGTTCCACAGGCACATCTAGGTACATGCCTCGATGTGATACTCTCACCTGCTGATGACATTTGTCCCCTGGTACCAGGTCCCTCCTGGAACTGGCCAGGACCATGTGCACATGGCCTGTTGTGGTGTGGTGTGGACAGCATACCCCCCGCACTGCCAGGTCTGCTACTGCCAATATGGGAGCCCCTTGGTGTCCTATCACATCCACGTTGACTACCAGCTGTTGGCGTTGCTGGCCTATGTCCATGTGGCCTTCATGGCACTCCCACAGCACGTTCAAGCATGGACAAACCACGGTCAATGAGGGCCATCATTTCACCAGACTGTCTATCCATGCAATCAGTTAATCCATGGATGGGACTAGCCAGTTCACGGGCATTGTCATTTGAAGATGTGAGAGCAGTCCTCTGCAGTCTCAGGCCCTGTGTGTGGTAAAGTTCTATACGTGCCTGTGCCCCTATGACAGCCTAAAACATGCTTCTGCTGGTACCAACTATGTCACCTCTGCCAGTGGCATGATGCCCCAGGGTGGCATCTGCCTATATGGTGGCATGCCGGACATCTGGCTATGCCTGCTGTGACCGGACACAGTAGGCATGGTTACCACACTTTCCTGTGCACTGCCACTGAACACCAGCTGTCCCTCCACTATGGCCACTAGTAATGGGGTGTGTATAGGCAGTAAAACTGTGTGCTGGGGTGGGGTGGCTAAAAGGGGGATGTCAAATGTTGGTGCAGTGTTGGTCCCTGACAACCCCATCTGTGGCTTGAAATTAATATCATCATCTTCAGTGTCTGTATGGACATCAACATCAGACTGCATACAGCAGGGACCCTGACCCACCTAGCCACCTGTGGGGGAAAACAATAAATGCACTATAAAACCTGTACAGCATTGCCTAACAGTACACACACACACACACACACACACACACACACACACACACACACACACACACACACACACACACACACACACACACACACACACACACACACACATCTCTGTAATACCTAACTGTCCATGGCTTTACAGACAGTCCCATGTATATGCACATGCATTACCCCATCCTTCATCATACTTGTTAACATACACACATTGATACCACTCGTTAACATCTCAGTCCTCTAAATGCCCACACAAGTGGCCATAACACAAGGCCTGTTACAACTTTACCTGCCTGACCTGTTTATAGTGGTTTTACATGGCCTCACTGCTGTCATTCAGTATGCAACCGCTGTATGTCCAGACATCATGTGCATGGCCCCTATATGTGTGGGCTAGTATGTTGTATCCATAATATCTAGCACTGGTGTGTCATGTGTATGTAATTCTCAGTACATGCCAGATATGCTGTTCCTTCAACCTATCATGTGACAACTGTTATATTTGGATACACTCCCTGATGTTGACTAGTACTTCCTCAATGCATCTGTAGAGCTGCATACATGGGTTGTAGGTGACCTCTCTGCTGACTACGATATTAAGGGTGTACCTGGTGTCTACCTTCCCTCTGGATGCCTGTTCCATGCTACAAACCATATTATACTATTTGATGTCCTGTGATTACACACATGACAGGTATTCCTGGTGTGTAATGTGGCAGTGCATGTCTATGTACTGTACTGTCCCAAAGGGAGGTACAGCCGTATGAACAACCCACAATCACACATGTGCATACATGGCCACCCACACAAACACACACATGCACACACACATCCTACATGCATCTACCTCCCTCTACTTCATCAGAGTGACCCTGCAGGTGAAATTAACTAACCACCAGGATGCACACACACTCACACACACACGCACACACGCACACACGCACACACACACACGTGAGGTTGCACAATGATAGTACACACAGTCCTCCTACTACCCATCTGCCAACATTCAGAACATATGGTACAGAACAGCATGCAGTTCAGCAATAGTCAATCCATGCTAGCAACAGTATACATGTTTGTGATGCATGTGCTGTATTGCTAGGTGATGCCCCTTCCACTGGATACCACTGCACCCATCTACACAGTATTGCTGTGCACCTGCTCTGCACTCTGACATGTACTGTGCACCACAACTCACAGGTGTACAACCCATTGTGGAATGTGTAGTACTGTGTCAGTTATGTCAGCTTTACGTTTCACAGCCCCTATATTTTTCAGCAACACATACCTGGGATGATATGTGGCAGTTGTCATTGGTGAATTCTGATGCTTGATTTACAGCTGTCAACATTAACAGACTATGTATGACCACTACAATACTCTTACACTGACAACCATCAGAGCATACTGCAGCTATGGGGGTATACATACCTTTATTGATTAGACACACATACATCCTTGATCTGCCATGGGACCACATCACTGCATATCTTAGCAGTACACGAGCCCGATATGTGACATATGTCCTCTATTTACACATGCAGTGTCTACAGGTTGTGTAAGGTGTGCAACTGCTGACCACAATGCATACACATCGTATGGGCATATGTGTACACACCCTTATCATGATGGCTAATCTCACCTCTTGTTTTGTGTACTACAGCAGTCACTGCTCCTGGCAGGGGTATACCAGCATGGGCCATCTGCATTTGCCAGTGTATGTTCAGTCTGCCCTACACATGTCCCCCTATTCTGCATGATTGCAAGGTCTACTCATATGTACATCACATGGTGTTCATACACTGCCATCACTATTGCTGTATGGGTAGGGTTACGGCTGCCACAGGTCCTGAACCTGACTAGAGCCATTCCTAACATCCTTAGGATCCCTGCTGCCATGAACTGGTGTGTCATGCTGAATCCCCCCTTCAGCCTTTATGCAGATGCATGACAAGCACGCCCTATACATGTGTGTCACTTTGCAGTGTCCTATACACTGAACACCACATGTTGCAGCCTAGACCCAGCTGATAATGTGGACTACTGTAATGCCTTATGCCATAGTGTATCTTTGCAGCAGTTGCCATTGTCCTACAGGTATATACACTGGAGTTGCACTGTATATGGGTGTTTTTCCGAACATGTCCCTACTGTAGGCCATGCCTACCACCAGTATGTTACTCCTTGTGGACACATTCCACAATGACAGGATGTTAGTTATCATGCAGGTGTCTGACATACCCTTACACTACCCCATCATGGTCACCCCTGTGAGTCCATGCATTTCACAGCAACAATACATGCACATGTACAGCATGCATTCAGGGTAGGTGTGTTAGATGTATGCATGGAATATACCATCACCATTACATGCCCAGTGTGTTGGAAAGCATCTACATAAAACATACTCACCAGCTACAGGCTGCTGCTTGGTGGCATCCTGGAGGGACCTACATAAGAGGGTGAGAGATGCAATGTCAGTGACCACACCTGTGGCAGTGCTACAGGGTGGGTGCAGTATTACAATACATCAATGGTACATTCCCACAATACTACCACATCTGGGCATCTGTTTTTCACTACAAGGCAGTAACACAATATATCTCTGACATGTCAGATATGCATGATCTACCTGTAGCAATGTGGATGTGTACACAACAGTGATCTACTGATGTGCCCTGTGCCCTTACCTGCATGCTCCTCAGCTGGTGTGTGTGTGACACCCACCTCCACAAAGGAGTCCAGTGGTTGATGGATGTCTGGATGGGCAGGTGCCACGAGGCTGGCCAGGAGCTTCTCAACACATGTCGGGGGTGGATGGCAGGTCCCCTCCCCCATGGAGAGGTGATCCTCCTGGACTGCAAAAGCATGCCAATGGGCATTGCAAAGCAGGTCAGTACAATGATGCCGGACCTGCTCATAACTGTGGTTGTGCAGTCTGACATCATTGACCCTGTGGACAAGGTTGTTCCACAGGGCGGTCCACTCCTGCTGCTCATGTACGGACCTGCCAAACAGCATTGGATAGTGCTGGATCAAGTGTGATATCAATATTTCATTTTCCGCATGAGAATAGGTGGGCAACCATGCATGTGTCAACTTGGCTGAAAGACATAAAGATGGAAACAGGTCTGAGCAACTCATACAGCAAGGTTACCACAGTTCATCATACACATCTCTGTCACCCCCCCACCACCATATCTGCTTCAACAAACTGTACACACAACTCATTAGGTATGGGCACATCTTACCTACCGGCTGGACAGATATTGTATTGTACCACACTTTCTGCAATGTGATTGTAGCCATGTCCCCTGTGTGGGCACTATCATTGCCAGACTATTCTCCTACATGCTGTTGTCAGGGCCACTATGGTGCCATATATGCCAGTGGTATGGCTTCTCTAAGACTGCTGCACATCTGACATTCTGTGTTATTGGGGATATCTATGCATGTTGTTGGACATGTACCAGGATTGTGTAGACTATTACTACCAACATATGTTCTATAACAGTGACACAATAACATGTATATGTTCTATTGGCCAGCAGATCCACCTCTCCAAACCCATCTGCCCATGATACCTGGCCACATCACATGTGTGCCCCAACTTGGGGCCTCCTCATGTACTGTTCCAGTAATACTATCAGGTGGAACTGCCCAGAAGATGTTGTCCCCCCCCCTCAGGACACACACAGACATGTTACTGTCACCTGAGGTCAGTTCTAGGGTCTGTTCCATACTGGGCTCCACAGACACATGTGGGAAGTGCTACATCAGTCTGAGGCACCCAGTACACATTCACAGGGCCAACATGCTCCTCCTGCTCAGCTTCCAGTCTAGGCACCTTCAGGTTGTGGACTGCTGTTGTGAGTAGCAGTGGGTGGGAGGCTTGTTCCCATTGTGCCCATATTAGGGCCCATAGGGCATCCACATCACAGACCACACACACCATCCATGGAGTTTACCCACCAAATGTGTCACATACTACCCCTGTAGACTGTCCTCTATATCTACCAATCCTGACCACCTCCACATGTATACCTGCCATACTTCCCATATTCCCATTGCATACTTCATAGATGGGGGCAATGTGGTCCCAACAAGGGACTGACATGTGACATACCGTCCATGTTGCACATGCTGCCAGCTGTAGATATCTGTGTGTATTGCTATGTGTGCTGGTGCCTTGCAAATAGCACACATTACTGTGGTAGTAATATAGAGGACATGTCTTTAAATGGATTCACTTCAGAAGCTCGAAATACTGAAATCTCAAATTTCAGTATCTCGAGCCCAAGAAGTGGAATCCACAAAACAATGAAAACTAAAAACCGCGAAATTCAAATCCTTGAATACAGAAAGTTTTGAATTTTGCAGTTTTACTACACACACACACACACACACACACACACACACACACACACACACACACACACACACACACACACACACACACACACACACCATCCACCACACAAACACACACAATCACTCTACTACATGTGCCTCCCACACCCCCCCTACTTAAAAATTCTCACTCCGAGGTCGCACTACATACAAACACACAGAAAACACCACCACACAAGCTACTTTCTCTTCGCACACACACATCACAGTAACAAAACACACTGACACACACCACAGCCCCTACCCAATCCCCTTAACACACACACACACACACACACGCTTACCTGAATACATAACCATAGTGGAACTTTAGAAGTGTGAAATTCAAAACCTACGGTATTCAAGGTTTTGAATTTCGCACTTCTAAACATTTGCTATTATGTGGATTCAGCTTCATGGGCTCGAATCAGTATTTCAAGATTCTGAACGGAACCCATTTAAATATATCTATATATATATATATATATATATATATATATATATATATATATGTTTGTGTGTGTGTTTGCATATATGTAGACATGTGCATATAGGTATATATCTATATATGTGTAGATATATGTGATGTATACAGGTGCACACACACATATATATATATATATATATATATATATATATATATATATATATATATATATATATATATATCTACACATGGGTATATGTATATTTCTGGACATACATGCTGATATACATATATATCTTTATATATTATATATGTGACATATGTACACATATGCATACCTATATGTGGGGTACATTCAGACATCAGCTCCACAATCTCACAACACCTTCCTGCACAGCTGCACTGTTCTGCCTTGCTACAACACAGACAGGTGCCACATATGGACATGGCCTGACATTAGGGGGGTATATATAGGACCCGATTGCAGATAACTCTATTACACACCTATGGCATTCCAGCATGCTACATTACAGATTAACCTGAGTATCCTTCCAGTGGTGGGCCGTGGCTCCCACATGCCCATCATGATGGCATTACTTCCACCACCAGCTACTGACCACATAATATACATACTTCCCATTACATAGCACACACTATGATGGCTTACATCTTGTCTGTCAGTGCTGACATGCACAGTTGATGGCTATGGCCCACTACCCACAGGGACAGACACTATTGTCTATAGTAGTTGTTCAGTTGAACATCATCACAACAACACTTGACAACACATATACATCATTCCACATCCTCTATCCCATTATTATGGACCAGGTACTACATTCTATTACATGTCTATAAACTTCACATACCTGTTGTGGGAATGATATCTTGTTGAATGACAGCTGGCTAAATGCCTTTGACTTAGGATTTTATTGCAAAGAAATTTGCATTCTTTTTTTTATTTATTTTTTTTCACTCTCTCTCTCTCTCTCTCTCTCTCTCTCTCTCCAGTAAATGGATTGAGCTGCTTTGAATAGATCGCAGGCTGGCTTTAGTAGGTGATGCACATGATCAGGTGATGGCCTCTGCACCAATCAGTGTCCTCCACTTGCTAACTGCATGCAGCTTGCTGTGCAGTACTTCCAATTACCACTGTCATGACAATCACCTACTATAAATCCCTACATCATGTGGGGTGGTCCCTTTACCTTTCCTGTGTGATGGACATCCTTCTTGTGTGTGGGCATCAGTGTTACAGACATCAGGTAGCAATACCTCTTACAGGAGAACCAGCACACTCAGGCACCTACATATTTTAGGAGGTTCCAGAACTACAGACAGAGTGTGAGTAGAGTTGTGCTATGCTTTGTATAGTACTGGTGTTACAGGGTGTGTGTGTACATACTAGTTTACCTTGGAGTGCAGTCTGTCTGCATAGCTCTCATCTGTGGGCCTATCCTCTTGGTGGCCAGAGGTGTGCCTATCATGTTTTGTCTGTTCACCACACAGGTCCTGTGTCAGATATTTCACTGGCAGTGTTTGTGTTGAGTGCTATCAGTACATAACTACATCCATTTCTGCTTCTAACTTCTATTCCCTGGCTAAGAGTATGTTGCAGACTATCCTGTAACACCAGCAACTTGCTTAGTGCATGGCACCAGTTTTCCACATATGGGCCTGTGTTCCAGCCTCTGTCCTCCACCTACATACCAGGCTTTGCACATATGACATGCTGTCAGGGGTTGTTCTGTAGTGGCCTGTGAGTATATCATGCTGCCATTGCTACCATCAGTCCACTGCTATTGTATCCCCCACACATACGGTGGGGCTGGAGCCATATATGTGTTGGCTTCACCTACGTAATACATGTGTGCCCTTATGCACTCCAGAGGCCAGTGTATGTAACAGTGGTATATGGCCCTGTATTATTGAGTCTGGGGAGGATGCACCATAAATAACCTAGGCTGTTACAACATGTGGGGGTATCAGGGGTGAGCTGCCTTAAGGTATCTAGATGTACAGTACCATACAGCTCACCTATATTTACATTACTTACATAAATTGGGTTAATGCAGGCCTACTGCCTCCAGTCATACAGACTGTTCTGTTTGTCAGTGTGCTTGTGATGGTGTCAGGTATGCCTTGTTATATAACAGTTACATCCCATTTGGTCAACTGAAGTCTTTACTACCTAGTGATTTGGTACAGAGTATAGATAGAGGCTGCTAAATTATACATCTGCATTACTTTCTGTTGATTGTTTGGTATCCTGTGGCCCAGTCTGTCTTTACTATTGTACAATTTGAAGGGCTTGGCCTGGACAGCAACAGTTGTGAACCTTTCCAGTCTACTGTAGTAGTATAATTGATTCACAGTTGGATACTCTATTTATATGGATGTCAGTGTCTGAACAGCTATATGACATGGCATGTAAAACTGCAATGGTACACAAATAAAGGTTTTCCATTTCTACAAACCTGTGTGTGGTGTTTTATCCTATGACCTCTCTGTGGGTATATGTTACAGGCAATGATTTTCATTTGTATGGGTGGCCCATATAGTGTCCAGTTGTTAAGGTGTTAACTGTAGGCATAGTGGCTGCTCCATATTGTGTGTACCTTCTACATATGTATCTTACTGCACATATATCTGCACGTGTATGTGTAGTCAATTACATATATATATATATATATATATATATATATATATATATATATATATATATATATATATCTGTATCTATATACATATATATATATATATATATATATATATATATATGTATATATCTGTATCTGCATAGATGTGTCTGTGTATATGTATCCTGGGGATGTTGATAGCTTCCACAGTTTACATTTCCTATGGGAGCCAGACTGTACTGCATGATATCTTACCAATACCAGCCTGACATCATGCAGGTGGGATGTAGGACTGTTATCATCTTGTGCCCATGTCATGTCAGGTCCTGGTTATGGGATCTCCAACATTTGGTAGTGTATTGAGGGCAGACGTGTTTGGCTGTGGGAAGGGGGATATACCTATTCGTACAAGACGTATATTGTTTGGGGCATCTCAACCTCTTTAACTGTGCATGTGGACATATATGTTTTAGTTAGTCTACCATTGATATCTACAGATGTATGGACATATATACCTATATATATATATATATATATATATATATATATATATATATATATATATATGCTTACATATATATAAACCATGTCCATATATATCTACATAGTTATATATCTGCTTACATATATGTAACTTGCAGTGTATATGTAGACATATAGATGTAGACATATATATGTGTCAATGTAAGCATTTGCATGTATATATGTTCATATATATTTATATATATGTATCTCTCTCTCTCTCTATATATATATATATATATATATATACATATATAATACGTATATATATATATATATATATATATATATATACATATATAATACATACATATATAGATATGTTGTATCTGTTTAGCTATTAATATATTTACACACACACATACATCTAAAAGTTGGAATACATTCTCTGTACTGTTGCATGACTGGGCTGCACGAGATGGTTTTGAAAACATCAGAGATTTGTATATCTGGCATGGCTTAGTGGTACATCACTTTGTCTATGGTGTGCAGGGTCCTTGGTTCGAGCCTTGCAGAGGCTGTTTATTTTTGTTGCTGGGCAGAACACGGGCCATTGGATACAGAGTGATTAAGGCACTTTAAAGCAGTTGTAAGTGGGTTTGCATGGATGTAAGCACTGCTAACTTCTGGTTACAGTTTCTTACACTGATTTAACTTCTAAGTTGCTTAACCAGTGTAGGCATTGCTTACCTCTGCGCAAACAGGCTTAAACCCGCTTACTGCTGCTTAAAAGTGCTTACTCCCACTTACCTCACCCTAATTTCATTAAAAGAAAAGAAAAAGGGGTTGATAGGAAAGTGGTGAATAAAGGAGCACAAAGAGGGAAAGGCAGTAGGGAAAATAGTCAGGGATGTGCAGGAAGGGTGTAGGGAAGGTCCATAGCTGTCCATTTCTTCTATAGCAACAGCTGTGCATATACACTGAATTTGGAGGTAGATTTGGACACTCAAACCCCTGGGAGAGGGGTGAGGACAACAATAATAAGTTGTGATGCTAATTAGACCAGATTACATGTATCCAGTGGACACGTGTGCAAAATGGACAGCTATTTATGGGGCTAGATTTTTTTGTGGGAACTGATTGCTCTTTTTTTTTCAGGTAAAAGTGGAATGTTGGGGAAGGGTAGTAGGTATATTTGGGAAGGTAGGTTGGGTAGGTTAACAGACAAGACAAACAAGATGTATACAGGGGCAGTATATGACACATGTGGGGAGTAAACACCTTGATGGGGAGGGATGTTGGGATATCAGAAGCCCACAAGCCACCTAGTGGTAACAGTGGGACTGAGGTTGCCACCCATGGGCAGTCACCACTGCATCTTTACAGCCCAAAAGGTGGCTGTGCTGGGGGCTGAGTCGCAAGCCAGACTGACTCTCTAATCACAACATGCAGCCCTTGAACTGGAGTAGAAGATCACCAAACTGCTGGTCGATCTCTCTACGCACCACGACCCCAACCTGGTGACAGGTGACAGGTGCCTGTCCGCACCCACTCCCGGGGGGGTGAGCCCCATTCCCTGAGGCGGTTCCACCCGAAGGTGGTGTAGGACCAATGGACAGGGAGGTCCAGGGTTGGTCCCCAGACATGCTGGTGCCCGCTGCCATGGCCAGCTGAGGTGGGACAGGTGGGTCCGCTATGACAGGCCTTCCCAAGTGTGCTATAGTGTTTAGATTTCATCATCATATGTGGGTTAGTAATAGTCAACCAATTCCAGGGTTAGGTATAACAGCATGCATAGATATTCCCATTAACCCAGACACCAGATACAGAACAGCTGCATAGTAAACAGAACACATGCCTATATGGGACCACAGTGGTAATAAATACAGCATGCAGGTACATTCATGACGCCATGCCACCAATGTTGGAATCATTCAATATAGCACATGCATGGGAACCATGACAGTATTTATCAAACAATTGGACATTATCAGAGTCATTACATACCAGTTGGAGTGGGTATGTTGATTATTGTTGGAGATATGGTGGGGGGGGGGAGATGTCAATTAACAACTAGTATATTCCTGTAGTCCACATTACTTTCCTAGTCAGTGCTGTCTGTACCTTACAAGTCTTACTACACTACCCTATAACCTTCGTTTGGACAGTAATATGGCTGTCATCTTCATTACACATCAACCGGTTTTACCTGCAGTGTACACCTCTTACCTGGTATACCTGTGGAGGGAATGTTTGTTAACACTAACTAACTGTGTGTACACATACCCCCAGATTCCTGGTTGATGTTTTGCACATAGCTATCCAACTCTTTCTGCACAGACTCTGGCCATGTGTTGACCACATGCTGGTGTGCTAGGACATATCTAGAATATTGCCCTCTTCCTCCTTTAGTGACCTGACATACACATATACATGCTTTCCTACACAGTTATATTATGTAGCACAGTGTGGGTGACAGTGACCAGTGATACTTTATTATTCAGAGAAACTGCAACACTCACAATTCCCTTCAATACTGGAGCGAACAGTACCAGTACAGGTTATAATGGTCTGTATTTCTCAGCACAGTATTCATATCCAACGTACCTGTGGGAGCAATGTTTGTTAGCACTACCTGACTGTTGCCACGCAAAGTTCCGGATTACACATTAGTATTATGCACATACATCTCACTTTGTTACTGTACACACTCTGGTCTCAACTTGACAACATGGGAGTGTAGATAGGACATACTTGAAATCTTACTCTCCTAACAGTTTCAGGGGCTGCTACAGTGACAGGTGTGTTCTCATGATGTTTGACAATCACTTGTATTCCGTGTATGCTGACTAAACATCTGAGATCAACCCACACACTTACCAGGGGGACAAGCAGCAGATATGGGCACATATACTTGACATTGTGTCCTCATCTGTACAGTTGTGGGGTATGAATCTGTATGCAGCTTAATTCCACTCCCAGGATTCAGACCATGGCTGTATCGGCTACAACATAAACACTGTCCATCACTGTTGTGTCTGCTATATAGATGTTGCTGTATATCTCCTACCTGTGTTCTGTCTTATTAATTCCCTGTGCTTTTGCATTTTGACCTTGTATTACAACACTCGTATACAGATTTCCTAGACAGTTATATGTTGTAGGACAGTGTGGGCGACAGTGATGTGTAATACTTCATTATTCAGAGCAACTGCATCAGTTGCACTGCCAGATAATACCAATGTAAACAGTACCGGTACTGGGTATCATTCTTGTATTTCTAGGCACAGTGTTGGTGCAAGAAATGTTTATTAACACTACCTGAATGTTTCCGCACACAGTACTAGATTCCACATTACTATTATGCACATACATCTCACTCTGTTACTGTGCACACTCTGACCACAGCTTGACAAGTTGGGGTGTAAATGGGACATACGTGGCTTCTTATTCACATAAGGTATTGCAGAGTTGATAGTGTGCCAGCTTTGTTCTCATAGCTGTGTGTCAATCAGTTGTATTTTTTGTTTGCTGCCTATACATCTGGGATCATCCCACTGATTTCCCAGGATGATAGGTTGATAGTAAACAGATATGGGCCACTTTAATAGACATTCTGGACATATCTGTACAGTTGTGGAGTATGACTCTGTATGCAGAATACTACCACTGGCAGGATTCGAACCGTGGCTGTGTGTGCTAAAAAGCAACAGTTCACATCTCAGTTGCATGTGCTATTCAGTTTTTGTTGTCTGCATTTTTCCTGTTTACTGTCTATGTGTCACTCAGTTGTACTAAATGGCCTCTGGGGATTAAACCTGCCATATACAGGCATTCCTACACATTCAATTTATGGTGCACGGTGTGGGTAACAGTGCTTAATACTACAGTACTATTACATGATTGCATATCTACATTACCATATGACACCAGGATATGCACATGCAATCCTGCAGTTAGACCTGTTTTGTCAGGCTATTACACTTTTATTGACTTGCAAACAATATGAGACTCTTTCTGCCATATTCTCTAGTGTATGCAGTACTTGCCTTGAACAATACAGGTTTTATACAAGCAATTAATTTACTACTAGTTTTAGTTTTATTTCCTATGACAGCAAATGTGTGAGTATTACTGACCTACCTCGTGTCACAACCTCGCCAGGTGACTGATGTGGGCCTCCTGGTTCATGGCCCACTCCATTGCAGCTGTGGGGGACATAAAAGGAATATTTAGCCATACATATCCATGATATACCTGAGCTGGTAATTATTACACATATACTGGAGTGATACTTACACACGACTGGAACATCCCTTGCCTCTCTATCCTCTTGGAGCCACTCCTCCAAGAGGTTCCCCTTACACCGCTTCAGGTCGGCATAGTGGCTCCTGACCTGGTCACCAGTTTGGGGTATGCCAGTGGCACTGGTGAGGTCATAGTGCCTGCAAGGGGAAGCTACAACCAGTTATGAGATGTATTCCCACCTCTTGGGTTTAAGTAGGGCCAATTTCCCCGCACATTTCCACGATTGGCCAGTTTTGAAAAGACTAAGCTATGGGCAAACCTGCTTAACTACAGTTGGCATTGTTTAAAGGGGTATACCACTGGGCACAATGAGTTAGCTGCCCTATACATTGCTTACACCTCCTAAGCTTCCCTGTGCAATGCTTAGCATTGCTTACATTAGACTTTGCGTTATAATTCTTTTTTGACAATGAGTTATTATTCGTTACACCTTATATGTATGCCTGGTATCCATGATTAATGTGTATGTACACTCTATGGGGTCCTTGTGTTTTATTAGGGACTTCAACACTCTGTTATAATTGCACCTTAATTCTGGGCTTACTGCTGTACTCCAGTTCACATATTTATGTTATGTATTGGGTTATGGAACATATAACTGTATACTCATTCCTTTCACAGGTTTAGTTTTGTTTTATTATGGTGAGGACTTGTTTGCTGATACCTCAATTTTCTTCTGTGATGGCTTGGTGGTTAACTACTGTGACTATGGTGGGTAGGGTCCTGGTTCGAGACCTGCATGGCTGTTTATTTTGTTGATGGGCAGAACAAGGGCCATTGGATATAGAGTGATTAAGGCACTTTTGAGCATTTGTAAGCGGGTTTGCATGATGGTAAGCACTGCTAACCTGCCGTTACATCTGCTTACAGAGAGTTAGCTTTACAATTGCTTAACCAGTGTAGACATTGCTTACCTCTGTGCAAACAGGCTTAAGCCTGCTTACTAGTACTTAAATATGCTTACTACTGCTTATTTGTGCTTAAATCTGCTTACTAGTGCCTTATTCATTATGACACTGGCACCTCACATGTGCATTTACTGCAGTACTCCAGTTCATGAAAATATGTTATTTAGTGGGTTATGCAACATAAATATTACTCATAATGTGCTTTGCCATGGAAAATGGAATATGCTGCAGTGGGACTCGAACCGGGAATGCCTGCTCGTAAGGCAAATGCTCTGCCCACTACAGTATTGCTATGCTGCTTCATTTGCATATATCTTCCTTGTTATTCTCTTCACCCATTTAAGCTGCAATAACCGTAGCTAAGTGATGGGCACACCTGTGCACCTACGGTTAGCTTTAATTGGATTTTTAAAACAAAATAAAGGGTTTCTTCTTTTTATTTATATATACTGTTGCTGTTGTACACAAGGGGGACTGTTGGTGGGGATATGCGGTCACCTATGAGCGATCTCACTAATTTCATACCCCTTTCTGCTGTTCTTCATTGCGGGGGCGTGTATATTCTGAGAGTTCTGCTCTCAGACACGCCCAATGCACTCTTACATGCTCCGTGTAAGCCTAGGACCTCAGGCAGCACGCCTCATTACTATGCACGGCACTCTGCCATCCTGCTCTTAAGCAGCCGCCTCTGTGCAGCACTAAGCTAGTCCTGCACAGAGGAATAGTAAATCCAGAGGAATGTCTCACTCTCAAGTTAATAGTATTAATATTTTAAAGTGATTATGTCGGCATTTGTCTCTGATTTGTTGAGAGCAATGTGTGCTCTGAGTAATGTAACTTCCATTTTTAGCATTGGCAGTTCTTTTTTGGCAGGAGAAGAGCCAGTTAAAAAAGTGAGAGGTTAGGTAGTTATTAATAAAGTTTGGAGTGAAGCAGAGTTGGAGATAGTATTCATCTTACCTTAAGCGCATAGAACTCTTATAATCCAGTATTGTGCAAATAACTCACACAATACTTAGAAATTGTTTTGTTTGTGTTGTTATCCTTTTCTCCCCCCACTACCACTTTGAGTTGTAGTTGTGGACAGAACCCTTTCCTGCTCAAATCAGTCAATATGGGAGAAACAAAAAATGCATTTTCTTCACCTTATGGAAACTATGAAACATGTTTTATGGAATCTAGTGAACATCCTGTCAGAAATCAAATATAAATAAAAATATTTGGCAATGTCACTAGATGTAATGAGATTGCAAAGCCCTTTCAAATCTGCATGTTGACAGGAAAAATGTGCACTGTTAAATGAAACTATACATAAAATACGGTAGAAGTGTGAATTAGAAACTGAATCCATATGGTAAAATTTCAAGCTTTACTACACAAGTGCACATATAAAAACCTGCAAACCTGCTCATACTTTATTGATGGAGTCCTTTTATGTGTCTGTGCTACACAGTTACACAGAATGGACCCATCCTCACAAAAGAACAAAAACAAGGTGTGGTTTACTGTAAACGAAACTGTGTCTGGTATTGGTACCAACCAATGAACCGATCAGAAACAGCATGAAGATGTTTTTGCTACTTGTTTTATCCAACAGCAGACAAATAAACAGTTTCTCTAACTTTCAGGAAGTAATCAATATTTTGAAGACTGGAGATGCATGATGAAATCAGGAATTGAAGGGGTCACTCTGAAATTCGTGGAACCCCATTATTTTTCCCTCAAGACCAGTAAATACTGAGGAATTCAGCTTGGTTGAGAGGTATGCATGGATCACAAACTGTGCGCTGTGTCAGGGCTAGCCATTCAATGGTGAAAAAATATGGATCTAGGTGACTTGGTCATGTTAACTAATCTCACCAAAATCAACACGGGTATTTGCTGGTGATAAGTGGGTTGAGGACCTGACCTACTTCAACCAACACCAGGGACCCATGCTAACAGTGGAGGGGTGTTTGTGCCCCTTTTGGCCAGTGTATGCCCACCATAAAGCCCAACTTCCCAGGGTTAATAAGCTACTGGCTGGTAGGTGTCCAGTTGCCCAGCTTGGGTTACTTGGAATAGCACTTTCAGCGAAAGCTGGATGTAAAACCAATCAACCTGCTAAACATGAATTAAGAATTGCTACATTCAGTGACAGGACACCACTTAGAAATGGATGGCATGATGATAAGGAGTAGCCTGGACATTTTATTTATCCAGAAGACAAGATGGAAGGGCAGAGCAGCAAAGCCACTTGGCTTGGGATCCAGAGTCTACTACTCAGGACGAGGATAGGATAGAAATGGTATGGGAACTGTGATGAGGGAAAGGCTTTGTAAGACAGTGAGGGATGTTGTCAGAATTAGTGACAGACTCATGGCAATCAGTCTCCAGCCTCACAATAATGCAGTATTCATAATTTCAGCCTATGCCCCACAGCAGGGTTGTGACAGTGAGGAAAAGAGTGCATTCAGACAGAAGTTGCAAGACCTATTAAATAATACAAGACAACCTGGAAATTGTGTTAATAATGGGTGACTTGAATGCACATAGCAGGACAGACAGAACATGATATGAGCACACCCTTAGTACACATGGGTTGGACAACAATAATAAAGAAGGAGAGGTCATTATAGACTTTTGTATGGCAAATGCTTGATGGTAGCCAACACATGGTTCAGAAAGAGAGGCAGTCACAAGCTCACATACAAGAGTGGCAAACTTGCAAATCAGGTAGACTTCCTCCTAGAAGGGGCACTGGGTTAGAATCAGCAATTGCAAAGTCATCCCAAGTGAAAAAGTCAGCCCACAGCATAAACCACTGGTTGCCACAACCAGCTGCAGGCAGTGGTCAGAGAACACTCTAATGTCAATAAATACCAGGCTGAAGACCTGGAAGTTGACTGAAGCGAAAGCAGAACAGTTCAAGTAATTACTTAGGGCTCTAGCACTTCAAAAAAAGGAGGAAATAAGTGGAGATGAATAATGTCAGTGCCTTAAACCAGCATGTGTGAGGACTAAAGAACAGATATATAGCTGTGCCAGGTATGGAAATAAGATATATAAATGGAATGCACAGTCCAGGAAGTCATCAAAAGAAAGAAAGAACAGACCAGGAAAAAGTGGGAGACAGAAAAGACAGCTCAGGCTAGGAAGGTATATGGGTTGGCTAACAAAGGTGCTAACAGAGCAGTTGCAATAGCAAGGAACAAGGCATCAGAGGCACTCTACCAGCTTCTGGAAAGTTAATTAGTAGATGATACAAAGAAACTATATCAGATTCCAAGGAAAAACAGAAAGATAAAGAAGATGGTCAGATAAACTTCACAAGAGATGCCAGAAACAAAGAGTACTTCCAGCAGCTTCTGAATGAAGAAAACCCAACCGAAGCTGTACCACCCCAGATGTAGACTAAGGTGAGAGAAGAGGAGGGGCCCACCAAAGAAGAAGTAAGAATAGCACTAAGGAAAATGAAGACAGAGAAAGCAGCAGGCTCAGATGAAGTCACAGCAGATATGATAACAATGCTGGGTGAACTAGGGGAGAAATGGCTCCTGAGGATACTCATAGCAGTGTGGAGAGAAAGACAAATCCCAGATGACTGAAGAATAAGCATACTAGTACCAGTGTTCAAGAACAAATGGGAAAGTCACATCTGTGGGCAGTATGGAGGTTTTAAACTCCTATCACATTGCATGAAAGTTCTGGAGAGGATGAATGATAAATGAATACACAGAGAAGTAGAAATTAAGATGGGAGATGAGCAGTTCAGATTCAGATTCATATCAGGATGCAGCACTACTGACCCAGTGCTTGCAGTGAGACCGGTAGTTGAGAAGAAGATAGTGATAAGAAAAGGGTACGACTGGGCACTCCTAGACTTGGAGAAAGACTATGACAAGGTCCCAAGAAATATTGGTAGAATTAGTGTACATTATGTACAAGGACCCGATGACTTATTTACGAACAGTGTTTGGTCTCACAGAGGGGTTCCCAGTGAGAGTGGGTGTGCACCAGGATTCAGTTCTGAGTCCACTGCTGTTCATTCCGGTGATGAACTACATTAGCAAACAGGTTGGAGAGGACAGATCAACAAAGTTGCTGTATGCAGATGATATGGCATTAAAGGCAGACTCTGAGCAAGAACTTCAGCAAAGGATAGGGGAATGAAATGCAAAAACTGAAGACACATAGGATGAAACTGAGTACAGATAAGATGGTTGTAAAGGCAGCAAATGGTGCAATTCAGAAAAAGCTGAGAATTGAGATAGAAGGGAAAATAGTGGAACAGATTAACAGTTTCAAGTATCTGGGAGGGGTGGCTAAGAAGAAGGGAAGTCTGAATGAGGATGTCAAAGCAAGAATCAGAGGGGCTGCAGCCAAATGGCACTGAGTGTCTGGTGTAGTATGTGACAGAAGAATGCCAAAGAAGCTGAAAAATAAGATGTACAAAACAGTAGTGTGACCAGTACTACTGTATGGTATGGAAAACTGGGCAGAAAAAACATTGATGAAGCTATAAGTAATGCAGAAGAAGTGTCTGAGATAGGTGGTCAGGGTGTACACTGTGGGGCAGCTGAAGAAATGCAAACATAACAGCAGATGCCAAAGTATCTCTAATTGCAGAAAAGGTCAGATTACGGTGGTTTTGTCACATGTGCAGAAGACAATATTGTGAAGAAGATTTGGGACCGAAAGGAAGAAGGCAAGAGGAAACAAGGGCATCCAGCAAAGAGGTGAATAGATTGTGTGAGAGAAAACCTGCAACAATCTGGAATGACTGTCGAAGAAGGCAGGAGAGTGGTATTGAACAGAGAGAGAGATGGTGATAGTTGACACTACACCCCAACCCCAAGCAGAAAATGTGAAAAAGGGGTTTATGATGATTGATGATGATGGTGTACAGACAGCCCCTGAAATACCACCACCTAACAGACTAACAAACTGTGGATTGTTTATGAGTGGACTATACAGACAGACCTTGACATACCACCAACTGACAGACTAACAAACTGTGGACTGTTTATGAGTGGGCTGTACAAACAGCCACCAACATAACAAACTGTGGATTGTTTATGAGTTGACTGTACAGACAGCTCTGACATACCACCACCAGACAAACAAACTACTGACTGTTTATGAGTAGACTGGGATGCTGTATGGGACCTAGTAGAAATGGGTCATCCACAATTAGAATCATGGGAAGATGCATTACATGTCCATTCATGTGGGCACTAAAGTATGCATAGCATTAAGTCTACTAACTATAGGGACCTTGCAGTGACCTATGGGGAGCAGGGCATGTTAGGGTTATGGCAGGCATCAACCTTAAAAATTGTAAACTGGTCCCTCAACCTTATCCTACAATATGTGGAAGAGCGTATCTGATTCCTCAGAACAACAGTGGCAAAACCAACATCATGCAAGCTTTTTATGGCATTGTCCAATTTCCTGATGTCCTGAGAACCACAGGTTCATAGAAGGTTACCAAGTTAATGGCTCTAGAGCCCTTACAAGCCTAGTCATATTTATCCAGAGTTGTCCCAACTGTCTGTAGTTAGGTGATTGAAGTGCACAGAGGTAAGGGTCTAATGTAGTTAATACTAACTTCCTCTGTCCAGGAGGGACATGGCTGCCAGCCCAGGAGTGAACTTGTGGTCACCCATTCATTGATCCAGGTTTCCTTTGAAGATGGTCAGAGAGGGGCTGTGTTTCACATGAATTGCAACGTTGTTCCAGAGAAGTGGCAGTGTCTGGGAGATGCATCTATCTCTTCTGCATGACCTGCTCATATCAGAGGCTAGGTTAGGATCCCTAGAGTGAGTGACCCTTGTGCAGTTTGATTTATGAATGTGTAGCATTTCCATCAGGGCCAGGTCAGATACTGCCCTGTAAGCCAAGCATAGGTCACTTCTTAGCAACCTGTAGGAGACAGAATACAGTGACAGAGCTTTTGGACTTTCCTCATAAGACTTGTTTTGTGTACCGCGTAATTTCTTTGTAAGAAACCCCTGTGGTCTCTCCAAATGTTGCGGGTGACTGGTGTGGTACATGCAAAAGGGAGCATTGTACTCAATTATTGGTCTGATGCGGGCCAAGTATAATGGAATTCTAACATCTTTAGATCTAGATGGGATACCTTTACTTATAAGATGTGCCACATAGAAGGATTTCCTTACTACTGTGTATACATTGTGGTCAAAGTTAAGGGTGCTATCAACCTGAGTACCCAGATCACATACCATTGGGTCTACACTTAGGGGGATGCTGTCTATAATGTAATTAGCAGGGATGTCAGCTTTCCCAAAGGGAATAAAATCACATTTTTTCCTTTAGCTTTAATCCATGACTTTGGCACCAATCATTTGTCTGCATTAACCCTGTCTGCAGTATATGAACATCACTGAGGGAATCAATGATTGCTCCCAATTTGCAATCATCATCAAACTTGGTCAACCACAGACCTTCCAAGTTTGCCTGGACTTCTAAGAAATACATTCCAAACAGTAAGGGGGCCCAGGAAAGACCCCTGCGATCTGCCACTGGTCATTGGTCTCTTACTAGAGGTGAAGACACCCACTATGACAGCATGTGTCCTGTCGGTGAGCCAGTGGGCTACCCATCTAGTAATGTAGGAGCTAATTCCCAATTGGAAGAGTTTCTCTATAATACCTGAGTGGGAGATTGTGTCAAATGCCTTAGCTAGGTCTAGACAGGCAGTATGCACAGTCCTTTGCTTGTCCAGGGCCTTGCTGACTTTCTTGAAATGTCAACCATGTTTAACAGGCATGCTCTACCTTTAACAAATCCAAACTGGTTTGGGTCCAGAGTTTGAAGATTATCCATGTTAATAAGGTCCATAATGATTCTTTCCATGACCTTGCAGATGAGGCTAGTCAAGATTATGAGCCGATAATTACCAGTGTTAGTTCAGTCTTTGTTCAGAGAGATTACTGTTGCTTTCCTCCATTCTGCCAGAACATAGCCAGTTCGCATGCTGTAGTTAAAAAAGGATCCAAGTGGGTCCCATACTAATTTCAAGGCTTCTGACATGTTAAAAGGAAAAGCTCCTACTCTTTAAATGGCTAGGTAGCAGTCCACATGACTCACACATTTGGCACACATCTAAACTATACTAGTGGTTACCATGAGGAAACTGCACAGGGTCATGTGATTAGAAGATGCACGCGCGCGCACACACACACACACACACACACACACACACACACACACACACACACACACACACACACACACACACACACACACACACACACACACACACACATACACACACGCACACACACACACACCAGATAGACAGGCCTATAAACACAAGTACCATGAATGCAAATGAGTCACATATTATATGCTGTTTTTTCATGTGTTCCATGCAATACAAATATTTCCTACAGCCATAGTTGATGATGACTGTGAAACACAGCTACAACACATACAGAAACCAGGTCCATAGTGGAGAGAGTATTCAGAATAATGGAGGGAAGTTTCCAATGCTTGGATATTTCTGAAAGCATACTTCAATATAGACTGATATATGTAGCAAAATTATTGTTATGTGTGATATACACTGAATATAATAATTCCATAACTAAACAGTATTATATATGCTCTAGTCTATATAAATGTACTCTTGTTAAAATGTATATCTTGAGCGTAACAGTCATTCTGTTTTTTTGGATGGTTTAACCTCCTGGGCTGAACCTGTAAATGGTCTGATAATACCAGTGTTCTAGCTTAGCCAACAAAATAAAATCCTCTACAACATGGTATTGTGCAAACAAACAGAGCAACAGGTGAAAATCGTGGCTAAAGCTGCCATTCAATTCATAGAAGCAACAGCAAGGAAGGTTGAAACATGTTGCAGCAAAGCCACAGGTGAGACAGATTCAGGCACAAAACATTACAGCACTGGCAGGAGCAGTATATGATCATCAGCTATGGGCCATGACACTGACAACACAGAATAAAATGGTGCATAAAATATCACACCTATGCTGTGCAGGGTAGTGTGTGGAATAGTCAGCACTGTTCATCAGACATTATGGTACCCACACAAGTTAGGTGATTTGCAGGGCAATCATCATCGCTTGATCAGGTAGGAAAGGACACTGTGACAGGTGACTGAAACACTATACTGAGAGGTAAGATCAGGTCAGGCAGTATATATATATATATATATATATATATATATATATATATATATATATGGGGCTACCTCAACCCAGCGAAATTACATTTCTCCGAAACGTAATTTTGTGACCCTGTTTTTCCGAAAGTGCATTTATCCAAAAATGCACTTTTTGCGAAAAACCAGATCAACAAAAAAAAAAAAAAAAAAAAAAAAAACATGAAAACACTAAACAAATTTATGCAGGGGGGCAAACCACCCTGCACCCCCCACACCCCTGTCACTTATATATTCTAACTCTGAGATCTCACTACAGTGGGGAAAAGGGAATATTCCCTTATTCCTACTGTGCTGCGATCTATAACAAAAACCTAGGATGGTTTCCATTGATCCAGTTCTTCCGAAAGTGCATTTTCAGATAAATGCACTTTTGGAAAAACTGGGTCGTTAAATTAAATTTCAGAGAAATGTAATATTGGTGAGTCAAGGAAGACCCGTATATATATATATATATCTATACATATATATATATATATATATATATATATATATATATATATATCTACACACACACACACACACACACACACACACACACACACACACACACACACACACACACACACACACACATCAGGCATTAGCTTCTTGAGAATTATTTTTGTCCTGACTCATGAGTTCTATTATAAACATCTTTTTGGATGGGTTATTCACCAAAAGGTATATCTAAGCTGCTGTGTTAGAAATCCTTGTAGTTATAGAAGTTCTGCACTTGCTAGTGATGGAAGGTTAAATACAATATGTTCCATATTAAAAAAATGCTCTCTTTACATGTGTGGAAGTCCATTGCAGTATCATCCAAATTGCATTGTTTGACAAAATATACATGAGAGCAAAAGCACCATTTGAGTGTATTTGTGTTTGTATTTGTAATAAGGTTGCCCTTTTTCCAAGCTGGATAATCGACTACTAGCCGGACATTTTAGCCCCACAGAAATATGACTTCTTCATCCTTTAAAAGGCTGTGAAGCCATCCCCCATTTACAGTATATTTAGGTACGACAGATGCCATGGGAGGGGATTTTGCAATATTCTCTGATTCTTTATCATGTCCCCTTTCTCCTACAATGATGCCAAGCTCCACTCCAAGATATTTGTTATTTACTTTTATTAAAGACGAAAATGTAAAATCCCTAACACGGACATGCAGCTGTGTATGTGTGCACAAACAACACAGGGCCGGCATACCTTCTTGGCTTACTTCCAAAATTAAAGGTGATATAGTAGTCTTAAGACAATTTAGCATTGATTGGAAGAAAACTGATTACGAACACCACTGTTGATTATTCCAGCCATAATGCTTAGTTCAGTTCATAAAACTGTCAGCTAGGATTAATAAGCTCCCTAAAAAACAAAGAATAATGGTCTGGATGCCACCTTCTTTGGCTGGTGATACCTTCATCATTGAGAGATGAGTAATACAGTCAGTGGTCATCCCCCAAGCTTTGCATGTTGGATACAACCTAAAATACACACAATGCATTGCTATTTGTTTGCCAGGATCACAACGGCACCTCTAATATGTACCAATCATCACAAAATCACTACACTCCAACCAAATCACTTTTAAAGACAGCATCTGCACTACTTAAAAAATATAACTTCAGGCAATACTCCTGTTATAAAAAACACTTCAATCTCACAAAACAAATGGCACTTACTTCATAACAATTAAATATAGCAGCAGAATAAAGAAATCATTACAATTTATTTAATAACACATCTCTACTTTTAAGTTAAACAGCCTTTTCAAACAATGCGTACACTGGGTTCATCATTCCCTTGCCTTCAATACTTTGAACACAACATACACAACTAAAGGTGTTACGTTTTTGCTCATCTAAGAAAGGGGACCAATGTTTCTGAATGGTCTAATGCTATTTTAGGCACATTCATATTCAGCACTGTTCTGCTTCACATGATTGTCAGCATGTTTGTGTGTGGTGCATACCACTCAACTCTCTGCCCAAGAATTCTGAACAAAGCAAAACATAATAGGGGACAAAGCTCTGAAATCAGGGATAGATCTTAAATATTGCTTTTATAAACTTAGAAAGTTGCTAAGATAATAGATTTTGCATTAACATGCATTGTGTAATTTTGCTTAGGTTATATGATATATAGCAATATATGTAGTGTAATGTTTGTTAATGTTGATTTAATATAGTTTGATTACTTTTGTATAAATGTAAATTTGCCTGTGTCACAGGTGATAATTCAATAAAGGTGTTTTATCAAAAAAAAAAAAAACATGCACTTCGTGAAGGATACAAAGACTGCCATTATATACTGACTACAGTCCTCAATGATCTGGTAGAAAACCAAAATTTTATGAGGAACACTCCAGAAATTAGAAGAAAAATTCTGGTCATTCTGCAAAACTCTGGGCAGATGAGAGATATGATCCGGTCTACACACCAAATGTAGCACTATGTATTCTAAAACATGCTCACTGTCTTCATTCTCAGATATACCTGAATAATTTTTTATAAGGTAATATGTATGTGTAGCAGACATGAAATTTACAACCCTGAATACAACCAGCATGGTTAGCTGATGCACAGCTATTAAACTAATAGCCCACCGATTATGAGTGGCAGACATACACTTACAACCTCGAATATCAGAACCAGTAGTGTATTGCTGATGATTGACAAACATACTTTTCAAATTCAGATGTCAGACGTGACAAATATACATGTTATATAGATAAGACTGTTTGCTGTTTAAGAGACTGTATATATGAGCATGACTATGCTATAAGAACAAAAAATTGTAAAAAATGCTTTAAATAAACATAGTATTGTGTTATTAACACATTTCTTTTTACAGTATTAGGAGAAATTGAGATTCTTCATTTTGTGGCAACTGTAAACACTACTTAGAATGTAGGAAAGTTTTGTGGCAGGTTAATTTTGCAGCACACTGTCCACCTGGTTTAAATGATGCTATCAATATTACTTGTATGCTTCTGAAAAGGAGGGCTTACAGTATTTAAAGTCCATAAAGTCTAACTTGTGTGTTGCTTTTAATGATGTGATTGTGGTTAATTTTATGTTTTAAACTAATGGGTAGTATTTTAAATGTTAGTATTTTAGGTACCTGTTTCTTTAAGACAGCAGGTATGCCTCTCATGCGATGGTCCCATTTCCTATGTAAACAGCGATTTGCTTTGCGTTAGTAATTCTGAAGAAGTCATTTATATACTGGGACAAAAGTGCTTAATGACTTTTATTAAACTGTTCCGTTTCGTATTTACTGCCTTCCATTTTATTATTTTTGTTTTTTTGTCAAAGTTGTTTCTGCTAGCATTCTCCTATCTTGTTGGATAGTTGCTCTTGCTTTTTGTTTGCAGCATTCTGGGAACTAGGATGGCCTTGCAGGACATATTTTCACAAAAAAAAAAAAAACAACTTTTATTTTAACACATCTGAGTTGGTGGGGAATCTTACCAGATTATTGCATTTGCTCATTCAATCACCAGTGGAAATTTCTAGAGTCCAGGAAATTGACAACAGCTCTAGTACCCCTCATGGTGTCAGTAAAGCTTCTAGGAGGGAATCAAACCTAGGTATTTATGGAGGAGAGTGTAGCAACAACTTGGGTCAAGCCTACTATTCTAAAAATGCAGCAAATTTCAACTTTGACCAGTGGTTGGAATCGGATATTTGGTTCAAGATGGTGGTTCATTTTAAGGCACTGCAGGTGCAATAATGAAAAGACTGGAGCAACGTCTTTTTAAACACTGCTCACTGCAACTAGACATAGCTTATTTAAAGGAATGTTTGAAAGAGACAATGGTGCTGAAAGGGCTGAGGATGCAGAAATTTCCCAATGGGATTGTGAATGGTTCTCCATTACATTTTGAGTTGGTTAAGTTATTTAGCAAGACTATATTTGAACTTAAGGATTTGATTACTGCTGATAACACATGTCAGTTGAAGGGCCTTAATTAGGACATTAAGAGATCCATTACTAGTGACTTGGTTTTCGACCAGCACAAAGAGACTTACATATCAATGTTTAAGACTGTGGATGTGTTTGTACAAAACAACATGGCTTATAAGTAAAAGAAGTTGCTGACAGATCAACTGGCATATAAAAATAATTGTGTCTATTCTACTCCTAAGGGGTCAGAATCAGAGGTGAGATTTGAGAACAAAACTAGTTTGGACTGTGTGTCAAGCCTGGATCCTTTACAGGTGGTATCCTTGGAGAATGATAAAAGCCACAACTTTGATGGTACATCTGGTGGTGTGGATGACATTTCTAAAGACATATTGGACATGGAGAATTTTTCTTTCCCTATGGCACGTAGTTCCTAGAAAGAAATCAATTTTTATCCCCGGGGAGAATGAGGGGTCATCAAGGACAAAAGAGGAAATAATCAAGACCCCATCCTCAGGTAATGTACTGATTCTGTTTCAGAACAACTTTAAGATTTTTAGCTACACTGATCTGTATATTTCTAATACTCATTTCTGGTTATTTGAAAGGGGTTTCAGGTTTGTCCCTGCTAAGCATTTAAACTTAGTAGAAAGTTTACTGGATCTTAAAATGTTCACTCATAAAATGAACATGGTTCTGTTTTTTTAACAAACAGGGAACAAGTGAAGGTACAGATGGACTAAAAAGGAAAACTACTTATAAACTCCCTTTGAATCCTGTTCTCTCATTATAGGTTCATACAAATAGGTTTATGTTACAAATAGACTATGAGGCCTGCATGTTTGATCTCTTAAATAACCAGTTGAATTGTGTTGCAGTTTCACTGAATGAAATGAATGTTTTTTCTCAGAAGACTGACTTGTGGCGTGAGGACCTTCTTATGTACAAAAGAACTGATATGAGTTTATACCAGTTTTTAAAGGTGAAAAACCCCAGATTACCCACAATCTTTGATACACCCAAGAGTACTGAGCATCCTGTTTTGCATCCTATTGTGGCTGCTTGTGGCTCCAAGACTGAACCTTTAGCTAAGTTTATTGATTAGAGACTGAAGGGTGCCTTGGGGCAATACAATAACATATTAAGACACTCCTGGCACTTTTTTGTAGATTATGAACAGTACTACCTTTTTTGCAGATGGGGTCCTTGTTACTCTGGATATAAAGTATTTATTTTCAGTTATTCTACACTAAATGGGGTTGGTTTGGTTTGAGGAAATGCTGTATGAAATTGGTTTTGGTATTGGCTCCAAAGCTGAAATGGGCATGGTTAAAGACACAATGGAATTAGTACTAACAAACAATTTTTTACCTTCGAGGGTGAGTTCTACCACCAAGTCACATGTGTTACAATGGGGGCTGCTTCCACACCATTTATGCAAATGTTGTTGTGTTATATTGTAAACTTAAAGTTTTGTTTAAATCTAAGTTTGCTCCCTTTTGGGATATTTATCTCAGATTTTTGGATGAAATTTTTATGTATTGGAAATGTCCGATTTCAACCTTGGACGAGTTTGCAACATTTTTAAACACTATTACTGAGCTTTTGAAACTCACCTACAAAACGTCTTGTGTATTAATTGACTTTTTGGACATTTTATTATATAAAATGTTGCTGAAAATTGTTTTTCCTCAAAATATATAGAAAAAGTACAATGTCAAAGAGTTATTTACATTTTCATAGTCACCCATTGAAGCAGAAGAGCAATGTACTTAAAGGCCAAATAATCCACATCTCTAGATTAGTTTCTGAAAATGAGATCTTTATTAAGACAATTGGATATTTAAAAGGGTTGTTTGTTGAGAGGGGATACCCCCAAAGTATGTTGGACCCAATTGGTTTTGAAGTTGGTAAGGGACAGGATGATCGGTTTGCCCCAGTCCTGAAAAGGGTGTATAGTGAAACCCAGACCAATTAAATGTAACGTGGGTCCATCTAATCGTGCTATTAAATATTCCAATAGGGTTAGTATGATGGCATGGATGATTCAGAAACACTGGTTGATGTTGACTCATTTTTGTTGACATCAAGGATGTGGTGGGGTTTCATTTTCATTACATTTATAAGAGGGCCAGGAATATTAGAGACATCTTGAAAAATAGATATTTATTTATTATTTGTTAACTGGGAAAGTCCGACTTGGAACGAGCCAATTTTCAGCGGAGGACCAGGGAGAAACTCTCCAGATGCATGTTTTTTGTAACGTGGGAGGAAACCGGAACACCCGGAGGAAATCCACATGAACACAGGGAGGACATGCAAACTCCACACAGAAGGCATGCCCACTGAGAATGTAACCGAACCTCTTGCTGTGAGGCAACAATGGTACTGTCGCACCACTGCACCATTGACACTGAAAGTTTAACTTTTGGGGGCACCAGGAAATGTAATTGTTGCAATCGGTGCCCTTTTATTCATGAGGATGCCCTGGTTATGACTGGAAAAACATGTACCAGCTGACAAACTTCCTAGGGCCAAGTGTGGCACCAAGGCTGTCGCATATGCAGTGGTTAACCTAGATAAGACTGCTAACTCTTTAAGGGGGCATATATATGCACATGATAACACTATAAGAACAAAGAATTGTACAATGCTTTAAATAAGCATAGTATTAACTGAGTTATTCACAACAAGTTTCTTTTTACAGTATTACAAAAAACTGAGACTTGTCCTTTTGTTGGTGACTGAGAAAACTACTTAGAATGTAGAGAAGTTTGGTGCCAGGTTTATTTTGCAGTACACTGTCCACCTGGCTTAAATGATGCTATCACTATTACTCGTATGCTGAAGAGGAGGCCTTACAATATTTAAAGTTAATAAATTCTCATTTCTGTGTTGCTTTTAATGATGTGATTATGGTTAAGCCACGTCTGGGTTTTGTATGATTTTATGTTTTAAACTAATGGGTAGCATTTTAAATTGTAGTATTTTAGGTACCTGTTTCTTTGAGGCAGTAGGTATGTTCCTCATGTGATAGTTCTATTTCCTGTTTAAACAGTGATTTGATTTGTGTTAGTCATTCCGAAGAAGTCTTTTATATATTGGGATGAGAGTGCTTAATGACTTATTAAACTGTTCTGTTTCATAATTAGTGCCTTCCATTTTATTATTATTTTTTTTTTTGTCACAGTTATTTAGGCCGATGTTCTCCTATTTTTTTGGATAGTTGCTCTTAGGTTTTTGTTTACAGCATTGTGGGAGCTAGGATGGCTTCACTGGACATGTTTTCACAAAAAAAAAAAAAAAAAGATTATTTTTATCTTAATACATCTTAGTTTGTGGGGAATCTTTCCATATTATTGTATTTGCTCACTCAACTACCAGTGGAACTTTCTATAGACCAGGAAATTAACAACAACTCTAGTACCCCTCGAGGTGTCAATAACACTTCTAGGAGGGAAGTAAACCTAGGTACTTATGGAGAAGAATATAATAACAACTTGGATCAACCTTCTGTTCTAAAAATATAGCTAATTTCAACTTTGACCAGTGGTTGGAATTGGATATTTGGTCCAACAATAAATACTGGGACAAAAGTGCTTAATGACCATTATTAAACTGTTCTGCTTGGTATTTACCACCTTCCATTGTATCATTTCTGTTTTATATTAAAGTTACGTCTGCTGGTGTTCCCTCATTCTTTGGATAGTTGTTTCTCATTATTTCTGTGATATTTTTCTTGCAGTGAAGTCATGAAATAATGGAAAAAGACAAATGCTTTCCTTTGAGTAACGGTGAAAGACATGATTATAATAAACAATATGAGGTGTAGGTAGTTCATCCCCAAAATGGGTGATGGGGACCAGCCCCCCACTTAATCAGTAGGTTCTGCCTATTGTCCATTTTGCAATATTTCGATCTCCATTTCATACAGATACTGAAAAATGTTTGCAACTTGTTAAGAGTTAAATGCCTAATTTTTATCAGCTTTCAGCTTGTTAGGAGATATATTATTAGCTTATTAATGACCTGTCACTGCATTTCCTTTCATTTTCATTTGTTGGCTCACATATTAAACAATCTGGACCTTGAAAATTAGGAATCTGCAATATTTCATTTGTCAACAACTGTTAAAAATGATCAAAACCGTATAAAATTATATACATATATATATATATATATATATATATATATATATATATATATATATATATATATATGTGTGTGTGTGTGTGTGTGTGTGTGTGTGTGTGTGTGCATTCCCTAGGAGTAAGTGTGAATAAAAGGAAATGCACAGTTCAGAATACTAAGAGGAGATTGCACTGAATGTGAAGTAAAATCAGTTCACACAATTCACGGAGTGCTTGGATAATGCATGAAGATGCTTGCCTGAAAGTATCATGAGCTGAAAAGAATAAAAATCAGACATAACATGTGAGAGCACTTTAGAAGCAGCGGCCTGCTGATTAGTTAGGAACAATATGTTATCTGAGGAACGTCTGATGAATAGAAGATAGGCAATGTGGTTGGGCTAAGCAGTTCGCATCTGACATCCATGTCTCTGGTTCTTTATAACTCTTCAAAAAAATCTGTGCTTGCCCCATCAATTTCTGACTGTCTGCTAGTGCTAAAAAAACTATATGCTAAAGCTATTGAATGTATCACTTCATTATAACTGCATCTTTGTGACATTTTACAATTCTTTTATTCAGGCAGACTTCTGGCATTCTAAATATTACCAGCTATGTTTCAGCATCATAGCAGATCTGTAAGTGATTTGTACATGATGTAGATATGTGCACACTCAAACTATAGATTTCACAAAGAAGGAAAACAAATTGGCTGAGGCCATCTGCAGGGCGGAGAAGACAGTGTGCGTTTTATGATTAAAGTATTCCTCTCTGGTGCATTTCAACAGAGTTGTATAAATGTTACAAACTGCATATGGCAACAAGGAAATGTCACTATTGTTGCTGTAATTCATTCATCCAAGATGTCATGGCTAAAACCTTCAGTCCATAAGTGCTGACACTTACTGAGATGCCCAGATTTTGCAAATAATCTTATGCACAGAATTATCAGAAGCTAGCACACACAAATGTTATGCTATTAATGAATACATTTAAAAAAAACAGATTTTAAGCTCATTCTATATTCGCAATTTACCTGTCAAATAAGGTTAATGTCTATTCATTTTTTCCTTTGATACTTTTTAGGAAATCCTAATAGTGGCATTATTTCTGTACATTGGAATGTCAGTTCACCTCCACCCTCACCAAGTTGTCAGTGTAATCCATCTTTTGGTGCAAAAATAGCATAGATGATCATTTCTGTCACAGAAGTCATCTTGCAGTATGTGATTGATTGTAGAATTTGACACCAAGCAGTTTTATGAAACTTACAGTGCAGATTGTTTTACAGAAGTTCTCTATTAATCTATAAAAAATATAGGATGTTGTGCCAGGGGTTAGAAAGTACTGCATTATTATCAAAAAAGCTACACAAGGAGCCTAAAAGTATGGTAAATGTTGTTTACTTATTCACAAATGAACAAAAGAAACAGCAGTAGTAAAGGCATCCCACTCACATATATTCATATGCTCAAAAGCATTAAGAAACAGAGATAAAGCAAAAAAGAAAGGAAAAAAAAACAGGTATGAGGTTTGATTTCTATCCATAGATGGCTGAGTTAGTATATTTAAAAAAATTAAGTCGGGTCACTAATTGACACAGAAGAGTGAGCATTTTAATGTTTACTTCTGTCACCTGAAGACTAGTTTGTGAACTGAGTGTACTTGGATCTGCAGCACAGAACATGTCTGTTCTGTAGTCCAAGTCATGCTTTACTATTACCTCCCATGACAACCAATATCAACAGCAACCTGCATAGATGGATGTTAGTTATATAGATATAGTTCATCCCCGAATCTGATAAAAAAATGTTTTTGAAAAGGAAGATATTTTCTCATCAGATTCTAGATTTGATGAGAATAGCATTTTTATACAGCTATGGATTTGGAAAGAAGACTATTGGGCTAATTACAGGAATACATAGAAAAGAACTGGTTAGTAATATTTATGCGTTGAAAGTGTATACCCTTAATATTTAAAAATAAATATTATCAATGGGCGGCTAGTGAGGAAGTATTCTCACTGTAGATAAGTTATTCTTGATAATGTAGAAATTCTGATGAAAAGATTTTTATTAGCAAAGCATTGATTAGATTTAATTAAGTGTGAATTAATAGAAAGAAGAAAGTCTTTATTTAAACCAAAAACTGACTATGATTTGGGTGAAAATGGTGTTTTGTATTTTGGTGAAAGGAAAAAGTGAAAAGTTGATAGGTTCATAAGTTTTTCTTTGGCATATAACTGAGATTCATGGATTCTATCACCTCAGAAAGTCTTTACCTCAACACCTACATGAAGTTGATAACATTAGAAATTTTACAATCATGCATAAATCGGGAAAAAAAAGAAAAACAAACACTACAAATCCAAATTACCACCAGACTACCAGAAAAAATGTCAACACTTTTAATAACTTAGCACTTTCATATCAAACAATCAGGGCCGGCCTTTGTTCAACTGGTGTCCTATGCAAAAAAGCCCCACAGCACCCCTAGACACCACCAGATGCCACCATCCTAATCTACCTACGCCAACCAGATTGTTTTTTTCTTTATTTTTCTCACAGTTTTTCTTAATCTTCAGTGTTTCCTGTACTCATTCAACATAGCTTACCACAAATAAATAAATAAACAAATAATTACTGGAAAAGCACCCCTGCTACAGTGGCGTAGTTGGCCTTTGCATAAGGCCAGCTATGCAAACAATTCAGGGATTTCTTCAGAGTTAAACAGTCCCAGTGATTCATTAAAAATTGTGCACACTTTGTATCAAGCCTTTACGATTTGTTTATGTTAGTGTGATTAGCAGCAGTGCTGGTTGAATATACAAGCTGCTAAAGAAGCCTACACATTTAGCAGCACCTATTCATAGCCAGCACAAGTATTAGTGGCCATGAAACGGTGCATGAAGACTCAGGCACACAATATAACAATAAGTGTTGCCTCCAGGGGAAAGTTATTGAGCAAGAATGTGTGGAAAGCATAATAACATGGCAAGGCCAACTTTAATAAAAGAATTAAAGATGCAGGGGATGGCAAAGGTGGAAATTGGACTCAGATATAGGGATTACTGCACAAACAAGAAGAAGGGAATTTAGTTTGGGAAACTCTAGTCAGATAATATAAATAAATGTGATAAGTGATCCATTGTACACATTTATTGAACATACACCAAATATGCACTGGCCTGTGACAAATACTGTTATCTTCTGCCCGTAGGTCACTGACTCCATTGTACGGATGTTTTCTAAAGCCAACATTATAGAGGATAATTCACTTAAGTATTGACCAAGAAAAAGAACTCACAATAAATATCACATGACAGTCAGTAATTAAAGTTTTATTTGCTAAATGATGTGCATTTACTACACAATTATACTGGGCATGCTAACAAGCGATTAAAACAAAGACTACCATAACTTAAAGTAACCAACACAAACATGGAAGAAAGTCTTATAACACAGGTCCACTCACACTTTCTCAAGATCTTGCAGCATGCCACATATTAAGAAATGTTATATATGCCCTCATGTCCTATAAAGCTCAAGATTGTGAACAAAAGAAAAACATTAATATATAAATGTGTGTATGAAGACATGCAATGCAGAGCATTATTATTTTTTGTAAAGAAGTAATGCCTGTGAAAATCATTGACACGATCAGCATATGCATCCTGCCAGACTCCAACACGAGAGCAAATCTCAGAGAAATGTATATCAATCACTGATATCACAGAAAGGGACAGATTGCTTGTGCCCTGAAGAACACCCCTGAATGGATATCAGTCTCCTATTGTAATGAGTATGGATCCCCTAACTTGGAGTTTGAGTACCTTAAAAATACAGCCCTCTGACTGTGCCATAACTACTTTCTTTACCTAAGCCACTCACTCCTGTTTGGCATAGTTATGCGATAGCAGCCATTACCAGATTCAACCTCCTGCTGATCCCACTACACACTATTCAGAGCTGTGTACTGATTGCATCTGTTAGAAAAGATAGCAATACAACTTGTCAAAAATAACAGAAATCAAGGAGTGAAGTCAGATAGGACATTTGACATTTGATGTTAACTTACGCAATAAAAATTTGTCAGAGTGATGAAAAGGAGATTAACCGGTTGTTTGAGGTAAAAAGGATGGGACAGGCCTCTTCCCCTGTATTTGTACACATTACAACTGTGGTGAATGTCATTTACAAATAGCATTATACTGACACACAGTGATTACAGTCACTCACTGCAGGTTTTGAACACCTACCCATGAAACCACAAAAGCTACTTGATATGGTGAAGACTGAAAGCATTATGGGAGAAGTCTCATGACAGTTATGAGATATATGTTCATAGGCTTATGGGAGATCATTAGGCTAACAGTTCAAGAGGCCTTACAAACCTAGCTATTATTATTCAAATTGTACCCAATTTTCTATCCCTAAGGGCTAAAAGATGGTTTAGGTTGTACCTATGCCTTTCAGTATTTTACAGACTGCCTCTGTCCATAAGGGACATGGGCACCACTCCAGGAGAGAATTTATAATTCTCCATTCATCAATCCAAACTGTGTTTGAAGACAGTCAGGGAAAGGCTGTCCTTTACATGAACAGGAAGGCTGTCCCAGAGAAGGGATAATCTTTGAGACACGTATCTGTCTCTTCAGCATGTTTTGTACATGTCACAGTCCAGGTTTAGATCCTTAGATTGGGTTGCCCTTGCGTAGTTTGTCCTGTGAATGTGTAACAGTTCTATTAGGCCTGGATTTGAGAATACCTTACAGGTTAGGCATAGATCGCTCCTTAATAGTTGGTGGGAGACAGACTAAAGGTATAGGGCTTTTAGTCGATCCGCATGGGACATGTTGTTTACACCCTGTATTTATTTGTAAAGAACTTCTAAGGCCACTTCAGTTGTTGCAAGTGCCTGGTCAAGTACATGCTGAAAGACGTATTGTACTTGATTATTGGTCTGATGAAGGCCAAGTACAGTAGAACTATAATTTCCCTGGATCTGGATGCCATGCCTTTACTTATAAGCTGTGCCACACAGAAGGACTTCCTCACCACTGTGGACAGATGGTGGTCAAAGTTCAGGCTACTATCTATCTGTGTACCTAGATCTGTCACCTCTGAGTCCACTCTTAGGGGTGTGCTATTAATGTTGTAATTTGCAAGGGTATTTGACTTCCCAAATGGTATGCATTTTTTTTTGCATTTTGTTTTAGGCCATGGCTCCAGCACCAATCATTTGTCTTAGTCAGACCATTCTGAAGGATCTCTACATCATTGGAGGATTCGAAGACTGCCCCAAGTTGCAGTTGTCAGCAAACTTAGCCAAAGGCCTTCTACATTAGCCTTGACTTCAATGTAGAATGCTTTGTGGTTGTCTTTGGAATCAGTGGCAGTTTTATTTTCATAACTGGCTTTGGAGGATTTTATGTGGGATCTCAGATTCTTGCTGTGGCTGACCAGGGAGTTCCTCCAATCTTGGGATTTTACTCTTTTTTGCAACAGCTTCTTCCTTCTGTTGTAGAGTTTGTTTATGGCAGGGACCACCAGATTGGCTTCCTTTTTTGGAGGATAGTGTCTTGGTTCTGTTGGGGTTGGCATGATCCATGCACTCGTTGATGTGCTTATACAGTGCATTTGTGTAAGATTAAGCAGTCGTACCTCTATTTTCCGTCTGCATGGGTGTCGTGAAGTTTGCCACTTCTGTCTTAAGAAGCATGAAGCTGGCTTTGGAGTAGTTTTTGATGGTGGTTTCCTTAATGGGGGGTGGGGGTGGGATATGGATGTCTAAGGTGATTAGCTTGTGGTCGGATCTGACCAGTGAGGAGTTGACCTCTGGCGTGGAACATGGGTTACCCATATTGGTAATGACCAGGTCCAGGATATTGCTGTCCTGGTGGGGGTGTGGACAAGTTGATCCAAGGCAATGAAATTTATGAATTCCTGAAAACGTTGAGCGAATGAGTTGGTACATGAGTAGTTTTCCCAGTTGATGGTGGGGTAGTTGAAATCGTCCATAATTAAGGTATTGGGTTGTACCTTAATATTTCCCAGTATCTTAAGAAATGAAGAGTGGGAATCCTGGGGCATGGTGGGGGATCTGTAACAAGCTACAACCTGGATTGTAGTCTTGCCCAGTGTTAGCTGCACTTGGATAATTTCGGATGCATTATGTTGAGCAACTAGTCTGGAGGTGTGGATATCCTTAATGAATATGGACACACCTCCACCTTTAGTGTTTTGGTCCAGGTTAGGTGGCCGAAAGATGTCGTATGAATTATAGTCTCGTAATGCAGGGGTGCTCTCTGGAGCCTTGAACCAGGTCTCTGTCACTGCACCGATGTCGATATTCTCCATTTTAAGGAGTGGCTTGAGTGAGTGCATTTTGAGGTTTAGACATCTAGCACTGAATAACATTACCCTCAGTGTTTGCTTGCTTGTACCTGTTATGGTGGTGAATTTAACATTTGAACCTTTCTTAAAAAAGGCACTGTAGGGATGGCAAGTGCCTTAGCCAGTATCCGGAATCACAGGGGCAACAGGTGCAGATCATCTCTGGCAAAGCATCGTGGTTTGTCAACCATGTCATCACAGGTAGACAGATACTGGGTCACCTTAGAATGACACCAGAAGCTTAGCCAATTTATGAAGTCAATAATTTTGTCTTTGTACTGTGGTATCATTCTGGGTGATGGCAGGATGCTACTCAGAGCTAGGGTCATACCTGCATGGGCTAGAAGATCCGAGGGCTCCTCCATGTCTCTTTTCATGTAGTCCAGGGAGGTACATCTCAGGTCATTCACACCAACATGGACAATGACAGTCATATTTGTACTTGTTGTGGAGTGACCTGAGTGTGTGCATTATGTGGCAGATCCTGGCATCCGACAGGCAGCTGACAGTAACTTTCTCCTTGTTTATCCTGGTGAGTGGGACATCAGTGTACCTGACTACAGAGTCACCTATGACTAGTGTGTTGGGTACGTTGTTTTGCATTATGGGCTGAGGTTGAGTGCCACACTGATTTTGTGGGTTATGTGTCATTTGGGTAGTGCTGGGGGGTGGTGGTTGTCTGCGTTTCAGCTTGGGAGGTCTCTGTTGCTTGGGCAGATTTTTATTGAGAGCCACTGTGAATGTGGGTGTGTGCTTTGTGTTTTTATGTGTAGGTTTGCTAGTGTGGGTTTTACTTCTGTTGATACTTCCAATTCTGCAGTCTCTCCGACCTCCTTAAATGGGACATTTCCAAAGGGAACTCTTGTATGTATGGTACATTTTGTGGTTTGGACCTTGTTGCTCAGGATGCTCAGTAAATGATCTTTTGTGACTGTTCCCTCAGTACCGGTTAAGCAAACCCCTGAGAGTATGCTTCCTGGTCCCTATTTAACTTTTTTCTTTATGCTGTTTTATATCATTCACCAATTTGTTGATTTTCCCAGTCATATACTCATATTTTTTTATATTAGATTGGAATGCCAAGTCTTGTGTCAAATGCCTTGGCCAGGTCAAGGCAGGCAGTGTGAATGATTTTGCCCCCATCCATTGCTTTAGTGACCTTCTCAAAGAAGTCCACCAGGTTGACTAGGCATGATCTGCCCTTGATGAAACCAGATTGGGTTGGGTCCAGTGTCTGGAGGTTTACTATATCTCTATTGATCATCTCCATGATAATTCTTTCCATGGCTTTACATATAAGACTAGTGAGACTTATGGGTCTGTAGTTTCCAGGGACTGTAGATGGCCCACCTTTGTGCAAAGGGATGATTGTTATCGAATCAATGCTCGTGAAAGTGCACTTTTGTTTAAGTGCACTTTTGCTAAAGTGGGCTTAGCTTTCTGTTTTTCAAAAAAGTGATTTTTTTGATAAACAGAAATAGACACAAATATATATGCATTTTGCATATTTACACTTAAAGTCTGCATCCAAGGAGTTAGTTATAATTGTAAATATTTAATGACTGAATTTTTTTTTGATTTGTTTCCTATTTTTGATCGTGGCTGAACAAATGTTACAGTGCAGTCATTAAACCCATCAGTCTGTTCACATTTTTGTTTTTTTTTTGTTTTTTTAATCTTAATATTTTTTTCTGACAATTTGGTATCAATTCATGTATAGATCAGCATTTAACAATTTAAACTGTTGTCCTAGCTAGTCTATGACTTGACAACCTATTGCCACAAATTAATCTCGACCCTTACTTTGCATATACATCCAATTATGTCATCTAGACTGATGCTTTGTCAGTCCCTGCCACACACCATCCCTCACTCCTTCACCTGTAAGTTTATCTATTCTCTGTCTACTCTCTCACCTATAAGTCAGTTACATCTAAATCTCTTTATTCATCTCTCACTCAGTGCTGCTGTTCACTATAATATCTCTCATCTATAACCTGTTCACTTTGTAAGTGTAGTGTTTATATTTGTCTGTTTCATTTTAAAGAATGACTGAAATCATCAATCCTTTTCTTTTTTATTCTGTTCTCTGTTTCTGTATCACTTAGTCTGCAGTTTGTTTGTTTACTTATAAACTTATTTCTGTATTGCTACTCCCGGGTCACCTCTGAAAATGGTCATTGCCTGGAAGGCTAATCCAGTAAACAAACTGAAAATAAACATAGAAGAAGCTGTGTGCGATTCTTAGATAATTTTAATGGGAGATGCAAATAGGAAAAGATAATAGGGAAAGGCACATTTTTACTAATAAAAGACTCCGTGTTAAACGTGATGAGAATAGTTGTCAAGAGAAGGCTGGTGTAAAACCAACGTTCTCTTTTAATAAATGCAAGCTATGCAGATTTATATCTAACACACGATCCTTGTTTGGTGAAACAATGGGAGCAGTCATAAAGCTCCAGTCTCTTTTTATAGATTTATTTATTGCATTTGTTTTATTTACGCAGCTGTTTTTATTACATGTCCTGTGTAAAAAAAGAACAGTATGGAAAAGGAGTTATGATCATAAGTATGTCACTCGTAAGGAACATCTATTCAGAGGCAAGATTTATTAAATTTGCAAGCAACACCAGGATTAGATAAAAATGTATATGTCAAGGCTGTACTTAAGAAATGACAATTAAAGCATCAGCTGCTGCCTTAGGGATGATTATGGATTGTAAGACGTTATTGCTTTTTTGTGGTCATGAAATTTGGGAGCTTCGTTATTTAAATTGCATTGCCATTTGTCTTCATGATGTGAATATTAGTCTGAATAAGTCTCTTAAATTGAATGAGATGAAAGTGGTAAAAGCGCTTACAAAATAAATGTACCTCTGTGTGTTTTTACCTGGTCTGTGCATTTTCTTTTTTCTTCATATCTGTTATGTACCAGTTCTAAGACTGGTTTTATTTCAGTCTGTTTTTCCCAGGTGGTTGAAGTTAACAGCGGGTATTAATTTAAGAATGTGTCCTTGGATGACTTAATTTAACCAGTTAACAACTGCTTAAATATATTATAAATACAAAACAATCAGGACAGACCTATTTTCTTTGATACAGAGGCATTACATATATAGAGCCTAAAGGTTTGATGTGATCCTTACAATGCTACCTAAAATGTCCACTTTTTTTTCCTGGATTTATATCTTTCTGTTCTACCACTTTTCCTGTAGAGTTTGATGCCATCCATCTTGAAATATCTCACACTGGAGTAGTTAAATCCTGAGCTATGAGGAGAAATATGACTAAATAACTTGGAGGGATTTCCTACCCCTAGTATCCTCTGGGACATGCTAAAAGATCACCAGCATGCCAGATTACAAAGAGAAAAATGTGAGCTACAGAGTGAGACAAGCAGATTACAGACATTATATAACTTTTTAATATACAGAAGCAATGAGGCTTCAGAAGAGGGAAGACATTATTATGGCAATAAATTCATGGTTATTATAAAGAGAGGTACATTTTAGCTTGAAAAGTTACATGAATATTTGTTTGCTGCATCACTACAAGTGTTTAGGACCTTAGCATTAAAACTAATACCGCGATGGATTGATTGACATCATCACAATAACAAGAGACCATTAGAGTTTCACATACAACACGTGATATATTGAAAACCCTTCAGGGAAAGATGCAAATTGCACAATGGAATTTTGTAACTCCTCTCTCTGCCTTATATTTTAAAGGTAGATAGAAAAGCTATTATCGCCTGTCTCAGCTAAAGAAATGTTAGCAGTAGTTAGGTCTAAGATGGATCTGAAATCACAGGATGTTGATGGATTGCCAATGGAGGTCTATAAAAATATAAAAGCGGCAATATAGAGCTCTTGCAGTACTTAAGAGGATGGATCCTCCTTCTGTCAGTGTGTTTGATAAATTAACAAATTGTATGATTCTGAAGGTAGTGCAGTGGCAGCGTTGTCGCCTCACAGCAAGAGGTACTCTCGTTCGATTTTTGGCTGAAGCGCCTTCTGTGTGGGGTCTGTATATCCTCCCTGCAGTTGAGTGGCATTCGAAAGACATGCGTAAATGGGCGTGCCTTCGTTGAAGGTTGGGCATCAAGCTGGCACCGTAAAAATCTACTGCCAATCATTAGCAGACCGGAGTTCCGCTGTGGCGACCCCTAACTGGGAAAAGCCAAAAGAAGAACATGATTCTGAAGGTAAAAATTGATATGTTTGATGGCTTATGTCTGGCATATAACTATGATTGTCCTGCTGTTTGAAAATTTTGGAAATACAAAGGTGAATTAGGAAGAATAAATAAAAAGTGACGACACCTGTGCACCTGCAATGTGCCCAGTAATAACTCCTTCTGTAATTTATATGGGGTTACATGGATTGGTAACATATCTAAATACGATTGTAGATTCTTTTTTATAAGACCCGTTGCTCCTACTATTATTGGAGCTGTCTGGGTATCATTCTTCCACATTACTCTCATTTCTGCCTACAAATCTTGATATTGTATGACTTTGTGTCTATCTGTACACAAGAGGTGTAGTGATTTCAATGATCAATGGTACTTTTGTCTTCTTTTCATGGATCACTATAGCTAGTTTTCTTGCATCTATCTTTTGAACTGTTGGTAATCGGTGATCCCATGTAATGTAGTCTTCATCATTTTCTATGATGCTTTCCAGCTCATGTTTCCAGTCTATTTCAGCTGTCTCAGTATTGTAAAGTTTGCACAATCCCAAGTGCAACAGTCTTGCTACATTATTATGCTTTTCAGTATACAGTCATTCTGCCATTAATATGTCACAACCAGTAATTAGATATGCGACTGTTTCCAGTTCTGTTTTACAAAATCTACATTTATGTTTTTATCCCACATGTTCAATGGACTTTGTAAACAAATGTGTACTTAGCACACTATCTTAGGCCACCAATATTAACCTTTCATCTTTTAGTTTGAATTTGCCTGTCCTTAGCCATACCTGCATTTGATCGTGATCAACATGAGGTTCTTCCAGGAGTTTTCTATACTTGCAACTATATTTATGCATTTTCCACATTTCTTGCCTTTTCATTTGATCCTTTACCTTATATTCTTTCTTTTGCTTTTTGGCACATTCAGTTGTTGCTTGATTTTTATCTACTTCTGGTTTGATTTCCATTCTTGCTTGACACCGATATGCTTCTGCTAGACTGAGAAGGGAAGTCATCTTAGATTTATTCTCCTCATGTTTCAAAACTATCAATATACTTGGGTCTTGTGAGGTCAGAGGGTATGTGTGTAGTCCCACAGTTGTAGATTTATACATGTAATCCATTTAAGGAGGCCCATACCTCCTTTGGAACAGGGAATATATAAGCTTGGTATGCACTGTGCAATTTAATGCAATACATCTAGTGTTTTATACAGATAGATAGATAGAGGGAGATATTTGTTTTCATATAAACTATATTTACAAGATTATGTTCTGAAATGTGTTTTATGATGGATGAAAAATTAAAGTGATTTAACATAGAATATAGGAGAAGCAATAACAACATGTATGCTGGTGGTATTTGTAGGAGGGACTACAATGATAATCAGAACACCTCATAGAAGGATACTAGAATCACTATGGCCTTGAAATCAAATAGGCCATGCTAGAAAGTGGCCTTATCTATTTCAATTACTGTCCAGCATGTGGACTATAGCATCTTTCTGGGGTGAGAGCTTATATGCTAAAGAATATTTTGCATAGCATATTCCAGAAAAAACAATGTGGCTTCAATAAGTTGCACACTTTTATCAATATTTGGAGGGTTTTCTTTTAGTCAGGCATGCAAAAGTAAGATGTGGAGGAATGCATGGTTCTCATTATGGATGCAGAAAAAGCCTATGGTAGTCTCTTATGAGATTAGGTCTCTGTGGCCTTTCACTATACATGACTGTATTCCTCAGAAATTATAATCAGAATCCTCTAAAATTGTATGTATGTCTCTGATAGCATCCTGATAAACAAGGGCATTGAGAAGGGAGGTCTGCTATCCCCAAAGCTCCTTAGGTCAAATACTGAGGCCCCAGCTCAAGAGTTATGTCAAGATAATGCATTTCAGAGGTTGGAATTAGTAAACTAGATTATAAAATTATTTTGTTCATTGATTACATTACATTCTTCTCATCTTACCAGTAGGAGTCTTTAGATTCCCTTTGTTAAAATTTAAAGAATTTGGGGAAATAGCTGCTTCTATGCTGAATACAAATAAAACATAATTTATGACAATCAGTTATGTTCCTTTGGGGAGGACGGCAGAAATATATATTTCAAATGGAAGACTACACTTTTTTCATTATCTAGGTCTGATATTAACTCATTTTCATTTAGAAGAGAAATGGAATAGCACAAAACTTTGTAGTCTGCTACAGAATATTAGAGATGAGTAACATTTTATTTACGTTAGTTTGAATCAGTGAGAGATAACTTACATTGTGTTATTTTCTTAAACTGAATGGAACATAACTTCCATATAACAACTGACACAGAAAAATGCATTTTTGCAAAGGCAGTCCCCCCATTCAACATGAAGGATGCAAGTTCTTTATAGCTTCCAAACATATATATATATATATATATATATATATATATATATATACATATATCTACATATATATATCTATATATATATATATATATATATATATATATATATATATATATATATATATACATACATACATACACATATATCTACATATACGTATATCTATATATATATATATATATATATATATATATATATATATATATATATACATACATACATACATACACATATATCTACATATATGTATATGTATATATATATATATATATATATATATATATATATATATATACATACACATATATCTGCATATATGTATATCTATCTATCTATATATATATATATATATATATATATATATATATATATATATATATATATAAAATATATGTGAGTGTGTGTGTTTCTGTGCATGCATGCATATCAACTGAATAACAAGTGGATGCAGTTGAACTGAAAACCCCACTAGTAAAAGACAGCATTGTTAATACTGGTGATGGACTACATTAGCAAACAGACTGGATGGGACAGGCCAACAAAGTTAACATATGCAGACAGTAATGTATTTGAAACTAACACTGAACAGGAATGTCAGCAAATGGTATAGGAATGAAATGCAAGACTGAAGAAACATAAACTGAAACAACTGAAACTTGAGTACAGATAAGACGGGGGAAATCAGACAAAATTGAAAACTGACATAGAATGGAAAACGGAGTAAGAGGTTAAAAGCTTCAATAATCTGGTAAGGGTGATTAAGGAAAAAGGAAATTTGAATGACAAGGTCAATTACAATCACAGGTGATGCAGTCAATAGGCACAGAGTGTCAGGGGTATTACTTGACCTAAGAGTGCCAAAGAAGCTGAAAAGTGAGGTGCACAAAACCATGGTACAACCAGCACTTCTGTGGGGTACAGAACACCGGACAGTGAAAGAAGAATGGTTGAGGAAGCTAGAAGTGATGAAGTGCCTGAGACAGGTGGTAAAATGCATTCTGTGGGAGAGAAAAAAATGCCAACTTCAGCGCAAAAAACAGAATAACTCCACCTACAAAGAAGGGGAAAGAGAACAGACTACACTGGTTCCAGTACATAAGCAGGATGATAGAAGATCTTTCTGAAGAAGACTTGACAGAGACAGAAAGAAGGCAAGAAATAATGAGGACAGCCATACAATTGATGAAGTGCATTAAAAGAGGATGTGTGATTGCCAGTTATGACCGTTGAAGAAGAAAAGAGAGTGGCACTGACCTGAGAGAGGTGACAGCTGCTGACAAACATCATGACCCCATACAGAAAACAATGGAAAACAGCTGGTTGTTTTCGATGATGATGATGAAGACAATAACAGCACAACAGTCTTGAACAAACAGCAGGGCCACCATGAGTGATACAAGCCTATTGCAATTTCAGTGAACTAATATAAAATTCACAAATAAAATCCACTCACTGAAACTGTAAGTGACGGATTGCAGGATGGTTGAGAATAATTCTCTTACATAAACCTTTAGCTGTATTTAACACCTTGGGCTCTGGCTCACCATGTGTGTTGTTTTTGAGTTGGCAGAAAATTATGTTACATTTAGTAGCCAACGAAAAACCCTGATCAGAATCTCAGTGGTTCCTGCTATCATTAGGGGGTTTAAGGCTCCTGGATGTAACCATATATGTTTGGGCAGTTAAGCTACAAATCTGTGTTTGGTGAGTGGTGTCAAGTTAAGGGATATCGTAGAAGGACATTACGTTGAGTCAGGATTGTCTATGTTTGACTCTCATTATCATGGAGCAAATAAGATAAAAGGAGTCTCTTTGTTTACTAGACGACATATTCAAGAAGTCAAAGTGACAATTTTGAGGTTAAGCTGGACGCAGAAGCTACAGGACATATTTCCCTTTTTATACTTGCCACAGATTCCATATTGGGCAAACATCCAGTTCTGCAGAGATATTAAGGGGGTTGTCAAACTATAAAATGGAAGAGATATCATTGTTTAGGCCTACTTAGATTGAGACTTTTAATAAACATCAGATAGAAGCTAGAATCCATCTAATGGATTTTTATAAGAATTTTCAAATGTAATAGTTGAGCATAATACAAGAATGGAAGCCAAGTGATAAACAAAAAATTCTCAGATTGCTAAATGAGTGTTTAGGTTTTAGACTGGGGTGCTCATGAAGGGTTTACTATCTATGACACTTAGGGCTTTGCTATCTTTATCACTGCATAAAACATCAGCATTTTTTCATCCCTGGAGAACACCCTGGTGTTTGGTATGCAGGAGTCAGGCAACCAAGTGAATGGTGGAAGCTCTTTTAGACCCAGTTTGTACTATATGGTGAAAAAACATGTGTCTGAAGAGTATTACATCGGTATTTCTTGACTTTTTAAAGAGTGGTTGGGTTGTTTATATTAATGCTTCCAACTTGTTAGAGATGTAATGAGGGGTGCCTTTTAGACAAGGATCACATAGTCTGGGCTATTAGGATGATTTTATTACTAGAGGGAGACTGAGGAGGCATTAAAAAAGATTTGGGAAGTACATTTAATTTCTTTACAGATTTGGTGCTCTATGGAACACATATCTCAGACTACACACCTAGGAGGGATAAGTGGAAGCCAAAGTTTGTAATGTCTCTTTTACAAAAGCATGTCACTTGTGTTTGCAAGTTTGCTGCTCCACCCAGCCTGAGGCAATGGAAGCAAAACGTTCTTAGAGAATTAATAATGGTCAGACTACAGGTGTTCCTAAAGTGTGGTGGGTGGCTAAAGGACATCCACCACTGGTTTAAATATCAGGTACATTTGGTGGTGAAGGAGTAACACTTGCTTGAAACTGATTATTGGCTCTGTGGAGAGAAAGGGGCAGCTCTTAGCAAGCAATTAAGTGTAGCTGTCCATGGGAAGGAATTAGCTTTACCTAGTGGAGAGGAAGAGGTGAAGACTGTAGCTATATCAGAACTATAGTTCAAAGGTCATAATTTGTCTGTAACCTTAATTAATAGTGGGATTGAATAGTTTCAACTGTAATAATTTGTGTCAATTAAATTGTATTTATTTTTGCTATCTATATATTTAAAGTCAAATCAATATGTGTTTTTGGATGAAGAACTTGAATGTGAGAAGAGAAGGTGTTACTCTGTGTATTTTTTTCTGCTGTTCAAATAGTAACATTTGGGGCAGGTATTATCTTTTTATGATTAGAAATGGTTCTGGAGGCCTACATCTTTTAATTTGGAAAACTGATGAACATTTAATAACTTTTATTGCAATATCACGAAATCAGTTTTTGAGAAAATGTAATTACCTGCATTCTGAACCACATGATGGTCAAATCTTAGGAAAACAAGTGCCTTTAAACAATGACTTTTTGAATGTCATCCGTACAAGAGCTCCTAATCCTTCCTGTTTGTGTTAGTGAACCCTTCATAACTCTCCCTAAATCTTCCCAGTCTCATGATTAGATAAAAATTGAATGAAGCATAATAACAATTAGACAATAAAAGGTTATTAGTATTCTAAAATGTGCATGCTGATTGGACAGCCCAACCAGTATGCCCGTTGGCAATAAAGCATGCACCAATAGAAAAATTTCTAGCCGCTGAAGTACCATTGAGTGGCCAGACTTTCTATTGGTATATGCTGGGGTACAGAAAAACACCAGAAAAATCAGGTACATTCTACAAAACAAAAGAAGCAGAGATGTACCTGATATTCCTTGTATTTCTGCACTGTCCCTTTCAAAACACTGATTTTTTTTTTTGTTGCAGTGAAAAAAAAACAGGGCAGATCCTCTTTTTTCTGTTGCTTCTCCCACACTGCACTGATATAATGTGAAAGTGTGGGAATGCAAGTCCCATACACATGCGCAGTATATCAGTAAACAAGGAAAAACACAGAGGAGTGCTACAGTGCCATTGTACAATGACATTGTTTAAGAAATGTAACCGATTTTTTTTTTCTTATTGTCATTGTATAGTAGCAATAATCCACTCCTTTTTGTAGAGATATCAGGATTTACCCACAGCTGGCTTTGTTTAAATACTCAGGCATTGCCCTTGTCATCAAACTGCAGCAACTGTGGGTAAATCCTGATATACCCACACCCAGTTGTTGATTATTGCTTAAACATAATCAATTTAGGTGTAGCAATGTGAGAGAAATCAGAAGCACAGTTGATTCATATGCTCGCATGGGCAATCATTAGAAGACACAAAAATGAAACAGAATTTTGTCACTGATGTCCTAAAATGCTACTGGTATTTTTATTTTTTCCATAAGCTACATAAAATGCACTGCGCTAAAAAAAAACACCCATTTATTTGATAGGTATTTAGTTATGTGGACTGTTAATTTTTAAGCTAAAACTGTTACTGTTAAGCAAAATCTGTTTAGAGCATATTGCTTTATAACTTGATGTAGGTGAAAGTTTTTAAACATGAGTCTAGCGAGTGTGTGTGTGTGTGTGTGTGTGTGTGTGTGTGTGTGTGTGTGTGTGTGTGTGTGTGTGTGTGTGTGTGTGTGTGTGTGTGTGTGTGTGTGTGTTACTATTCCTGATAGTGTTTCTGACTTTCACATATAGTATCACTGTACACTTGTACTGAACATGCATACTGTTGCCGAATGCTGAAGTACATGTATGAGACAGTTACAACATCTCATACAACAGCTTTTGAATCTGCAGATTACGTTTTTACTCAGATGATCATTTTCATTTAATTACAATGCCTCATAAAAGGGTATAAAGGCATTAGTACTTGCATACATGCGTCTCAATCTGTAGGCATTGAAATTAGGAGCAAAGGCCTTTGAAAAGTAGATGCATCCAGCTAACCATCTGGACATCTTAGTAGTATAAAACTGGAATACCAACTATCACATAACTCCTTCTGTTTCTAAAAGGAATGTGGGACACTAGAGAGTAGTTGTGAAATACCACCGAGTGACAAAAATGATGGAAAAATATAAGAACATTATTAAACAGATCATTTAAATATCGGCAGACTTTAATGAACTGCATTGCAAAATTCTACCACAAAGGGTCTATTTTTGTTTCGGAAGAAGGAAGATGTCAGATGTGTGTCCTCTTTCTTTATATTTGCCACTAGCATGTTGATTATACATGTACTTGACAGCTTCAAAAATCACATGTGATGAGTGGGATTCAGAAATTGTGTGAAGTGGTAAATTTAGCCAGAAAATAGGGGGACACCTCCAAAAATAGGGACATCGTGTGTACAGATAAATCAGACCTGTAAATAGGAATGTTTCTCCAAAATATGGACAATTGAGAGGTCTGCTTCCTTGATAACCTTTTATGAAAAACTGTTTTAACATGTTAAGCAGGCAATTCAAATCACTTCTGGAAACGTGTTACTATGGGAGGTTTATTAGTAATTATATGAGTGTCTGGGATGGAAAGAACAGTGTGCGTTTTATTTATTTTTAATCCACAGTAGCCATATGTCATCACAGTTAGTTACAACAAAACTGAGTTTCTCTATAACAAGTTTTTCTTTTCATAGCTTGAGCATTTTGTTCAGAGATTTGTATAGAAAAGCAACACATTTATGAAATTACTTGGACTCATCTGAAATATACAAAATCCACTGTTCCTTATTTGCAGGTCAGAAATAATGCTTCAGAAATACTAATTATGTGAAGCACGATGTTCTCATTTGTTGTATATAACTTGATACCTTTTAAAGGTATCCAGGATGGAGTTTGCAGCTTCATAGCACCCCTCTACTGTGGTTAATGAAGTCTCGATGATTTTACAAGTAGATGCAGTTGTTGTGATTGTAAGCTATAACAAGTTACAACTATAAACCAAACTGTATCAGTAATCAAAAGATCATTTTACTTTTAGTACTTTTAGTGACCATAGGTTCATAGGTACTAGGCTAGCTGCCCTTCTGGGCCATTTTTAGCCTGGCCAGTTTCCCTTTTTGTGTTGAATTAACCTATCCCATTTGGTTAAAAACTGGCCGTATCCATACCATGGTTGATAATTATATATTACCCCAATGAGAATAACTGGCATCATGCCATAGATAATTTGAGGGAACCCATGCATGGGATACAGCATTTAGGAGGTGCTTCTGTCCATTAGTAGTATAGGGGCAGTCCTGGAGTAAATTTTATGTTTCCCATTCATAGATCCAAGTTGTAATTGAATATGGACAAGGATGGCCTACATTTTTTTGTGGAGGAGGAGTCTGTTCCACACCAGCAGCATCCTCTGCAAGATATACCTCTCCCTCCAAACCATTCTGTTGATTTTGCAGAAGAGGTTTAGATCCCTAAACTGAGTATTTCTGATGCCATTGGACTTGCTGATATGCAGTAAGTCAAACAGTATAGGGTTGTAGGCTGTCTTGTTTGCCAGACATAGGTCACATGTTAGCAGTCTATAAGTTATCGAGAATAGTGAAAGGGTTTTGAGTAAGTCCATAGGGGACATGTTGTTTAGGCCTTGTATCCTTCTAGTAAGGCATCTCTGTGGCTGTTCCAGTTGCTGCATGTGTTTGCACAAATACGTGTCAAAGGGGGCATTATATTCACTGACTGGCCCAATGAGGACTGAGTAAAGGACAATGACATCTCTAGATCTAGACACAATCCCTTTGTTTATAAACAGCAATAGAAACATGTTGGTTGAAAGTTAAGTCACTGTCCACATAAGATCCCAAATCCCAAACAGCTTGGTTAATTGTTAGGTGCATATTGTGAATGTGGTAGTTCCCTGGGGTAGATGACTTTCCCTTCTATTAATGAAATGTTTACAGTAAGGCCACTGTTAAACTAAATGAGTATACACTCTGTAATGATATCAGAGAGAAGATTATGTATTCCTTCTCTTGGAGAAAATACTCGAAAATGATGGTGACATGAAAGGTACTGTTTCTTTAAGAGAAAATATGTCTTGGTTAATTTCCTTTCAAATACTTTAATCACGTTATGCAATAAAATCTATTTTAATATTTCAAATGACAATAGTTGTCCTATATATCAAGAAATAAAGTTTTTTAACTGCAGTACCAGTTAAGTGGCATTTTCCATTTTCTTCCCATGTGAAAAAGTATGTGTGGCTACACTAAAAATTCCTCAAAGAAAAAAAAACTGAGTAATGAAACAGTTTAAGTAGAAAGTAGATATGTCTCTGCCTGCTAATTTTGCTCAAATATGTCAAGCCAGTACTGTAATGTTTAGATTCAGGCTTTAAATCTAGCTATTTTAAGCCCTAGAGGTGGCAATCAAGATATATTATTAAAAACTTTAGAATAAAATGGATTATGTATTTCAAAAGTGTGGCAGCTAACAGAGCTAATCATCCATGAGAGCCCAAGTCTTTTTATAAAACTCAGTATGACAAATGTTCCCAAGGCATGTATATCCATTGCATTAAAGCACTTTTGTAAGATTACTTTATTTTATCAGGCTAGTTATGTGCATGCCTGCAGAGTCCTTTTATGTTATATTATAAATCATATTACATTGGATATTCAGTTCAATGAATAATAGAATTTTTTGTTGCATATTTTAGCTCATATATTAGTCCACTTGAAAATGAATAATTCAAAATGATTTGTTAGGTCGAAGTTTGTTGCTCTTTTGAAATCTCTACTCTATTTAATCATATCCACATTTTTTTCATTTGGAGAATAATTAATTTTGGGATATGATACATCTGAGCATGAGCCAGTTATATGAAACTTTATTGAGCAAAAGGACTCCCTATGAAAGACTTTTGCATGGGAATAAAGCCTCCCATGAGCTACATGTGTGTGTTGGGGGGGGGGGTGCTGTACTGCCCTATAACCAAGACTAATATAGACAGCTCTTAAGCTGTCAAGCTTATTTGTTCTGATAGTTCTAGCCAACTGACCTTATATAAACTGGCCAATAGCTGAATGAAAGAATACCTTTTTTTACATTTTTGTTCCGTATATTTTTCATTTGTCCTCATTTAGCTCATATTAATTGTTAGACATCCATCAAAGGCATTTAAGAAATACATCTAGCTGGCTATTTAAATATTATACCCCTTTGAAACAATTGTGGTTTCACTGAAAGTGCCACATACTAAGTAGCTATGCTACTGGAAAGAAAATATAATTTACAATTGAAGCAAACTGTAGCTGGTTCTGCACACCAGCTCCAGACTATAATTTTGTCTAGTGAATTTGTAAGTCCACACAGTCCTCACTAAGAAGGATGAGACAAGTAGAACAAGCATTTTCTACACTAGCGCATGCAAACACATATGTAAAAGAAAGGTAAAATAGTGTTTGTCATAGCAGAGGACAGACACTAAATAGTCAAAAGTGAATGGACAACAGCATTCAATTTGTGGATCCTGGCAATGTGCAGAAAGATGGATGTATAGGCTATACACTCAAAAGATTATTTAGCACATATCCAAGACACTTAATGATCTGCAAAGGAGATGACATTATGTGTTTTTTTGGTACGAGCATCTGGATGAGATGATGATAGGGTTACTTAAGTACTAAAGCTTGTGACATAATGTAGAATAATGAAGGTATGTTATCTGATGAAAGACATGGGGGAGGGGGAAGTGCCAAGGAAGTGAGATGATTAAAAATCAAAGAAGAGGAGACACTTTAATGTCATCAGGTGTGAAGAACTGAAGGCATCCAGGCAGATCTGTGCAGATGAGTTGTAAGGATGAAAATCAATAAAGAAGAAGAGAGATTCTTGTCAAAATTTATTGCATGAAGTGCAGAGTGGATGAGAGACTAAAATGAGAGATCATATGAGTTAAACAGCGTAACAGCAGTGCTCTAAGAGTGAGAAGAAACAAGCATAATTGGAAAGGAAAAAAAAGATATAAAGTATTGTTATGTCACTGTACATATTGATACCCTTGATAGGTTCGCTTCTTCTGTAGGTCAGTTTCAATTTCCAGCTTCACTAATTGAAGCCTACAGTAGGGCCATCTCTGGTGTTGTGAATCAGATTACCTCAGAACATGCACAATCCATAATGTAGCTGAACTACGGTTTGGCCATGAGTTTGACAGATGAGGATGCAGTGGAGGAAGCTGAACTGAGCACACAGGCGATGAGAGCTGATTAAAGACAAATCTACACCAGATTGCTATGATACTGTTTACCATTTAAAATCTCATGTAAGAAGTCAGAAGTCTTGGCCTCTTTGATATAGGTGACTTTGTACAATCTAGATGTGCTCTTTTGGTTGGTTAGCAAGCTGCGCAGCCGTGTTTCTCCTATCACTCGCAAGGTCTTTTCACTGCTTCAATGTCAGGAAGCAGCATGATTTTTCCCAGTAAGATTCCCAGTGCCAGGAGATTCTTTGCATTTTCCCAAAGCAAAACTGGATAAAGATTTATTCATCAATCTAGTTGCTTAGTGTGACCGTTCTCCAAACTTTCATAAGCTGCATTAATGAAGTAGTTTGCTTCTTATAGAAGGTTTACCATCTGAGCGTTTCTCTATGAAGTAGTTTTATTTTGTGTCACCTGTTTCATTAAAGGTGTAGCTTTAGTGTGCTAGCGATAGATTTAAGCTTCCTGCTTCCACAAGGTGATAAGATACTAAACTTTATATAGTGCATGGAGTGCCATGATTATACTCCAAAACTGAAGAAAAAACAAACCTGTAAAGTGCTTCTTCAGTGCAAGGCCTGACTGTAACAGCAGTTTCAGAGGTGTATAACAGTCGTTACATGCTCTTTAATCACTGTCACTGTCTTTTATCACAATAGTGACAGTCCTTCACTTTCAACTGTCCCTGAATATTCTTTCTCATATATTCCCAAAAGTTTACAGACATAAGTCTATAAGTGATTTATTTAAATTACAGCAGCGTTAAAAACTGTCCCTAACTTTTTCCTGCTATTATATTTATTTTCTGTCCATGTGACATCTCTTGTTAAGTGGTTTACTGCCTTTCAGCGCTAGTAACGTACTCTAACTTTTTTTATAAGTGCTAGTACATGGAGTAGATAAAACTCCATGCACTACAAAGGGTTATGATTGAGTTTCATTGATCTTGACCAATTATTGTGTTCTCGACATGGATTCCAAGATTCACCTCTCATGCTTGGTTCTCAAAGTGAATTTCTTGACATCCATGTCTGGAGCACATAACAATATGGTTACAATTAGACACTCAGTCATAACTCTGTATTCTCTATCGGTTTTTCTTAGTCTGTCTGTAGCATTTAGAATTATGGCTAAGGACATTAATCTGCACACTTTCTGTGGTCTCACATTTAGAGTGTTTAGCTATCTGCACACTCTCTGTAGTACAAGAATCAATAGAAAAAAATGCAGCCACTGTGGATAAACTTCACCCTGCTGTGGTCTTCACTTCTCCAGTTTTGATATTTGACACTCTCTGTAGTGTCACATTTACAACTCTCAGATGGTTTGCCGTCATAGTAGGCCATATCTGGTATAAAATGAATCTGGCAGCCACTAATATGCAGGATGTCACAGTGCTCATGTCTTGTTCCTTTACTGTTCATGCTGTACTCATTTCCTTTTAGAGATATTATAAAAGATAGTCATCTCTGCTACTGTTTCTCTATTGATGATACGCACCTATTCCTTTTTCTATGACGTATGTGTGTGATTTTACTACCTTATAGAAGGCTGTCTAGAGGGCATCCGATCTTGGACTGATTTAAGTTATATGAAGCTCGGTTCACATATACCTAAGGCACATAAAGACATATCACTGTGTGCCCCTCAGAGGTCTGTCTTCCTTCTGCTGCTGTATTTTATGGTAATAATAAATGTCTGTACCTCATGTGTGATGCTTGAGCCTGAGAAATGACTAATCGTTAACACTCAAGGATCAGGTAACAGCAGATGTAAGGGCTTCATATTCTCATGCAAAGAATATCTCTCACCTAATTAAGTCAATTATCTTTCGCCCCAGTGAGTCATGCTTTATTTTCCAATTTAGATTTCTGCAAACTGTTTTACCTTTGAGTTAATGATGGTAACTTTCCTGCCTTTAGTGGGTGCAGAATTCTGCTGCCATGCTGCTGATGAATGTGTGTTATGCCTCACATATCGTTTTGTGCAGCAAAGCCTGTACTACATGACTTTATTTAAATCATAGTACTAATATATCATACCCTGCATGGTCCATTTCACATTTATTTACAGGATCTGTTATCCATCTATATCCCACCAGGCAGTTCCAAACATCAGATGAAAGGCTGCTAGTTGATCTCAAGCCTTAGCTAGAAACTGGAGGTAAGCACAGCTTTGCCAGCCTTATAACATTCCTTTGGAAATGGCTACCTTTCCTGATTTGGGTATTGGAGACTGATGATTCATTTAGGGTACACTTTAAATATCATTTATTTAGGAGAGTTTATCTGAAGGTACCCAGAGAGGTTTTGTTTACTGTATTTGCTTATATTCGATTTTACATATTTTAGCCATATTTTATTCAGATTTTGTCATCCTGGGTTGGACTTTATCCTGTGGGATACTTAGTACTAGACACATTAATTAATTAATTAATTAATTGTAGATTAAAGAAAATACTTTGACAATAGTGCAGAGAAGAGTGGGGGAAAAGGAAGGAGGTAGAGTGGATACCCCATAGTTAGAATATACTACACATCCTTGTCATATCCAACCCTATGCCTCGACAGCTTAACAACAATATCAAACAAAAATAGCTTGCCTACAGACTGCCATAGTATAATTAAGTCAGCCAATTAAAAAAAAGCATTTTTACAGGGGTGGAAGCCCTCTTAATCCTGCCTGTGGGGAGCTTTGAACTCTACATTCACTTAATTATCTTGAGGTTCTTACATCTCGGAGAAAGAGCAGGGAGTATAAAATCCATCTTACTCTTTCTCCGGAAAGGTGCAGAACATGTCCACCCACAATATGCTATCATTCAAGTATATGATAGCCCGCACGTGTGAAGGAAACAATAGCAGATAAACAATTGTCACATCAAGTTGTTACGGACAAGCAGCTGTGACCAAACAAGTGACTGTAGGTTTTGGTAAAAGGCTTTTGGGTAACTCTGTTGTAGAAAAAAGAGCCTGATCATCCACACTAAAGCTTTCCCTTCAGTAATACTGCAGTCTAAGTGCATATGGTACTAACTTGCAAGATAAGGTTAAATGACATTAGCAGCAGTATAGATATGGGTCATGACCTTAGAGGCAGGACAGTGAATAACAACTACTGCTGAAAAAATAGTAGGTCAACAACCCACTCTAACTGATTGCTTAATGCATGAATAATGGCACAGATGAGAGATGACACTGGATCTAAATCTCCTAGTATTCACAGTGAAAGGACAAAGAATAAATGTTAATTATGCCAAACTTATTTCAATAGCTTCTGCAATTGTTTCACAGTAAACACACACTTAAAGGTCATGTGAATTATGACTTAACAAACTACAAAGTATAATAGTAAGTTTTTAAATATAAAAAAAACAAAACAAAAACAAAAATAGATGATATTTCTTCAGTCCAACATCATATGCACCAGATACTTCAAGCAAGTCAAAATTATTTAGCTTTGTGTTTTGTATACCAGCTTAACAGTGGAATAGACTGCAAGCATTGCTAACTAAGTCTTTGTCAGAAGATAATAGAAGTGACTGTTAGTCATTAAATACGTCGGTCTTATAAAAAAATATATATTGTTTAATGGTAAATTAGCTCTTGAAAGCCAATTTGGTCAAAATTAGACAACCAAGCAGGCAATTTGACAAAAATAAAAATATCAGAAGCAATTCTTATCAAGCCTTCATTCCTGATGTACTAGTAGATACCTTGACTTTCCTTACCAACCGACGTAATAAATTCTGACTTCAGATGTAATTTATTTATTTATTTGACATTTATTGACCAGGTTAGTCCAGCTGGGCCTGAGCCCTTTTTCTGTGGAGACTGGGGAGAAAAGCTCCACAAACATAGCTACATAACTAATTAAGTACATACACATAATACATGGCTACATAGTTACTAGGAGTAAAATTAAGCTGAGTTTAAAATAATAGATAAATAGATTCAAAATGATTAATAAGTACACCTGGTAGAATACAAAGTAAAAAAAAAAATACATTCATTCTCATCAGTTCAGCTAAATAGCTGCAGAGGGTAGAACTAGTAAGAAGAATGTAGTGAAACATTAGTGGAAGAGAAGGGAAGTGAGGTGGCATATATATGGAAGAAAGGTGTGAAGCAAGATGGTAGAGAGGAATAAGGTCAATCATGAGTAATAAAGTCAGCAATGATTACACTGCCATAGCCATGTATTGCTTAGGTGGTTTTTACAGCATTTCTGAACTGGTGTTTAGGCTTAATATTTCAAATGTCCAGGGGAAGTTTATTCTAGCTCTCAGCTGGGGAATAGCTGTAAAGATTCTTGCCAATTTTGATTTTTGGCTTGTATATAGAGAGGAGATGTTGTTCTGATCTCTGTAGAATTCTAAGTGGGGAGTAGGGGGAGATGACAGAGGTAATGCTGGGACAGAAAGAGGGTTGGTGCAGTGTATATAATAAATTATCTGAGGCTATGAGAGGAGAAGGTTGTAGGTAAGCTCTAACCAGATAGTTTCCGGAGTGCTAATCAGTGATGGGAACAGCAGGGGTGTTCGGCAGCAAATTTGGCCACCTTGTTGTAAGTGAACTCCAGTTTAGAGAGGAGTGTGGTTTGTAAGTTGATGAGGATTTGAGAGCCATAGAAAAGGGTTGGGAATAGGTAGGCATGGAATAGGGCTGTCTTGGCTTTACTGGATAAGACGTTTTTATTCCTGTAGAGGAGCCCGAGTTTTTAATGGGTTTTCTTAATGTTACTGAGAACATGTAGGTCAAATTTCAGCTGGTCATCAGTAATGACCCCAAGTAGTTTGGTGTGAGTTTCAACTGTGATAGGTTTATTGTTAAGGGAGAGAGAGAGAGAGAGAGAGAGAAAGAGGGCTTAAGGTGAGTCGTTGCTTTTGGGATGAAGAGCAATAGTTTAGTCTTCTTTGGGTTTAGGATTAGGTGCCTCTGGCTGAGCCAGTTTTCAATAGACAAAAAGGAGTTTTGAGTTGTAGTATGTAGTTCAGAGAGGGTATTGGCTATGGTGATGACTGTGGAGTCATTGGCATATTGTACCAGTGATGATAGTGGTGTGGCGGTAGATAACTGATTGATGAAAATATTAAATAGTAGTGGGCTCAGTATAGAACCTTGGGGAACCCCCATATTTATAGGAAGTTGAGGGGAGATAGCAGAAAGTCATTTAACAGATTGGAAGTGATTGCTGAGGTAGCTGGAGAACCAGAAGATAGTAGATGTGGATATGTTTAGTTCAGAGAGTTTATTTAAGAGGAGGGGATGAGATACAGTGTCAAAAGCCTTTGAGAGGTCAAGAAAGAGGCAAGAGATTAGTTTGTTCTGATCTCTGGCTTGTGAGATGGTGTTAATGATCATAGCATGTTACATCATGCAAGAGTAAATTGCCCTTTTGCTCAGCAAATATCATGCTAGGGAGTTTCTCCAAGCTCTCCTACAATTAAGAATTCAAATGCTTAATAGTAGAGTGGTAGGTAAAATGTACCATACATGAAGCTTAAAACCCTGCTGCAATTTAATTATTTTTCAGTACAGAAATTTGCCATGCTAAAATAACACAGCACAAAACAAATTCTGTATAGGAGCGAACAAAAGGCCTTAGCAGTTACAAGTGCATGAGCATTTGGCTGGAAGTTCTAGATTTACTTAATCTTTTGGTGTAGCCAAAGAAAGTGAGCTTATGGTGACTCAGGTGCTTGTAGCAGTTATGCTGTTCCTCCCAAGGCAACAAAAGAATGTGAATGCAATGATGGTATATTCTCAGGGTACTTTACAGCACCCATTACTTAGATCATCTTTCTTCCCTCTTGTCTGTAGTGCCAGTAGTTAGATTAATGAGTTACTGATATGAAGACAGCATTAGACAGCTGTGTACACAAGTCACATGCTTCATCACTTTCTTTGGTAACAGAAGAGCTGGAAGTACTCAGTACTGTATGCTACTTCTAAATAATACATAATATCAAAGTAAAGTCTGACACACTGACATTTCTCCAAATACCCAGGTAAAGAAATAATCTGGGCTGTTACCTCACCAGTGGTGCCACTCTGTAGAACATAACTCAAAGAGAAATAATAATTATTCTACGTCTGAGCAACCCATGTTTAAATGTATCCCAGAAGTTACAGATGTAAGCTTTCATACCCCAACTATTGTTTGTGGAAATACTGCATTACATTGCATATTGATAAAAGCAAAAAAAAAAAGACAAGATTATTTATTATGCCTAATTTTTTTCTGCATTTAATACCCTGTAGTTACCAAATCAGGCCATTCCTCCTTGACTAATAGCAAATATATTTTTTTTTAGTCAACAGATCTTCTGATAGTCTGGTCCAGCTATCTGCAAGTCTTTCTGAAATAAGTACTTTCTTATGTATAGATGTAAAGCTAGCCCCCTATTTCCTTACCTGTCTGTCCTCTATATATTTATTTCATCTCATTGCCCCCATTACCCTAATATGCTCTTTCTACAGCTCTCTTTCCCCTCTCTTTCTCCACTGTGAATAAAATGAAATTCTCCATTCTATTTTCATATCCATTACATTCTTACCCTTGTAAACTTTTTTCTATACCATTTTAACCACCTTGATTTCTGTCACTATAAGGTCATCAGATCTATACACAGTAGTCCAGCTGTGGCCTACAACTATCAGGCAATATTGTAACCTCTCTAATTCTTTGGCCATTCACATTAGCCATACATCTTAGCATCCTTCTAATTTTGCCCACAGTTTTCCCAGGTTGTCAGATTGTTCTTGGGGGATCAGTTGTTCATGTCATTTCCCTGTTCTCTTCTCACCAAGGTGATGCTATCAGGCTCGTATTTTATGCCGTGGTTTGTGGATGCCAGTTGAAGTTCCTTCCACTTTTCTGTATTAAGCTTCAGCTGACATTTCTGCACCAAATATACTTGCTAACTGGCCCACTTTGTTATCCCATTGCCCACTGTGTCATCCACTGTAGTATCATATGAAAATAAGTTATCTTAGTAAATGGCTTCAAAAAGGCTTCAGAAATATTGAGATAATAATATTGCGGAATCCTTGATGAAAAACGACAGCAGACTACCCAGACTCTTCATGAACTGAAATCATATTACCATACCGGGTCTATATTAGAACATCAAAGTTTCAAAACTTTGAATGTTCTAATATCGAACCCTATTCAGTGAAAGCTGAAAATATTGAAGCAACAGAAAAACAAATTTTTTCCTAGGGAAAGAATTCGGTTGTCCGTTTCTGTTGCTTCAGTATTTTCAGCTCTGTGGTAGAGAGTTACGGGTCGGGTTCAGCTAAGTGTCCGATTGAGTGTGGGTTAGGTTAGTTAGGGTTAAGGTGCAGGTTAGGTATGTGTGCAATTGTGTGGACGTGAGGGTTAGGGTGAGTTACGTAAGTTAGGTTTAGGGCGTGGGTTAGGTATGTGTGCGATTTTATGGACATGAGGGTTAGGGCGGAGTAGGTGAGTTAGGGTTAGGGCGCGGGTGAGGTGCGTGTGCGATAGTGACAGACCTTAGGGCTAGGGTTTGGGTTAAGATAAGTGGATAGTTAGTGGTGTGTGTATAGTTTAGTGTAGGGTTAGGTGTAAGATTTTAGGTGTATGTGTGTGGATTGCTGTTTGTTTGGTGTGCTTGTGTTGTGTGTATGTGTTTTGGAACTTTGCTGTTCTGTATGTTTGATGTTTTCAGCTTTCACTGAATAGGGTTCGATATTAGAACATTCGAAGTTGTGAAACTTCGATTTTCTAATACAGCCCACCATACCTTACCAGATCTGTAATCTTGTCATTGAATTGACAGACCAAACTTGTGGACGACTTTTAATGGGTAGGATTTGATGGTTACTTTGACAGCTGATACAAAAAAAAGAATGTCCAGCAGTTTCAGAACTGTCAAGCATTGTGTAACTAAAACATGTTTGTGTGAGTGTGTGTATGTATGTAAGTATTTCAGCACACATTTAAGTGTGCATGTGAGATACTTCTCCATTATTTAAAGTACAGTGGAACATGTCACAGCTCCAGCTGGATTCCCCACCCCCAAAGTTACAGAAGTACAGTTTGTGCAGTTCAGAATAATGCTTAATAACTCAAAATGTTGCTAAATGTCTGCTTTCTGTGATAACAAAAAATTACAGTGTCATAGATCCTGTCAGATAAGTACATCAATGTAAAATGCTGTTTTCTGGAATTGTTTCTGCCCATAATACCAGTCATTTTAATTATGTACAATATTTAAGCTTCCACCCACCCCATCTAAGCTATCACATAATACTAACAACCCTGCAGTACAAATTCTTCAAATCTTCAATATATAGAAATGCACCTATTGACAGTAATGGTTTAAATGATGGGTCGAACACTATTTCTTCCAAGTTAAAAACTTTCGACATTTGTTTGCTTAAATTAAAGAAGCTGCAACTTGAAGTTGCATACTACAAATGAATGTCTTGCGCTGAAGATAGTTCCTAAAGGTTTGAGACGTTCTTCATATCCAACCGGCCTTGAAGCCGGTTCAGTGTTTCACATTGAATTGGTAAACTTGTTTGCCCAGCATGGTTTGGAGTTAATTGCTTTAATTGTGAAACATTACAACTTTTGGATAGAAGAACTGTCTCATTATATCACTGATTTAAACAAATCTGTTATTAACGACCTTGAGTTTAATAGGTATAAGTTTGAATACGACCGTACTTTTGTAAGCATTGATGATCATATGATCAAGTTACAGTCTCAAAAATCAAAGAAATTATTGAGAGACTGTGATGCTTACAAGCAAGGTTCAGCTTACCCTAGTCCACCACTAGGTCAAATTTGGAGAAAGGGTATACTTCCCCCTAATGTGAGTGCTGCTATTAGGGTAGGGCAACAAAGCCCTTTGGCCCAGGACTTTCCACTTTTCAATGTTGGTTCATCTCAGTGCAACTTGGACATTGATGACTCGTCAGGTAGTGACTTGAGAGTGTGTGCACCAATTGGTACACCATGGAGTGAAAGACTGAGAAGTGGACACAATAATCAGAACTTGTCAAATCAACACTCAAATTTTCAGCAGCGCCCCTTCACAGGGGCGAGACCGAAAACCAGGAACTTTCACCAACCACAGATAACAATGAAGTGGAGGAACAACAAATAAACCATTACAGGTCATTATTAGGTCCTGTTTTCAACTCTCCACCTTGTGTGCAGATTGCAGCTGTTGAATGCCTTGCGGATGAGGTTGTGACTGCTGACATATTGCGATCAGACGAGTTTGATTCCACCCAAGCTGATTACAGTTTGAAATCAGCACATGTTTAAGTTGTCAGCAATAAAGCAGGGGACTTTAAACTTTATAACTTTAGTTCTACTAAATTCGACAGTGATATGATCGAATTTTTGTCTAAGGGTTTAACATTTGTTCCATCAAAGTCTCTGAATATTGCAGACACTATTTTGGACATAAAGCTTTTCACCAGAAAATTGAATTTTACTTTGTTAATGGGTGACAATTCTACATATACTGAATATGGTCAACTGTATGTATCTAGTACTTACAACCCCCCACTGCATCCAGCCATAGAGTTGTTTGAAAAATGTTGTGAACTGGATATTAGGCATTCAAGTTTTAAAAACTCTTTTCAGAATTCATCATTTAATGTTTCGAAAATAGAGGAAGAGTATTTAGGCTATTTTAAATCTCAAAATTTAAGATTTTGTAAACCTGACAAAACAGGTGGGTTGGTTGTGTTTAGTACGTCTGATTATCAAGCTCATTTAAATGAAGTATTACACTCTGACACTTATGAACACAGTTCAAGATCTGAAGTTAACAGTGCTTATAAGATAATTAGAGACTGTATAGAGGAGCTACTTATAGAAAGTAGAATTGATTTGAAAACATATGCGTATTTAACTACTTCCTTTCCTAGATACTCGTGTGTTTTTGGTATTCCAAAAATACACAAAAGTATCGACAACCCTCCACTTAGACTGTTGGTCGACAGTAGGGGCTCACCTACTTATTCTTGTGCTAAAATCATTGACAGTATACTTCAGAAGTATGTTCTCAAGGAAGACCAGATCTGTAAGGACTCATGGTCATTCCTCGAGAGCATTAAATCTGTCGAATACAATGTCCACACGAATTTTTTAACTATTGACGTGAAGGACTTGTATAGTAGTATACCACATAATATTGCACTTGAATGGGTGAGTCTCGCGTTAAAGAAACATAATGCATCTGACAGAGACATTTACCTTGTGACGTTACTTAGTGACCTTGTTTTATCTTACAATTTCTTTATGTCTTCTAGTGAGTTCTATTTACAGAAAGTGGGAGTTGCGATGGGTTCCCCGTGTGGTGGCAGCATAGCCAATTTGGTCATGGCCCACTGGGAATCCCAATTCGTATTTTCTGATAATAATTGCTATCGTGACAAGTTTCTTTTTTACACCAGGTTCCTTTATGACATTTTCATTTTGATTAATGCTGATGAGTTGACTAGTGAATTGGTGTTACATTACTTTAACAATACTACTAATTTTTTAGTATTTACACATTCCTTTGCGACTGACAGTATAGCTTATCTGGATATCTTGTTAAGTAAAAATACTGAGTTTAATTGTTACACTGCAAAGATTTTTCGTAAGAAGACATATTCTAACACCTTTTTACATTTCACCAGTTGTCACCCTTTTTCTCAGAAAAGATCCGTAGTCAAAGGCCAACTAGTTAGAGCTTTTAGGATGGTCAGTTTAGACGACGACTTTACTGATGAATGTATGGCACTTAAAAAAATGTTTTCATCACGTGGATATCCTGAATGTCTCTTGGACAATCTAATAAAAGAAATAACAAACAAGAGGAGCCAGCACATATATAAACCATTGCTCTCTGTGACTGTCACGAGGTTCCCTAGTTCTCTGTATAATGCATGTGATCTTAATGTCAACACTGCACAAGAGAGTGAGCAACTTACTTTAGACCATGTCGAAGACACAGCAACAACTACATTTATCACAACATATAGTAGAGGTAGCAACATTTGCATAGACACAATTAATAAGAATTGGGAACTTTTTAAATTGTATCCCAATGTCTTTGCCAAATTAGGCACTAGACCTAAGGTTGTATATAAGAAGGGGAAGAACATTAAATCTATCTTGGAAAGTAGTGTACCTTCTCCAATTCACAATGCTGGAATGTGGAAGTGTTACAATTGTAACTATTGTAGACATATAGAAGAAGCTTCTTATTTTACTTTAAACGATTTTTCTTATAAAATAAGACATAAATTGAATTGTAACTCTTCCTTTGTTATTTACTTAGCTAGGTGTACATCATGCCCTGCCTTCTATATTGGGAAGACCGAAAGAAGGCTTAGAGACCGTATGAACATACATATGCTATGAAAAAACTTAAACTTGAGAATGCTCTAGCAAAACACATTTCAGTTTTCCACAATCATGTTTTTAAATTCATGGCTATAGATCAGGTCAATTATGATGACAGGGAGGGTCCTAGACCTTTAAAACTTGAAGAAGCTGAGTTACTTTGGCAAATTAGGCTTAATGCATACAGCCATCCAGGTATCAATGATTTCTGTTCTATTGCCAGTCTTTTGAAATTGAAAAGTCTTAAAAGATAATGTACACATTTATTGTATTTATTGAACTTGTTGGTTTACAATTCAATACATATTTAACGTTCTTGTTTAGGTTTTAGTTTAGTTTTATTATTATTATTTTTTATTGACTTGTTTATAGTTGAGTATGTTTCTTTAAATGTGTTTGAAGTTCAGCATTTGACGTAATAACAGGCTTTTAATTTGAATTTATAAATGGTTGGTTTTACTCTACTGAATGTCATTTCTGATGAAGTCAGGTACTAACACTGATGAAAAAGCGCTTTCAAAGACTTGTTTTAATTTTTTGTAATAAATTTGTCGGTTGTTGCTGCACGTGTTTTTTTGGTTTTCTCAGTTTATGTGCCTTTTTGGTTTCTCTATCTTCAATATATTAGCATTTCCCTCCCTTCTGGCATGTTACCACCTATTTCAGCCACTCATAGGTTCATAGGTAGGTACTAGGCTATCGGCCCTGGGGCCTATACAAGCCCAGCCAAAAAGGTTCCCTGGCTTTTGCCTCCCAAGAAAATTATTTTCCTGTGCCACTGTCGAGCAGAGCCACAGAGGTGATCCCCGGGGTGAATTTCCTATTTCCCATCCAATCATCAAGATTTTTCTTGAAGAGTACTAATGAGGAACTTTGTTTGATATAGACAGGTAGTTTATTCCAGAGTATGGGAAGTCTCTGGGACAGGAATCTATCCCTCAGGCATGTTCTGTTTATTGTGGTGACAAGGTTTAGGTCCCTAGAGAGTGTAGCTCAGAGGGATTGGGATTTCTTTAAGTAAAGCATGTCCAACAGCTTTGGGTTTGATATTTCAATCTTCTTCTAAAGGTATCTGCATTCTGAATACCGCACTTGTCATTTCACACAAGGCACACTCGACATATTAATAGTAAAGCAAGGAAATCTGAGGTAATGTTTACAGAGTCATCACTGGATCACTGGATCAGTATTTGCCCAGTGATGTTATTTACTAACTTTCAAAACTGCTTTTAGTTGCTTTTAAATGTGTTGTTTTTTTTTTTTTTCAGAATAGGCCTTTAGTTTCAGAGTTGGATAACACTGTTGATTTTCTGAGATGAGTGTTTACTTCCATTGATTCCATGCTTTATCTCCCAGTTTGTAAAGTGATCTGAATTTAGTTGTAGGCCATTGGTATTCTTTGTTTTTGAGTAGTGAGATGGCTATCAGGAAGTATATATTTTGCATTTGAAGATGAAGACATTTGTTGGTCAGAGCTGCAGCAACAGCAATAGTCTTATTATGAAAGGATGAGGGTCCAGATAGTTTTGGTAAAAAGGAGGACAGAATTTGGGTGTCTGAAGTTAGGGAGATAAAATGTTATGAAGCAGTGGTTGCTACAGTTGGGATGAAGGATATAAATGTATGAGTTTTTGATGACTAGGTCTATAAGGAAATGGCTTAATGAGAGGAAGTTTGTCCTAGGGGCTCTGTAATTTGTTGTTTTAGACCTTATTTGGCTAGGATTTCTGTCATTTCATGTTTACTGGGACCTATACATTTCAAGTTAAGCTCTCTAACAGCTGTGTTATCCTTAATAAGACATTCATACAGTTTTGAGTTTAGTTATGTTGGATGGCAGGGAGAGGTCAGCAATACTTACTACTAGGGATGCTGTGTCAGTGCAGGTCAGCAATAATTATTACTAGGGTTCCTGTGCAGGTCAGCAAAAATTATTACTAGGGTTCCTGTGCCAGTACAGATCAGCAATAATTATTACTAGGGTTCCTGTGCCTGTGCAGGTCAGCAATAATTATTACTAGGGTTCCTGTGCCTGTGCAAGTCAGCAATAATTATTACTAGGGTTCCTGTGCCTGTGCAGGTCAGCAATAATTATTACTAGGGTTCCTGTGCCTGTGCAGGTCAGCAATAATTATTACTAGGTATGCTGTACCAGTGCAGGTCAGCAATAAATATTACTAGGGTTGCTGTGCCTGTGTAGGTCAGCAATAATTATTAGTAGGGGTGCAGTGCCTGTGCAGGTCAGCGATAATTATTACTAGGGATGTTTTGCTAGTGAAGGTCAGCAATAATTATTACTAGGGATGTTGTGCCAGTGAAGGTCAGTGATAATTATTACTAGGGTTCATGTGCCTGTGCAGGTCAGCAATAATTATTACTAGGGGTGCTGTGCCAGTTCATGGTATTTTTAGGGACAGACAGTTGAGTCATGATCATTTGTGGAGGAGATTTGGTCTAAAATTTGGCCTAAAACAAATGATGTGTTGTTTTTAGTTAGGATAAGTATGCCTCCCATTCCTTATGCCTAACTGTAGATGGTTGACCCCTAATTCTATTAGGGACAGAACAAGAAGAAGCAATCCTAGGGACATTTTGCAAAATCAGAAAGAGTTTCATCTTGGTTTTACAAATACAGCACCCAGAGTGGGAGTAAAGACCGGAGCATATTTCATGCAAATGCACACTAGTCATTTAAAGGCAGATTATAAACTAAGCAAACAATAAGAGAGTAACTTACAAATGAAACATATTAGGCAAATACAAAAACATTCGGTAAAACTGGGGACAGTTTCAAATGTGTTTCATACAATATTTCAGTTTATTGCATACAAATGCACACTAGCTGTTAATACCCAACTTTAAATTCAGCACCAGTTATTTCATCAACATAGCTAGCCCCTCCCCAAGAAAAAAAGCATAAATATTCCAATTTATTTCACACAAATGTGCATTGGCCAGACTTAATACTAGACTTTAAGCTGAACAAATGTAGATGGTATGTTCTCATAGCACAGCTAGTCAGCCCACCCCAAAAATTCAAGTTATTTCACACAAGTGCACACCAGCCAGACTTTAAAAGGATATGAAAAGGACAAAGTTACTGCCAACATCACCACAAAAAGGCACAGATATTCAGATTTATTCAAACAAATGCCTTAAGTGTGGAATTTAAACTGACAAAGTGAAAATGTCAAGGTACATTCATCCACAGCATAGCTGGCCAACCCTCCTCCACACACACACACACACACACACACACACACACACACACACACACACACACACACACACACACACACACTAGCCTAGCCACCATCTCCCATCCCCCTCTCCAAGAAAATCTGGTTATATTCACCCTACATATGTTTAGCTTCAGTCTGGTAGCCCACAATACCCTGGCTAATTCACTTGCTGTGATTAATCCAGTTCACCGGGTTCAGTTTGGTAGCCCACAATATCCTGGCTGATTCACTTGTTCACTGGGTTCAGTTAAACCAAAAAAAAAAAAAACCTTTTGCACTGCAAAATTCTCTACTGCATTGTACTACTGTACAAAGAAAAGGGTGCTGTTAATTTTAAAAATAACCATGGTTCCCCTTGGTCCTGTCCTCACACACACACACACACACACACACACACACACACACACACACACACACACACACACACACACACACGCACAGCACCCCCTCCCCCCACAGCCATTCCAGTGTCCTATTACTTGGATATTTCTCTCCAGTTACCATAAACACTGGTCAAACTTCTCAGTGTGCATATTTTCTTATTTACCTGTACAATGATTACAGATATTTGGAATGATTACAGATATTTGGATTTAATTTAAAACATTCATTTCAAATTTTGTTGCACAAACTCTGATAAACATTTGCTAAAGAAAACAATACAGTCTCACAATGAAAACATACCCCACTCAGGCATCATAGATAAGCTCAACAGCTTAAACGTAAACCCTTATGTCACTAGATGGGTTGCAAACTGGCTAAAGGACAGAACCCATAAAGTTAAAATCGCTGGAGCAATGTCAGACTCAAAGCCAGTCACAAGTGGTGTCCCACAGGGATCTGTCCTGGGACCCCTCTTGTTCGGCATTTATTTCTCAGATGTTAAAGCAAACATGGGAGGGTTGTGGCTGACAAAGTTCGCAGATGACTGCAAACTAGGCGCCATAGTCGATACACCAGTGGACACATACATCCTACAAAAGGCCTCACAGAAGCGGACAACTGGTGCCGGAGTCACGGCCTTAAACTAAATGCCAAAAATGTATAGTCATCCCCTTTGGGAAAAACAAAGTACCCACAAATTATCACATAGACAGCAACCCACTGAGTACGGAAAAAGTAATCAGAGACCTAGGGACCCAAGTCGACAGCGACCTCTCATTTGACACCCACGTTGCCAAAGTGGTTAGAAAAACATTCTACCTTGCACACCTCATCATGAAGGGATTCACATCCAGATCCAGGGATGTCATTGTACCCCTATACTCCTCCCTCATCAGACCCATGATTGAGTACAATGCCCCATTTGGTATGTACCTCACCTGGCATTTGCAACAGCTGGAGAGACCACAAAAGTACCTCACCAAGAGGATCAAGGGTCTCCAACATATGTCTTATTCTGCCAGACTAAAGAAACTTCAGCTCTATTCAGTAGCATACCGCCTGCTCAGAGGTGATCTCTGCCTGACATACAAGGCCATGTCCAATCAGGATCTGATGGACATGCTCCACCTCAAAAAATCCAAATCCATCAGGACCACGAGAGCTAAAGACTTAAACCTCAGCACAAGTATGAATAGGACATGCTGGAGGGATAGATTCATAACCTAGAGGCTTCCCATGCTTTGGAACAAGATCCCAGTTCGTATCAGGCAGAGCCCCTCACTGACTCTCTTCAAGAGAAATCTTGATGAGTGGATGGGAGATCGTAAGTTTACCCCAGGGTTCACATCTGTGTCACTGCTAGACAGGGGCACAGTAAACTATTTCTATTATATAAGGGGACCTTCATTGTGTCATTACTAGACAGAAGCACAGTATTCTAATTTTATTCTGTACATTTTTGTACCATTTCATGGGGTGGCAAAAGCCACATCATTATGGCTAGGCTTACAAATGCCCCAGGGCAGATAGCCTAGTACTATACTATGAAACTATGAAACTTAGCATTAACAGTAAACTTCTCTGATGTTGAAACTCATATTCAGTGAAACAGCATTGAAACCCACATGCAAAGAAAATGCACCTGGCCAGTGGTGGATAAAGTGATCATTTGGGCTGTTTTCAAACCATAGACCCCCTGCACACATTTTTAGGACCATGCGTACGTGCATGTGTTCTTTGATTCACCTTCTTGATTGTATTAAATTATATCCATTATATAACACAGCACCACTTTTTGTAGTGAGCTTTAAATTTGTAGCTTTGAACATTTTTCCAGTAAGCAATAAAATAACACATATGACCCAGTAATGATAAAACTGCTCATTTCAGAACATATCAACCATAAAAGGTCCCTCAAACTTCTCTTGGTACAATCCACCAATATCAGTTAATATACACAATGTCTGTAGAAGTAAAGGTCATCTGAATAAGACCACATTAAAGAGATCTGTAACTAATGAAGAGGTAGCTGGTAGCAAACAACGTTGTATTTCAGTGCTTCATCTACAAATTCAGTGCCTGCTGCCCTTGAAGAATAAATTGCCAATCTTAAATTTAAAAAATGGTAAGCTAGTAATATTGCAATAAATGGCAAATTGACAACAGGTTCAGAGTTACTAGGCCTGTCATCCAAAGAACGACACACTCAGGACTGCAGCACCCCACCGCCTCTCCCCTAAAGTACAACACAGTATCAGCAATACAGCTACATGGTATGGGAGTAGAACTCATAGCCTTCTGTGTCAAAAGCAAGCATGCTACCTGTCATGCTATGACCATTTGCTAAACAAAACAGTTGCACATTGAAACAGACTTAGCATGAGCAGTAGTAAACTTTTCCCTTGAAGATCACATTTCCTTGAAAATGCACTGAAGCTTACAATTCCTTGAAAATATACCAAAACTCATTTTTTTTGCTAGTTTGGTAGTTGATGTAGAGGATTCAGGCTTTTGTTTCCTGTAACCAAGGTACAGGGTTTGAGCCTGAAGAAATGAATTAACCTGCCATCCCTAACTAGGGCAAAGCACGCATACACACACACACACACACACACACACACACACACACACACACACACACACACACACACACACACACACACTGATGGATGGAGCAAAATGATTATATGTCTTGTATTTAAATTTTCTGTGCGGAGCATGGAAAAGGAGTAAGCAACAAGTACATACATTGATGTATACAGGGACACACAGACACAGAGAGTGTTCTTAAAGAAAACTGCCCTTAAAGGATCCAGGTCTGGTTTACTTTAAGCATTTCACACTTAAAACATGGAAAGCTTTTAAAAGGCAAGGCTGCAGTCCTTTACTGTTTCCACCTAGGATGGACCACAACCTCTGCCCCTGCATTAGTATACCGCTGTTGCACATGGCATGGTCATCCATACATTAAACATCTCACACACCACTATTACAAGAGATCTCAGGCATAACATTATCTCCCTATTACATTGACTCACAGATTATAAACTCATTATTGACACCAACAAAACAAAAAACACGATTTTTGTCCAAGGACAAAAAACTTTCTTCAGTTCCTTAAAACTGGAACATTCTTCACAGTACAAAGAACCCATCGAAAACACATTGTATTTTAAATATCATGATATTTACTTTGTCCATTTGTTTAATTTCCAAAATTAAGTCCCCTCTCTTCTGGATTTAAAAAAGATATTCCATTTCCATTCAACTTCAGCAGAAATGGAACAGGTAAAGGAGTTTTATTTGTACAACCAAGAATATGGAGTTCTCATCATGGATAATGTGTTTTTCCCCCGAGAAAATATACTCTCTTCAAACTACACCAGCCATGTTTGCAAATCCATCACCCTAACTTCCCTCAGAGACCATCAAAACAAAATGGCTTCCAAGCTAAACAACAATGCACTCTTATCCTGGCACCCCCTTAAGTGACTGTCATGTACAGCCTTCGATTTCAGACTTCCCTTAGCCTACCGATTCATCAGACCAAAGTTCACTCCATCAATCACAGATTTTCAGTAATAGCCCCTGAAATATGGGAATTATTCTCTGTAGGACTGCGGTGGTGGTGCTGCAGTAGCATTGTCACCTCACAGTAAGATGTTGTCCTGTTTGATTCTCAGATGGAGCATCTTCTGTGTGAAGACATGCGTGAATGGGCATACCTTCGTCGAAGGTTGTGCATCAGGGCCGGCAACTCGGCACGTAAAAATTTACTGCCAATAATTAGCAGACCAGAGTTCTGCTGTGGCGACCCCTAACCAGGAAAAGCCAAAAGACACAACACAACACAACAACTCTCTGTACACCTAAAATCAAACTTTCCCCTCCATAAATTCAGGCTACCATAAAGAATATCTGTTCAAAGAAGCATCATGCAAATATACACATGATAGCCAGTTATTACCATCCCATTGCTACTCCCCTGAAAATCAATAAATTCCAAATATCAAGATCAATGCTCAGTTTTAAAAATCACTCAGTTCCTCAATAACTACAACTCTTAAAGCCCACATACTCTCCCTTCTTTCCCTTCACTCATCCCTTAACATATTACCTTTTCTGTATCTTTCTGCAATTATAGGACTTTGTAATATTAACATTGAATTGCATATATTACTACTAGAATTTGCTTATGCTACACCTTGAGTTCTGATATTTGTACTTTTTGTTATTTCCCTGGGATGAACCTGAAAACAGCCCTTGTGGACCAACTTTCTAACAAAATCAATAATTAAATAAATACAATAAAACACAGATCTATGCAGAGCATAAGCTGATACACATTTTCATCACCAATACACACTGCATGCATATCAGTGCTTACGATCTAAGGAGGAGAGTATATGAATACGAACAAACGCACATTTCATCATCAGCATGAGCATATCATGGCTGGAATACTCAGCAATATACATTTAACACCAAATGTGAAATAGTTTGTAGACCTTTAAAAACATAAAATAGTGATTTTCATCCTGTGCTGTATTTACCTGTGTATCCCAGCAGCCATTGTTTTCAGTGCTATCAGCATTAAGTCATTGCTTCCATTCTGAAGGAGATGGGATAAAGAAGGCATTTTACTTCATTAACACACATTTTGACAGTTTTTGTCTGTCACCTTCTAAACTAAGCAAGATGCAGGTGTTTCTATTTTATTTTCTCCCATTATCTTTCCTCACTGAAACCCAAGATACTAATCTGGTTTAAAGATTTGCTTATAGCCATTTGTTTCAAATTAAATTCCCATGCTTCTATTAACAGTGAATGCCAGCTGCTACATTTCTATGCAATTCTGACACATATTAGCAAAATGGCTGATAATATTGTTAGATTTTATTTGAAAAGTCATATGTGTGTAAAACAAAACTGGTCATATGAACAGCAGCATTCACAGTGGACAGCCAGGCCTCAGTGCCGTCACTGCACAAATATGATGAACACAAGGATCCACATCATTTTGTCTATTAGTCAGCATTTTTAACCCACAATATGCCAAGGAACATACCATTAAATTATAACTGTGACAATATGAGGTATTGCCAGCTGTGACAGGAGACGTAGGACAATGGATGTGTAACATATGCTAGCACAGCTAGCTGAAATTTTGTAAAGAATTATATGTCATTTGTTTATCAAACTGATTTGTACAGATGCTTGTGTTGAAAATGTATTTATAAAGCTGCTTGTGCTAAAAATGTACCAACAGTGTGTCCTGTTGGACAGAGGAAGAAAAATATACATGCATTATTGTAACTACTGAAATATATATATATATATATATATATATATATATATATATATATATATATATATATATGTTAACAGAGGATACTGGAAGAAAGAGGTTAATCATTGTCCAGTTGCAGCTAACTTTGAAAAAAATGTTCTGAAATTAAATTACTAGACATAGGCCATAAAGATGTTATCTTACAGTTCTTAATGCAGCCAGAGACAAAACACCTGTACTAGGAAGCTTTCTGCATTGTCTTTGGGGTGAGCTAATTGCTACTCTGGAAGGGTGGAGGTTTGAAATTGTTTTATGACCTCCAGAAGCTACAGAAGATCTTAGCAAGACTCTCTGTGTGTGTATTATTGACACATATGTGCTAAATCCTGACAGATTCTAGCAAAGGGGGGGGTGCATGAGAACCAGCATTCAGGTGACTAGATGCATGTGATGTCATTTTGTAGTTCATCACTAAAAATTATATTTTAATACTAGGTGAGACTGAAGTCTCATTGCAGTTTATTTTTGTAGCCTGACAAAGAAGGACCCCTCACCTACTTCATCTTGTCTTGCTCTAATAAGTAAAAGGAGAATAACAATTCTTTAGATCAGTCAGGAAAATAAGGTGAGATTAGTGAAGTACTGCTTTTCTGTAATTGTGTGAACCTGTCCACCTGTCATTTTTAATATTTCCTGTAACTGAAACTATGGAATTATAGATAAACTCACTAAACTAGGTATAAATCCCTATGTCACAAGATGGGTTTCCAACTGACTTAATGAAAGAACCCACACTGTGAAAGTAGCAGACTCCAAATCAGACTTCAGACCGGTGACAAGTGGAGTACCACAGGGTTCAGTCCTGGGTCCTCTCCTGTTTGGTATCTACTTCTCTGAAATACAGGTTAACACAGAAGGTCTTTGGCTAACTAAATTCACAGATGACTGCAAACTAGGAGCCATAATTGAAACTCCTAACGATGTGGACATCCTACAAAAGGGCCTCACTGAGACAGATGCCTGGTGTCAAAGACATGGTCTCAAGCTCAATGCCAAAAAGTGCATTGCCATCCCCTTTGGTAAAAATTCTGTACCCATGAACTACCACATAGGCGGTAGTCTACTTAACACTGAAAGTGTGATAAGAGACCTTGGGACACAGGTGGACAGTAGTCTCTCCTTTGATAATCACATTGCCAAAGTGGTCAGGAAATCCTTCTACGTGGCGCACCTCATCACAAAAGGTTTCTCATCCAGAAAAAAAGAGGTCATTGTTCCCCTCCACTCATCACTCATTAGACCCATTATAGAGTACAACGCCCCTTTTGGTATGTACCTCAAAAGACATCTACAACAACTGGAAAGGCCGCAAAAATACCTCGCAAAGAGGATTACTGGCCTCAAACAGATGCCTTACGCAGACTGTCTCAAAAAACTCCAGCTTTACTCCATTGCATATCACCTACTCAGAGGCTATCTCTGCCTAACATACAAAGCTATGTCAAACCCAGAGCTGTTGGACATGCTCCACTTAAAGAAATCCCAATCCCTCCCAGCTACACACTCTAGGGACCTAAACCTTGTTACCACAATAAACAGAACATGCTGGAGGGATAGATTCCTATCCCAGAGACTTCCCATACTCTGAAACAGACTACCTATCTATGTCAAACAGAGCTCCTCATTAGCATTCTTCAAGAAAAATCTTGATGATTGGATGGGTAATAGGAAATTCACCCCTGGGTTCACTTCTGTGGTTCTGCTTGACAGGGACACAGGAAAATAATTCTCTTGGGTGGCGAAAGCCAGGGTACATTTTTGGCTAGGCTTGTATAGGCCCTAGGGCCAATAGCCTAGTACCTACCTATGAACCTATGGTGTTTATTGTAAATAGATATTTAGCATTTTCATGTTCTTGCATTATTTATTATTATATTTAAACTTTCATTGTGGCCAGTCCTTTAGAGAATATTTTAACCTTTGAGAATGCTTATATTTGTTTGGTGGCACTGTGGACACCCCTGAAAACCTTGCTGTTTGGTCAGCATTACCATTTGTATTAATATTAATTTCATTCAGTGTAATTGGTTACCCTTGCAAGAATCTTAGAGCAGCTGGCTTTGGAGTGTCTAGTGGTGATATAACTACCTTATAGTCTGGGCAGAAGGGGCACAGTTTTTCCCAAGAGTGTGTGTGTGTGTGTGTGTGTGTGTGTGTGTGTGTGTGTGTGTGTGTGTGTGTGTGTGTGTGTGTGTGTGTGTGTGTGTGTGTGTGTGTGTGAAAATCAAATCTCAAAGAGTGTGTGCATCAGTTGCTTGGAGCAGGGGCATGAAGCACTGGTTTCACAGGGAGTTGTGGAGAACTTGGCTTGGATATTCAGCTGACATCTCAACTTGATAGCTGTGCCAGTGGGGAGTCTTACTGGGGGCCTGAAGGAAGACAGAGAAATCCAGACCCCGGACTGAGTGTGTTCCCTGTGTGCTCTTAAGGGAAATTATGCTTGATGCAGAGAGCTGCATCTGGAAATACTGGATGTATCCATTTTTGTTTCACATGAATGTCTCTCTCCAGTGCCAGTGGTGAGGATTCAGGCTCCTTGATTACTGACCCATAGTGGAGATGTCACAATACCACAAAATATTTCATGCATATGAAAAGACGAACTTTACAATTTACCTGTTTACAAAAAATGGGTATGATTATAGAAATTGCTTTGCATTTCTATATTCAATGCAACTTTGTTACTCTGAGCTTATTTGCATATCTGCATAGTGCCACTGTCTAGAAATACATGTTATGCACTTGTGCAGCCTTGGACTATGAATACTACCCATGTTTGTAACCTCCCATTTTGATATTTTTCTCATATTCTTGCATATTACACAGTTGATGATATTGTTAAAATTCAAAAAAGAATACTTAAGAATTTAATTAAGCTGAATGCCTGAATTCTTCTGAATCCTTTTTTTTTCAAGAAAAAACTAAGGAGATACAGCATTTAACAATAATACAGTATGGAATTTGGATAAAATGGTTAATGAAATATATACAGTTTTCAAATGGTTCAAACCTTTTTAGCAATGGTATTTGATAAATACAAGCAATGGTATTCGCAATTAATGCAACAGGTCTATAGTTACTCAAGATGGAAAGATATAATTTATGCATAAAGTAGCCAGAATATAAAAAAAAATACTCACTGCACCTTAAGAACAGAAAAAAAAAATATTCTTATAACATTTCCTGTTCTGACAACATTTATGCACTGCTAGGTTTTTCGCTGGATGGGCAATACAGCAATGGTTTATGTTGAGATACAGCAAGCCAAATCTTTCAACATGAAAGCATAGGAATAGTTCATGTGGCATTCATATAAAAGCTGTCATCTAGATTTTTTTGCTAAATACTGGTTTTAGTATAGAATCATGAATTAGTAGCCAGCACTCTGGACCACAGGGAGAAAATCAAGACTGATTAGACTTCAAGGCACAGAAGGAATCAAATGTGGAGCTCGTGAATGGCAGATGTTAGCTCAATTGTCTTGCAGGGGGGAGGTGGTCAAAGGCAGCCCAAGTGGTTCAATGTTGACATCTGTTGGAAGAAGGATATTAAGCATATGGCATATAGTTATATTCACAAAAGCAGGCCAGGTAGTGTGTTTATGCAAAAGGGAAGTAACAGCATGCATATAGAAAGCAACTACACAGGAGTTGTGATCTAAAGAAACTTACAGCTTAGTTTGTCTGCAATGTGGAAGGATAACTTCTTCTAAAATTCAGGTAATGCTACTCTTAATTCTGCCATCAACTAATGCAAGCTTTGCTGAGAACATTTATTTTTATTTAGATATTTATTGACTTAGTTATCTTTTGTTTATTACCCAAGAAAGTCCCATTGAACAGGAGTAAAGGTCTAAGCAATACATATTCACATACAGTACAGTACAAAATACACAAATAAAAACTGTGTGTTTATTAATTTCAGAAAATTCACACATAGCTCCAGATAACATTAATCTATTGTAAAATAATTTTGGGTCACAATCAAAATTTAAATGTAAAATGAAATGCCATCAAGTCAGAAGTGATATCTAGCAGATTACTTAGTCCAGAAGATTATGAATTAAGATTCGAAAAGCATCATTAAAGTCACAAAATCAGACAAAAACAACTGAATACCTCATGAGTACAAGAGAGGAAAAGGAGAAGAGTCGGGAGGCAAAATATTAGATGCAGTAGAAATGTAAGGAAGGCCAGTTTACACTACAAGTGACTGGTAAAGCTGAGCCAGGGAAGAGCTGTTTGGTAAACTGATTGATGGTGGTGATGATGAGATAGACAATGGTAGGAAGAGAGGGAACCCTTCAGGAAGTAGTTGTGTTGCTATTAAGTATGACAGGTAGTACTGGCTATCATTGATGCTAGCAAGATGTTAACAATCTTGTTAGTATAACACTGTGCATTGCATTCAGATACAAGCAACTGAGTGTGACAGGCAGGCAGACTTTCCTGGTACAATGAGAGGGGAATTTTGGAGTGTTGCAAGCTCTCAGTAGATCTGACAGCACAGTCATATGTGGTCTCTAGCTTTAGAATTTCTCCTTTTACATGGAATTTAGTGCCACACATCTGAAGCAGAGTTCTTTGACAACAGTGCATTTAGTGTTTGTTTTAAGGCAAGTATTTATTCTATGAAACAGACAGAGTCCTTAGTACACTGTTTTTTTTTGTTTGCTGAAAAACATGGTTAGAAAAATTGAAGGCCATGATTCATCTGGAAGTATGGAGAAGTTTCTGTTGTGGTACATTCCTGTCTTACTTTCTGTTAAATTCCATTGTATATTTGAGGACTGTAAATGTTACTCTCTGAGAACAATGAGATACATACTTACATGTAAATTGTTGTATCTCAGAGTATTCCATGTTCTATAAGAAACAGCAATCTTGGGGTTAGTACATATAAACAGCAAAGCACCCCCCCCCCCCATACCCCTGGACACACACAAATTCATGATTTGGGCTTATGATCCTGCAAAAAAATGCTATTAAATAAAACAGTGAGTTTCACACTTTGCTATTATGATCTGAGGATTACACTTACTTTTTCTGAGCTCTGGGACTCAAATCGAAGGGTTTTGAAAGTCTGCTAGGGTTTGCTTTCTGCAGTTTCAATGAGCAGTTGGTGCTTACATGAACATTTTTTGTTTCTTTTTTCCCCTGCCATGTGCTTTGTAACTCCTCCAGAGTTTTCTGTTCGTGCATCCTTAGCCCTTAGTTTAGACCTCATGGACTCGGGCCTTGCAAGCATGGAAATCCTTCTGTTAGGTATCTGAGAAGCAGGCAGAGACAGGACTGGGCCAGCTTAGCACGGTGTCATCCTAATGGCTGCAGAGGAGTTTTTATAAAGCCCAGCCCACTGTCCCTCTCACAGTACCTAATGCATAAACATTGTGTGTGCACTATTGGACTACAGTCCCTAATCTAGTCTCAGTATTGCTAGCCTTAAGTGATAAAGTCTTCCTTCTGGGATAAGTGAGACTGCAGAAATGCTAACTGAACCCTAGTTACCCAGGTTGAACATTGCATTCCTACCCTGTGTAACATGGAGCAGACCACATGACAATTTTGCAACAGTATATCCTTGCTTTAATTATAGTTAAGGGATGGACCATTTCAGAACACATTTTTTTACTGTAAGTGCCATTCTAAGTCAAGGAGTAAAGCTGGTATGAAATAACATTCATTATACTACTTAGTCTGCCATCCACGGTAACCGATTATGTTACTCACTTGTACACTTTGGCATGATCTGAGTGAGATAAATATTAATGCCTAGTCTGGTGTATACTGACCTCCTTCTCAGCCTGTTTTTCTAGAGTGTCTATGACTTTCCTAAAGTTCAGTGCAAGGTGTACAGTTTTTACTGTTCATCTTGAAAATCTTTGTGGAATAGCACAAAGAAGCATTCACAAACAGTATAGCGTGGTATTGATTATAAGGAAATCTGGAATTACACTTATGCAATTCCTTTTTTGTGAGCTAAAATTCTTCAGCTTATATTTGTGTGAAATTTCTAGGAGTCACCATGATTCCATTGTAATCTTTCAGTACAGCTAGAAAAAGGCAACATTAAAACAGATTATTTGCATAGTTTTAAACAAACAAACAAAATGCACACTGAATAGTTTGGTGCAGTGGTTTTCAGACTATGTGCTGTTGCTAGTCTCTCCAACAGTTAAGGGTTTGATTCCCACTCCCTTCATTCGCTTATGGTGTAATTCTTTACAAAGCATTCCCTCTGAAAAGAGACTGCATATTCCATGGCCTTGATTGTTTAAAAATGCTTGTTTAAAGCACACTGGCAGTTTCACAAACAGCAAATATAAGATGAAATACAGGTTATGGAGAACAAGTGCTTTGGTTTAAAGGTTATATTCAATTAAGTGTTGTTTTCCATATTCAGGCAAAACATATTTTTCAATTTTATGTTTTTTTCCAGAAAAAAAAGAAATGTGAATTATTGATTATAGGATATTTTCTTGTGCAAAATGTTAAAAGTCAGACTGCAAATTCCTACTTAAAAAATCCAAATATGAGTTTTATCTGTATGTATTAGTAAATTCTGCAGGTGCATAAATAAAAATTTCCTACACTCATGTTTTTGTGCAAAGCACATGCCATTCATGGGGATGGCCTGACATTACATACATAGGCTTGTGCATATTTTTTACATTAATTTTCTGAATCCTTTGAAATGCATTAATTTGATAAGTGGTTTATGACCTGCCTAAGACTAATTTTCCAAATTCTAAATGTACTGCTTCACATCTCTTGATATAGTGGGTTACAAACTTTTGTGATAGACAGGCACTGTTATGTTTTAGCTACTTCTCAGCACATTGTTTGGAATTTACTGTATAGGAGTTCAGTTCTTAAAGAAAAATATGATTGACAGTTGACATCAGTGGAAAATGAAAACTTTTCTGAGTGCCCTGTTCATATACATTCATTTCAAAAGGTGCCATAGTCTCTGACAGATAAGTGTCAAGAGAGCTGAGTGACAGACTTTTCCAAGGCTGGCATGGTGCAACTCCTCTTGATTACGATGCATACAATTTTTGTTTTTCTTTTATTCTTCCCCTTCACATTTTACACATTTTATGAAGCATTTAAGCATGTACTCAAGCACAAAGACATGACTAATGAGATTTCCCAAGCTTCTATTGTGCACCTTCCATAATACAGTCATTAATTTTCGTCCACATAAATCACAGCCACCATTCATCTTATCATTGTTAACAAAAGAATGGAATTGAGATGGTTCTGGGCATATTTTGATACCAGTATTACTATGCAGGGTCCCCTGCTGCCTTGTTTCCCCCTGTTACTTTAATCATTTATCATCCTGCTGATTTTAATATGTGTTTAGTTACTTCCCCTGTATGAAGTATTGTGTTGGGTACATTATAGAAGAAAGTGTCATCTTCAAATCTCTCCATAGAAAATATTATTAAGCATACATTTCCTATGACCTTACATGTTGCTTAGCTTATCAGTTATCAGTATCTAGCAGGTTTACAAAGGAATGCATATGAACCAGTGAAAACTATGATACAAGTAAGATCTTTATAATAGGCGATGCCATTTTTAGGCCTTTTTGTTTAACTTTTATGCCAGCACAGTTACATCATAGTTTGACGCAGTAGATGACAGACACATACTACAGTACAGACATGGATCTGATAATGTATCAGGGCTACTAGGGGTTATGGTGAAAGGTAAAGATCCACTGCCTGATTATGCATTGCTTAGAGGTGAGACAAAACACAGAACTGATTAACTTCTGCCCATTACCGACATCAGATATCCCCTCAGAAGACACTGAATATCCATCGTTTTCATACAGTACACATAGATTCTTAAAAGTTGTTAGCACTGTGGTGACGTGGTACAAGTAACTGTGCGTTTCTTCATTCCTGATGACAGTCAGGCTTTAGGACTTGAAACCCTGTACCAATCTGATTCATAGCATGGAGGAGTTATTTATAAGCAAGAAATAAATGTCTACAGATATACCAAAAAACAGTGGGTGCACGTGCATAATAAGAGGTATTCAGTAGAAAATATTCATGAGGGACATTGACAGATGCAAAAAATGTTTTGAAATAGATGGTAAAGTACTGCTTTATACAGACACATGATATTTCTTTTTGGACACAAAACCAAGATTATTTAGAAAAGCTTCTAAAATATTGCTATATATTTTACTGACTATGAAAGAACTCAAAAGGAAGAAAAACTCTTACTCTCAGAGTTTTTCTTTCCTTCATCATCATCAGTCCCCCTTTTCCCATTTTTCTACGTGGGGTCTGGGTATCATGTTAACTGTCGCCAACTCCTGCCTTCTTCAACACTCATGCCTGACTGTCGCAGATCTTCTTTCACACAATCCATCCACCTCTTTGCTGAACATCCTTGCTTCTTCTTACTTTCTTCCTGTCTGTCCCAAATCTTCCTCACCAGATTGTATTCTGCTTTTCTACATGTGCTCAAACCGCAGTAATCTGTTCTCTTTGATCTTTTCTGCAATTGGAGTTACTTTGGCTTCTGCTCTTATGTCCCTATTTCTTCGTCTATCCCACAGTGTGCATTCTATCACCTTTCTCAGGCACTTCATTTCCATCACCTCTAGCTTCTTCAACTGTTCTGCCTTTACTGCCCAGGTTTCTGTACCATACAGTAGTACTAGTTGCGCCACTGTCTTGTACATCTTACTTTTCAGCTTCTTTTCTTTCCTTATGAGTTGTTAATATAGTACTAGGTTTATGGTTTGCATTGAATTGGATACTTGTGCATTTAAAATCACCTTCATGGCTAGGCTATTGATCTGTAGGGATCTATAAAACCTTAGCTATGCATTCCCAAGAAGTTGTTAACACTTGTATTTTGAATAGAATAAACCAGGGCCTTTGTATTTTATGTACAAAATACCAGTAGGAGGCAGACATTTACATATTATCCTAATCCATAATGGTCAAAGGTGCCAAACCAGGAGTGAATTTGCATTTTTCCCTCCTTTTTGTCTACATTCTGTTTGTTTAGAGTAAGATATGCTTTGTCCGAAGTAAAAAAAATTCCAGAGAAGTGTTTTTTCTGTTATACATATCTATCCCTCCACTGTGTTTTATGTTGCAGAAGAAATTAAACCTCTTAAGCACGTGTTTATGCCACCACCGGACTTTCTGATGTGCTGCAGGGCAACAGGAGGAAGTTGATTAAGGTCTGTAAGCAAGGCAGAGATGGACCGTCAGTGGCCTGTAAGATGCCGTGAACAGAGACAGAGCTTTGAGATGGTCATTGTAGCTTTTTATGATTAAGTTTTTTGAGTTTCTTAGTGAGAAAGTATTGTGGTTATTCAAACCGAGTCAAGAGTTTGGGCATGTACATATCAAAGGGGGCGTTATGCTGCATGATCAGCCTTATATGTGCAGTGGAATGATCACATCCTTGACATCGACACCATACCTTTACTAATAAGCAGCCCAATGAAAATGACTTTCTTACAATAGTGGATACATGGTGATCGAAGGGCAGCTCATTGTCTACATAGGTTTCCAGGTCCCTAACTACTGGATCAGTTTTTCTTGGGTGTGTTGTCATTGTAATAGTTACAGGGGACATCATGCTTGCTGAAGGATACTATCATATATCGTCTAGCATTTAGTTTTAGACCATGGTTTGATATGAGGTATTGTTTGGGAAAATTCTCTTGGTGGATCTTGGTGCTTTCTGGAAAGCTTATGACTGCACCAAGTTTACAGTCATCTGTCAAAGATAACTGGCACGAAAACTGTACCCAGGGGTACACAGCTAGTAACATGTCTTTTGGATGAGGTAGAGCCTCACACCCTAATTTCCTGGGTTCTATTAGTTAGTGAGTTTGCTATTCAGTACGATACTTAGGGATGAATGCTTAGCTGGGCATGTTTGTGAAGTCTAAATATGAAGCATCCATTGCTTCAACACACTTCACACAGAAGTTGACCAGGTTAACTAAGCAGAATCTGTCCTTGACAAAATTGAAATGGCTCAGTTCAAGAGTTTTTAGGCTGCCTTTGACCTTATTTATTAACTCTGTAATGATCCTTTTCATAGCCTTACAGTCAAACTTATGGGTATATAACTATTCAGGTCTATTGGTGACCCACCTTTGTGCATGGGGATGACTTTTGTCCATTTGTCCAGCATAAAGCCTGTTTGGAGGCTGATTTTGAATAACCTCTGTACTGGGTTTGAGAGGTTCTGTTTTTGGCTAGCCAGTAGGCATCCTGGTGTGTTATATGACCCAAAGTATTAGAGTCCCTGGCCTTGGACAGTGCTTTGATGAGTTATACTTGGGAGATTAGAAGAGGGAATGTAGATGCTGGTATGTGATGTGGAATGTGGGTGGAATGAAGCTATAAATGTATCTGCTAGTAGATTGGCTATGTCCTGTGGGTCTTAGTATGTGTTATCATTTATTATTAGCTCTACACTGTGATGAGCATGGTGTCTGATGTTTCTAACACAGTTAAAGAACGCTTTGTGATTGTCTTTTGCCTAGGTGGCTACTTTTATCTTATATCTAGCTTATTTGATCAGGATCCAGAGTTCCCTGTTAAATTTAGCAAGAGTGTTTTTGGCATCTAGAGAATCACATTTATTTTTCTTGCTATGAGCTTCTTCTTTTATTATAGAGCCTGCATATGTTTGGGTTCCAGTATAGGGGTTCATTTTAAAACTGGCATTGTGTTTACTTCAGATGGGAACAGATGTATCTGTGTAGCTAATTACAACATCATCATCTTCCTCAATCCCCTTTTTTCCATTTTCTACATGGGGTCAGGGTATCAGGTCAGCTGTCACCATAATTCTGTTCAGTGCCACTCTCTTATCTTTTCGACACCCATGCCTGATTGTTGCAGGTCTTCTGTCACACAATACATCCACCACTTTGCTGAATGCACTCATTTCCTCTTGCCTTCTTCCAAAATGTTCCAAATCTTGTTCATCATATTGTCTTCTGCTTTTCTGCACATGCCCAAATGACTGTAATCTGTTCTCTCTGATCTTTTCAGCAAATGGAGCTACTTTGTTGTCTGCTCTTCTGTCCTCATTTCTTCATCTGTCCCATAGCATGCATCCTACTTCCCGTCTTAGGAACTTCTTCTCCATCACCTCTAGCTTCCTCAACTGTTCTGTCTTTATTGCCCAGGTTTCTGCACCATATAGTAGTACTGGGCAAACCACAGTTTTGAGCAATGTACATTTTAGCTTCATTGGCATTCTTCAGTTATATACTACCCTTCTATGTGACAGTTGGATGCAGCCCTTCTGATTCTAGCTTTGACCTCCTCAGGGGTGGCCCGTGCTATTGGACTGCCGGACTGCAGCCCCCTCAAAACAAAAAGAACTAAAAATAAAAATAAAAAATAGGAAAAGAAAAGTTTTTAAAAATTTGTGGACTTCGCGCATGTGCAGTAGTCCAGACTACTGGTTTACTATATGCACATGCTCATGGCAGTCCGGCAGTCCTGATAGAGAAACGTGAGGAGACGCCTGTGCACTTTTAAAGTGCACAGACTCACTGGGATAATGCTTCGAGGCTGGACTGCAACACCAGCAGTCAGGAATTGCTTGCTGTCTCGTCGGGAAGGGGTTTGGATTTAATCTTGCGGGTCTTTGGAGTATTGCGCGGGAAGGGGTTTGGATCTAGCAGTATTTGGATGTACGTTGGTTATTATGGAGAACGGACAGGTAAGTGTGTTTGAATGTATGGTGCTTGCTTTTTTACTGTTTGAATGTATGGTGTGTGCTTGCTTTTACTTTGAAGGTGTGTGTGTGTGTGTGTGTGTGTGTGTGTGTGTGTGTGTGTGTGTGTGTGTGTGTGTGTGTGTGTGTGTGTGTGTGTGTGTGTGTGTGAAAATGCCCCAGGTGCTCATGGTGGTGTGGTAGGGAATACCTCAGGCTTGAACCCTGTACCCTGTATGCAGACTTGAGTTCCCTACCCACCACCATTTGTAAACAAATTGCAGATTTTTGCCTCATATTTGATCTGATCTGTTCCTCATAATATCTGTGATTTGTAAATGTTGCAATGCTTGATATTTGATGGTGAAGTAGTAGCATTGTTGCCTCACAGCTGCAGGTTCTCAGGTTTGATTCTTGGCTGGGGTTCCTTCTTTGTGGGGTCTGTTATCTTCTCCCTGTGTTTGTGTGGGTTTGCTTTTATTTGATGGTGCACTGGTAGCATTGTTGCCTCACAGCTGCAGGTTCTCAGGTTTGATTCTTGGCTGGGGTTCCTTCTTTGTGGGGTCTGTTATCTTGTCCCTGTGTTTGTGTGGGTTTTTTTTTTATTTGATGGTGCACTGGTAGCATTGTTGCCTTACAGCTGCAGGTTCTCAGGTTTGATTCTTGGCTGGGGTTCCTTCTTTGTGGGGTCTGTATCTTCTCCCTGTGTTTGTGTGGGTTTGCTTTTGTGTCCTCCCATGTTACAAAGACATGTCTGCATTATTTCTTCCTGGGCCTCTGCTGAAAATTGTTTTTTGTTCCGTCAGACTGTCCTGATTAACAAATGTTAAATAAAATTGACAGGCATTTGAATTTCAGACTTCAGGTTTCTGAATGTTTAATTTCTTACATATTTGATGGTGCAGTGGCAGTATTGTTGCCTCAGAGTCACAGCTATAGGATTTGTGGTTTGATTCTTGGCTGGAGTGCCTTCTTTGTGGAGTCTGCATCTTATCTCTGTGTTTGTGTGGATTTGTTCTGGTGTCCTGCCATTTTACAAAGACGTGTCTACAGTATTTCTGCCTGGGCCTCTGCTGAAAATTGTTTTTGTTTCATCAGAAGTAAAATTGACAGGCATTTGAATTTCAGACTTCATAGTCTTCAGAAAATACATAGTAAAACAACTTTTTATTCTAGCAATAAATATATAGTAACACAACCTTTTATTATAGCAATTTTTTAAGTTTATAAGATGACTATTTGAAAATTTTCCTTATTTTTGGGACTGTAATACCCTGTTAGTGGCTTTGTCCAGGTTTTTTGTGCTAAGGTTGACAGCTATGGCAAGAACTGAATTCACTGAATATGTTTGAGGGCTGTATTCCCTCATTACTGGGTTTGTCCAGGTGTTTTGTGCTAAGAGGTTGACAGCTATGGTGAGAACTGAATTCATTAAATGATAGCCATTTAAGTTTCAGTCTTCCTCTCATTCACAAAACAGCTGATTTGGTGTAGTGGTATGTTGCTCTTGACTGTTTTGCACACGGACCTTGTCTGTAAAATGTACGGTGGTAACGCAGCATTTTTCTTTCACAAAGCAGGTGATTTGGCATAGTGGTATGTTGTTCTGACTCTTTTTTCACAGGGACTTTGGCAGTAAAATGTATGGTGGTAACACAGCATTTTATTCTAGCAGCTTTGCAAGATTATACAAGCAATGTTTAATGTGTCCTTGGTTTTTGCCCTTTTGACCCACCCCAATAAGTTTGGCTTTTTCCAGACTTCTTGTGCTGCAAAGTTGAGATGCAGTTGAGTATTGAGTAGATTTTACAAGGAGCTGAGAGCTGCGGGGGAAGAGAAGTTTAGTACTAATAGCACAACAGGCTGTGTACTTGCTTTTGATGCAGAAGGTTGTTGGTTCTACTTCCATAAGGGGTGAATGCTGCCGTACTGAAAGTTAAGATACTAATTATGAGCCTGTTATCAGTTTGCCATCCATTTCCTATTGCAATATTACTAGCTTATTTTTAATGTAATTTAGGCATGTACTCAAGCACAAAGACATGACTAATGAGATTTCCCAAGCTTCTATTGTGCACCTTCCATAATACAGTCATTAATTTTCGTCCACATAAATCACAGCCACCATTCATCTTATCATTGTTAACAAAAGAATGGAATTGAGATGGTTCTGGGCATATTTTGATACCAGTATTACTATGCAGGATCCCCTGCTGCCTTGTTTCCCCCTGTTACTTTAATCATTTATCATCCTGCTGATTTTAATATGTGTTTAGTTACTTCCCCTGTATGAAGTATTGTGTTGGGTACATTATAGAAGAAAGTGTCATCTTCAAATCTCTCCATAGAAAATATTATTAAGCATACATTTCCTATGACCTTACATGTTGCTTAGCTTATCAGTTATCAGTATCTAGCAGGTTTACAAAGGAATGCATATGAACCAGTGAAAACTATGATACAAGTAAGATCTTTATAATAGGCGATGCCATTTTTAGGCCTTTTTGTTTAACTTTTATGCCAGCACAGTTACATCATACTTTGGCCATTAGATGACAGACACATACTACAGTACAGACATGGATCTGATAATGTATCAGGGCTACTAGGGGTTATGGTGAAAGGTAAAGATCCACTGCCTGATTATGCATTGCTTAGAGGTGAGACAAAACACAGAACTGATTAACTTCTGCCCATTACCGACATCAGATATCCCCTCAGAAGACACTGAATATTCATCGTTTTCATACAGTACACATAGATTCTTAAAAGTTGTTAGCACTGTGGTGGCGTGGTACAAGTAACTGTCGTTTCTTCATTCCTGATGACAGTCAGGCTTTAGGACTTGAAACCCTGTACCAATCTGATTCATAGCATGGAGGAGTTATTTATAAGCAAGAAATAAATGTCTACAGATATACCAAAAAACAGTGGGTGCACGTGCATAATAAGAGGTATTCAGTAGAAAATATTCATGAGGGACATTGACAGATGCAAAAAATGTTTTGAAATAGATGGTAAAGTACTGCTTTATACAGACACATGATATTTCTTTTTGGACACAAAACCAAGATTATTTAGAAAAGCTTCTAAAATATTGCTATATATTTTACTGACTATGAAAGAACTCAAAAGGAAGAAAAACTCTTACTCTCAGAGTTTTTCTTTCCTTCATCATCATCAGTCCCCCTTTTCCCATTTTTCTACGTGGGGTCTGGGTATCATGTTAACTGTCGCCAACTCCTGCCTTCTTCAACACTCATGCCTGACTGTCGCAGATCTTCTTTCACACAATCCATCCACCTCTTTGCTGAACATCCTTGCTTCTTCTTACTTTCTTCCTGTCTGTCCCAAATCTTCCTCACCAGATTGTATTCTGCTTTTCTACATGTGCTCAAACCGCAGTAATCTGTTCTCTTTGATCTTTTCTGCAATTGGAGTTACTTTGGCTTCTGCTCTTATGTCCCCATTTCTTCGTCTATCCCACAGTGTGCATTCTATCACCTTTCTCAGGCACTTCATTTCCAACACCTCTAGCTTCTTCAACTGTTCTGCCTTTACTGCCCAGGTTTCTGTACCATACAGTAGTACTAGTTGCGCCACTGTCTTGTACATCTTACTTTTCAGCTTCTTTTCTTTCCTTATGAGTTGTTAATATAGTACTAGGTTTATGGTTTGCATTGAATTGGATACTTGTGCATTTAAAATCACCTTCATGGCTAGGCTATTGATCTGTAGGGATCTATAAAACCTTAGCTATGCATTCCCAAGAAGTTGTTAACACTTGTATTTTGAATAGAATCAACCAGGGCCTTTGTATTTTATGTACAAAATACCAGTAGGAGGCAGACATTTACATATTATCCTAATCCATAATGGTCAAAGGTGCCAAACCAGGAGTGAATTTGCATTTTTCCCTCCTTTTTGTCTACATTCTGTTTGTTTAGAGTAAGATATGCTTTGTCAGTAAAAATTCCAGAGAAGTGTTTTTTCTGTTATACATATCTATCCCTCCACTGTGTTTTATGTTGCAGAAGAAATTAAACCTCTTAAGCACGTGTTTATGCCACCACCGGACTTTCTGATGTGCTGCAGGGCAACAGGAGGAAGTTGATTAAGGTCTGTAAGCAAGGCAGAGATGGACCGTCAGTGGCCTGTAAGATGCCGTGAACAGAGACAGAGCTTTGAGATGGTCATTGTAGCTTTTTATGATTAAGGTTTTTGAGTTTCTTAGTGAGAAAGTATTGTGGTTACTCAAACTGAGTCAAGAGTTTGGGCATGTACATATCAAAGGGGGCGTTATGCTGCATGATCAGCCTTATATGTGCAGTGGAATGATCACATCCTTGACATCGACACCATACCTTTACTAATAAGCTGCCCAATGAAAATGACTTTCTTACAATAGTGGATACATGGTGATCGAAGGGCAGCTCATTGTCTACATAGGTTTCCAGGTCCCTAACTACTGGATCAGTTTTTCTTGGGTGTATTGTCATTGTAATAGTTACAGGGGACATCATGCTTGCTGAAGGATACTATCATATATCGTCTAGCATTTAGTTTTAGACCATGGTTTGATATGAGGTATTTGTTTGGGAAAATTCTCTTGGTGGATCTTGGTGCTTTCTGGAAAGCTTATGACTGCACCAAGTTTACAGTCATCTGTCAAAGATAACTGGCACGAAAACTGTACCCAGGGGTACACAGCTAGTAACATGTCTTTTGGATGAGGTAGAGCCTCACACCCTAATTTCCTGGGTTCTATTAGTTAGTGAGTTTGCTATTCAGTAAGATACTTAGGGATGAATGCTTAGCTGGGCATGTTTGTGAAGTCTAAATATGAAGCATCCATTGCTTCAACACACTTCACACAGAAGCTGACCAGGTTAGCTAAGCAGAATCTGTCCTTGACAAAATTGAACTGGCTCAGTTCAAGAGTTTTTAGGCTACCTTTGACCTTATTTATTAACTCTGCAATGATCCTTTTCATAGCCTTATGGGTATATAACTATTCAGGTCTATTGGTGACCCACCTTTGTGCTTGTGGATGACTTTTGTCCATTTGTCCAGCATAAAGCCTTTTGGAGGCTGATTTTGAATAACCTCTGTACTGGGTTTGAGAGGTCCTGTTTTTGGCTAGCCAGTAGGCATCCTGGTGTGTTATATGACCCAAAGTATCAGAGTCCCTGGCCTTGGACAGTGCTTTGATGGGTTATACTTGGGAGATTAGAAGAGGAAATGTAGATGCTGGTATGTGATGTGGAATGTAGGTGGAATGAAGCTATAAATGTATCTGCTAGTAGATTGGCTATGTCCTGTGGGTCTTAGTATGTATTATCATTTATTATTAGCTCTACACTGTGATGAGCATGGTGTCTGATGTTTCTAACACAGTTAAAGAATGCTTTGTGATTGTCTTTTGCCTAGGTGGCTACTTTTATCTTATATCTAGCTTATTTGATCAGGATCCAGAGATCCCTGTTAAATTTAGCAAGAGTGTTTTTGGCATCTAGAGAATCACATTTATTTTTCTTGCTATGAGCTTCTTCTTTTGTTATAGAGCCTGCATATGTTTGGGTTCCAGTATAGGGGTTCATTTTAAAACTGACATTGTGTTTACTTCAGATGGGAACAGATGTATCTGTTCAGCTAATTACAACATCATCGTCTTCCTCAATCCCCTTTTTTCCATTTTCTACATGGGGTCAGGGTATCAGGTCAGCTGTCACCATAATTCTGTTCAGTGCCACTCTCTTATCTTTTCGACACCCATGCCTGATTGTTGCAGGTCTTCTGTCACACAATCCATCCACCTCTTTGCTGAATGCACTCATTTCCTCTTGCCTTCTTCCAAAATGTTCCAAATCTTGTTCATCATATTGTCTTCTGCTTTTCTGCACATGTGCCCAAATGACTGTAATCTGTTCTCTCTGATCTTTTCAGCAAATGGAGCTACTTTGTTGTCTGCTCTTCTGTCCTCATTTCTTCATCTGTCCCATAGCATGCATCCTACTTCCCGTCTTAGGAACTTCTTCTCCATCACCTCTAGCTTCCTCAACTGTTCTGTCTTTATTGCCCAGGTTTCTGCACCATATAGTGGTACTGGGCAAACCACAGTTTTGAGCAATGTACATTTTAGCTTCATTGGCATTCTTCAGTTATATACTACCCTGCTATGTGACAGTTGGATGCAGCCCTTCTGATTCTAGCTTTGACCTCCTCATTCAGACTTCCCTTCTCCTCAGCCAACCCTCTCAGATACTGGAAGCTTTTAAGCTGTTCCAGTATTTTTTTCTTCTATCTAAATTCTCAGCTTCTTCTGATTTTGCCTATTTGCTGCCATTACAACTGTGTTAGCTATACTCAGTTTCATCACATATGCCTTCAGTTTTGCATTCCATTCCCCTATCCTTTGCTGAAGTTCTTGCTTTAGAGACTGTGTCTAATGCTACATTAACTGCATACATTAAGTTTTGTTCATCTGTCCCCTCTGACCTGATTGCCAGTGAAGTCCGTCACTAGTATGAATAGCAATGGGGTCTGGGCTGAACACTGATGCGTACCCACTTCCATTAGGAACCCCTCTGCGAGACCAAGCATTGTTTACACTTGAGTTATTGAGTCCTTGTACACGGCCTGAACTAATTCTACCAACATTTCTGACTTTGAGCTACAGCAGGATTGACTAAATCAGTTTTCTTGCGATCATGTGATATGCTTTCTCCAAGTCTAGCAATGCCCAGTTGAATTTTTCATAATCTCTATCTTCTTCTCAACTATCTGTCTCACTGTAAACAATGGGTTAGTTGTGGTGCATCCTGATCTGAATCCAGCTCATCTCCCATCTTAATTTCTAATACTCTTCATTTTCATTTATCAATCAGGATCTATATTACGTGGTCGAATGCTTAGGTGAGCGAACACCTAAACATCGACCATATAATATCAAAGGCAAAAAACAGCGAAAGGCAAAATTAATGCAGGGAAAGATTTCCCTTGGCTGTTCGCTGGGTTTTGCCATTTTCTCCACTGTAGAGCCATCTTGGAGTTGGTATATTTAGTTAGGGGGTGTGGGGGGCACAGCCCCTCACATTGGGGGGTGTGGAGGGTGAAGCCCCCCCCCCTCTTAGTTTGGCTGTAAACTTTCTTTTTTTTTTTTTGGTGGCTCACAGTTCCATTTCCTGGCGCCGTTCGCTGTTGTGGGTTCAATATTATGTGGTCGATGTTTAGGTGTTTGCTCACCTAAGCATTCAGTCACGTAATATAGACCCTATCAATCATCCTCTCCACCACTTTGAAGTGTGACAGGAGTTTGATACCACTATACTGCCCATAATTGTGGATGTCCCCTTTGTTCTTGTACACTGGTGCAAGTATGCTTATTCTCCACTCATCTGGGATATACCTTTCACTCCATACTCTTACGAGTACCTTCAGGAACCATTTCTCCCCGTCTCACCCAAAATTTTGAAAATATATGATGTTAACTTATCTGAGCCTGCTCTTTTCCCTGTCTTGATTTTTTTTTTAGTATTGCTCTTATTTTGTTATGGCGGGCTCTTTCTCCTCTTTCAGTATAGGCTGTGCCTGGGGAAGTACCGTTTCTGTGAAGTTTTCTTCATTCAGAAGCTGCTGGAAGCACTGAGGACTGATGAGCAGGTTGTTGTTGACATCCCTTATGAAGGGTGTCTGATTATCTTCTTTGCCTTGCAATCTGATACAATTTATTTGTGCTATCTACTGAATCATTTTATGAAGCTGGTACACTGCCTCTGATGCTTTGTCTTTGCAAGTGCAACTCGTCTGAGATGGAAACACTCAGCATGGTTATTTTTTTGTGGAAGTGGGAGGAACCCAACAGAGATACAGGAAGAACAAACAACCTCCATACAGACATTGGCCAGAGATCAAGCTAAAACCACGTACCTTGTGCATGGAAGGTGAAGACCTTAATCATTATGCCAACTGGTATAACACTAAAGTTAATTACATGTGCAGAGAATTTGATAGTAAAGGATTCCACATACACAGAGAGATCTTCGGGACTGAAAGGAATGATGAATTTTCTAGGTTGTCACTCAGTTTTTGTAAATTAGCTTTTGCATAATCTTTGAACATGAAGTTAGTGTAGGATTCTACAGTTTCAATTTTAGGGTGAATGTGACTGATTTATTGTCCAATTTGACTAGAGATGAAGTTATAGTTGGTAGAGAACAGGGCTGTCCCATATTAGTGAGAGCAAAATCCAGGATTTTTGTCACCCCTACTTGGGATTCAGACTAGCTGGCCCAGTGAGTATGTATTTATGAAGGGTAGAAATTTCTGTCCATACATGCTAAAGGATGTAAAAGTCTTCCTGTTGATGGAAGGGTAGTTTAAGTCCCCTAGGAGAATTGTGTTTGGTTGAATGCTTAGGGACTTCATACTGGCTACAGACATACCTCTCAACCTCTTAGTGCAAGAAATGTGGACAAAGCCTGACAAAATGGGAGGTCAAAGGACCAAAAATAGGGATATATTTTAAATATTGCTCTTATAAACTTAGAATGAATTTTGGTAAAGTGACAGGGTTTGTGCTAACAATATATTTTCTGAAGGATTTGAAGTCTGAAACTCAAATGTATGTCATTATTTAGTGACTTCAGTTTTCAGATTATCCAAGTGATTTGCCATAAAACCACAACTTTTATGAGGAATAGACCAAAAAATCTGAAACAAAAATCTGGACATTCTGTGAAAATCTGGAAAGTTGAGAGGTATGGCTATAAAGGCAGTTAGTAAGTACAAATCCATGGTTCCAGATGATTGCAGTGTGGCTAAAGCGGGGAATAACATCTATATATACATAAATAAATAAATATATATATATATATATATATATATATATATATATATATATATATACACACACACACATTTCAGGCAGAGGCAATAATGCCCTTCCAGCCTGACAATGTACCTAAACAATCTTTCCTATAGGTTCATAGGTTCACAGGTGTTTACTAGGCTAAAGACCACAAAGGCCTTTTTAAGCCTAGCCATGCATCCCACATCTCTGACAAATTCTGATACCCTTGATAAGTGTAAGCATGGGCCTGGGATATGAACCATTTACAGGTTACCTGTTTGCATTAGAGGCACAGGTGCCAAACCAGAGATGAATTTCCAGTTTCCCATCCAATTGTCCAGGTTGCACTTGAATTGGGTTAGGGAGGAACTTGCTTCACATGGACGGGGAGTCTGTTTCATAGACAGGATAGTCTCTGGGATACATACCTATCTCTCCAGCAGGTCCTATTTATACCACAGGCAAAGTTTAAGTCTTTAGAATGGGTAATTCTGCTACTGTTTGTTTTGTGGAGTGTTCAGGTTGTTCTTAAAAATATCTAAACTAGGCTTGCTTTATTGGAATTTGGTAGTCTACTCCATGCATTGGAGAACCTTAATACATTTCAGCTGCACACTTTCCAATTTACTCATGTTTGTTTTCTTATAAGGTTTTTATACTGTTAGTCCATACTCTAGCTTGGGTCTAATGTAACTTACAAACAATGATTTTATCATTTCTGATGTGTTAGACTTTATAAGTCTTGTTATATAACCTATAGTTCTATAACTATCATTGCAGAATGGGTGATCTGTAGATTGCACCCTGATTAGAGAGTGAACATTCTCCAGTAGGGTATTAATCTATAGATAATGCCTGCTGAAAAATGAGTCCACCTCTTCATGGAAACATATCACGCTGCTATGGAGCTCGAACTGAAAAAAGCTAACAGCTGCCATTATTTTACACTTGTTAAGCAGCGCTTTTACTGTTTAGCGAGTGTAAAATAAACAAGGAAAAAGATTAAAATAAAAAAGCGTGTGTGTGTATGTGTATGTGTGTGAGAACATATCTGTATAAGAGTGAGAGAGAGTTCAATTGAGCTATTATTTTACACTCGCTAAGCAAAACTTTTGATGTTTAGCCAGTAAAAAAAATAAATGAAACAGAAAAAAAGTGTGTGTGTGTGTGTGTGTGTGTGTGTGTGTGTGTGTGTGTGTGTGTGTGTATTTATGTTTCTGTCTGCATATGTGAGTGAATGTGTGCAGAAAAGCAGAAGAGACAGTATGTGTATGCGTATGTGTGAGAGAGACAGAGTGAAGAGTGAGAGCGAGAGTGAGAATGATCCAGCAGTCTCTGACAGCAGTTAAGAGGTTTGCATACTTCTCAACCTTGTAGCTCAACATATCTGGATAAGCATAAAACTAATGTCGGACAAAGGCTCAAAATAAGAACATATTTTAAATGTTGCTGTTACACAATCACAAAGTTCCTTGAATATTAGGATTTGTGTTATCACGTGTTTTTTGAAGCAGAGGTGTGTATGTGTGTGTGTGTGTGTGTGTGTGTGTGTGTGTGTGTGTGTGTGTGTGTGTGTGTGTGTGTGTGTGTGTGTGAGACAGAGTAAATGAGTGAGTTCAACCACTGGCAGCAAGAGCAGTAAAGAGGTTTCCATACCTCTGGACCTTTCAGCTGCAGAAATCTGGATAAAACCTAAAATAAAGGGGGAACAAAGGCTCAAAAATAGAAACAGATTTTAATTATTGCTTTTATAAAATTAGAAACTTGCTTAAATAAAAGGATTTGTTTTAGCATGAATTTTCTGAAGGAAATAAAAGTCTGAAATTCAAATTTATGCCATTATTTAGTAACTTCAATCTCCAATGACCAGCAACAAACCAAATGTTTTAAGAGTAAGGAACCAAAAAATAAAGTAAATACCTGTATATTTTTTAAAATGTTATATTTTGGATGTAAAATGCTTCATCCAACACCATTAACATATACTACAGCAAGTTTGAAACAGTAGGCGGAGGAACTATTTTACATCAAAAATATGTAAGAAAATAATATAATAATAAAAAAAGTAAATAAAACACAACCATTTTACAGACAGGCAATTGTTTAAGTGCAATAATGCCCTCCAGGGTGTATTATTGTGGAAATAATGTTCTTCCTAGGGTGTAGAGGCCCCTTGCTTACAGCATCTGGCCTCAGAACTCCCCTGGCTGGGCCTTATTTCCACAATAACACACGCCCTGTTGTGCATTATTGTTTACAGAACAAACTGGTTGATATCATTAGAAAATCTACTCATATACCCAGATCCTTAAATGAATCTACCATTTCAGTATATGTCTTCTAAATCTCAAATGGTTAGTTTTTGACACATTTATCAGCATATAATTCTCCTGTGCCCAAATGGTCAATTTAGTGTAATTCTTTTGTAGACATGCAGTGTCTGTAAGATATGTAATTAGTTTACCCATTTCAAAGTCATCTAAATATAGACTGTAAAATACCTCAGATGAAAAAAGATAGATCTGAAAGATACAAAGGAAACAAGTATGGGTGTAGAACAGAGCCTTATGGGGCACCCTGACTGTAACCCAGAATTTCACCTGTCCAGTTTCTGTATGATACTTGCCATGTCCTATTTGTAAGCCATGCAGCAATCCATCTTATCAAAAGCACATCAATACCTAGTTGTTCTAAGTTATTAATAAGTGTTTTGTGTATGACCTTATCAAATGCTGAAGTTAAGTCTACATAAATTATATCACAGTACAGTTTTTCATTTGCAGTCGCTATTATAATGTTATTCAATATTGTTTAACATGGATAAAATCTATTTTCAGCATGTACATGCTCATATATATAGTCTTAAGTCCCAACCTTTCCAATTCTGATAATGTTTGTGTCTTTCGGCTTTTCCCGGTTAGGGGTCGCCACAGCGGAACTCAGGTCCGCTAATGATTGGCAGTTGATTTTTACGTACCGGCTTGCCAGGCCTGACGCACAACTTTCAACGAAGGTACGTCCATTCATGCATGTCTCCACGCAGAAGACAATCTAGCTGAGAATCAAACCGGACAGCATCTTACTGTGAGGCAACAACGCTACCGCAGCACCACCATCACCAATTCTGATAATAATTTATTCAAAATAAAATTTGACATTATTTTCTTCCACAACAAGAAAGTAAACTTATTGGGGCTATATGACTCAGTGTTTGTCCTATTCCCCTTTCCTTTAATGATATGTTTAACAACTACATGCCTCCAATCTTGAGAAGCTCATCCTACTAAAATGACCTAGTGGATAACAGATGTAATGGTCCTGTAAGTTCATGCTGAAGTGCTGCCAGGTCATTATTACTAATTCTGTCTTCACCCTGTGCTTTGTTTAGGTCTAGTTTGTGTAGTTCTTTTTCAATATAATCTAATTTAATTGCAGTATCTGAAGTTACCTGGATGTTACCAGGGAGTCCTTACAGATGAGATCAATTCTACCAACATGAGTAAAAAGTCTTCCATACTTCCTTACATTAAGGCATTCCAAGGCCTTTCTCACATCCTGTATTTTTGCTCCTGGCAAGCATAATACTGATCAATGCTATCTTCCTAACTCTGCAGTTTATACAGTTTTAAATAACTAAGGTTCCTAAGAGAGAAAGAGAATTTGAAAATCAAAGTGCCTGTGTCTGTCAAATACAGCATTGTGCAGTGCTGCACATAGTGACGCCCATCATTGTTAACCTGAGAAGCTAAATCAAACAAACCAATAAGAAAGCAGCTAGTCCTCCAATACGTAACAGATCAAATTATGCTCTCTGGCTTTCTAAGGATACTAGATCCCTCATGCAAAATAGAAACAGTTCTTGGAAAGCCTGGGTCAAAACAAAAGAACCACCCCAGCTACAAAAGTACAGAGAACTGCATAATCTTGTCAAGAAACAAATCCACAAGGACAACATTTCCTACTACAACTCTTCCCAAACCAATAGCAAATCCAACCCTCATATGTTTTGGTCTACTCTAAACAAAATTCTTTATCCTGGCTGTCCTTCCAACCCCTCCCCTTTCCCAAATAAATCTCCTCTAGAAAACACTGCCCTCATAAACCAGCACTTCATTGACACAATTCAAAAACTCACACCCTACAGTTCCAGCACAACTGCTCCCTCTACCCCTCTCAACCCATTCAACAAAAACCTTTTCTCCTTTCAACCAGTTCCCACTTCTCACATCAAATCTCTTCTTCTGAAACTAAAACCCTGTTCTACCTCCACAGACAATCTCCCTCCTACTTTTCTCAAACTAGCTGCTGAATCTATTGCCAATCCTGCATCCATACTAATCAACTGATCCATTCAAGAAGCAGCAGTTCCTTCCATCTGGAAATCCTTCTTCAATGTCTCCCTGCACAAACGGGTTAACTCAACTGACCCATCTAACTTTAAACCCATAGCTATCCTATGCCCCTGTCTAAAATACTTGAAACATGCATTCACTCACAACTTCTCAACTATCACCTCCAACAAAACCTTCTTACTCCCACACAACATGTTTTTTGGCCTAACCATAGCACATCTACTGCCCTTCTATCATTTATTCATACCGTCACAGAGGCCCGTGACAACAACCAACTCATACCCTGCCTCTTCCTAGATCTCTCCAAAGCCTTTGACACAGCCTCTCATCCTGTACTACTATCTAAACTATCTAACCTTAACTTATCTGCTGCCTCTCTAGCCTGGTTCTCTAGCTACCTTTCTTGTAGGCAACAATCTGTCAGATGGCTCTCATCATGCTCCCCCTCCATTCCTGTCACATCCGGTGCTCCACAGGGGTCCATCTTGGGTTCCCTCCTGTTCAATATTTTTACTAATGAACTATACATATCCTGCAAAAAATCCTCCCTAATACAGTATGCAGAAAACTCAACTCTCATCTCCACCTCCAACAATATCACCCAACTCCATACCCAAACCCAGGACACCTTTTTATCCATTGAAAAGTGGCTGTCTGACAACCTGCTCATTCTAATCCCCCCAAAAACAAGCGCTTGCTCTTTCTCCTCCGTTCTCTCTCCCATCACAAATCCACCTTTGTTATCACATCCTTCAGCAATACCATCATACAACCAGAACCCCACACAAAACTCCGAGGTGTCATCATTGATGATGAACTTAAATTTAACTTACATATACTCCAATGTATAAAAAAAAAAAATAACCAGAAACTTGCCTTGCTTTACCACAACAGAACATTTCTAACTTCCAGTGCTAGACTCTTCCCTGGCACAGGCACTTCTTTGTTTATTTATTATTTATTTATTTACATTTGTTTACTGGGAAATTCCGAATGGACATGGGTCCTTTTTCAGCGGAGGCCTGGGGAGAAGAGCTCCTCAAGTACAAATAAAAATCATATAATGGAAAATGCTACAATAGTAGATGATATAAAGTAAACACCTTGACATGCAGAATACATAAAACAATAGTGAGATAACAGGACATACAATGGGTAATAAGTACTATACTGATTTTATGTTGAGTTGACAAAAAGATGATATCTAACACTGTACTAAGAGGTTGGAAGTTTTGTTAGTCGGGGTTGGAGCAAGGGCAGAGCCAGTGCATTTTTAGGTGGGATTTGGGAGTGGTTTTGAATAGACTGCAGGATGGTAAGTTGGTTATCGAGGTAGGGAGGTTGTTCCATAGTTTAGAAGTGGTACAAGAGAAGAGGGATTCTCCTGCTGAGTTTTTGGGTTTGGTGGTGAGAAGTAGATTTTTGCTGTTGGATCTTAGGGGTCTGGAAGAGGAGTAGGGTTGGAGAAGGTTTTGGAGTGATGGGATCTTATGGGGCTGGTTTAATAGTTTGTGTGCAAGTAAGAGTTGATTCAGGTGAAGGAACTGATTCAGTTCAAGCCAATCAAGTTCCCTAAGTGAGTTACAGTGGTGGCTATGGTAGGATGTGCCTGTTGCAAATTTAGCAATTGTATTGTAGCAGGCTTCTAGTCTGTTTAGGTCAGTCTGTCTAGGGTTGGTGAGTATGGGAGGGGCATACAGTAGAGTGGAGATTGGCTGCAAGTTGGCAATAACAGTCCTGACTGCCTTGGTTAGGTATTGTTTCTTTCTATATAGTGCCCCGAGTTTTTTATGAACTTTTTTATGATAAGCGATATGTGGAGGTTGAATTTGAAACTGTTGTCAATCTCCACACCTAGAAGTTTGGTGTGATCTAATGGGGAGATGATGGTGTTGTTCTTGGCACAAAGGTGGAAGAGAGTGGTAGGCTGTTTAGATTTAGAGGGTTGAAAGATAAGAAGCTTGGGTTTGTTAGGATTGAGTAGAAGTTGAGCAATGGAGAGCCAGCTTTCTACAGACGTGAATGACTCCTATGTGATCTTTTGGAGTTCTGGTAGAGTGGAGGCAGAGCAGATGAGGGTGGAGTCATCTGTGTATTATATGAGTGTGGCATGTTTGGTGGAGGTATGAAGGTTGTTGATGAAAAGGGAGAGTAATAGGGGGCCAAGGATGGAGCCTTGGGGGACCCCAAGAGAAACTGGGAGATAAGGGGGATAGCTGTTTTTGCCAAGCAACAGATTGCTGTCGGCCTGAGAGATAGCTGTAGAACCAGTTGGTGGCAGTGTGGGAAAAGGAGAGATTAGTGAGTACCTAGAGAAGTATATTGTGAAATACCATATCAAAAGCCTTTGATATGTCTAGAAATATAGCAGAGGAGAATAGGCTATTCTTTTTATGTTGTAGGATTGCGTCAGTGAAGTAGAGTAAGGCAGTGGTGATGCTGTGATATGGCCTGAAGCCATGTTGGGTTTTGGAGAAGAGATTATTAATTAGGAGAAAATTTAATACCTGAGAGTTACATTTCTCAGGAATCTTTGAGAATGGGGAGAGGATGGCAATGGAGCAGTAGTTGGAAAGGTCAATGGATGAGCCACCTTTGTCTAGGGGAATGATGTGTGAAATTTTCCATAGAGTAGGCACATAGCTTTCTGATATGGAGCAGTTAATCAATATGGAAATTGGATAGGCTAGGGTGTCTGCTGCTATTTTTAGATATTCTAAAGGTAGGCTGTCAACTGCAAGTTTAGTGGGTTTAAGTTTTGTTAGAAGTTTTTTTATATAGGAGGTGGGTACTGGGGAGAAGGTGAAGGAGAGGGGTGGGGTTGTGTGAGGGGATAGAAGATGAGGAGTGTTGTTGTTTGGCTAGTGTTAGGATGGCTTCGGTGAAGTGTTTGTTGAAAGAGTCAGCTATACTGCTGGAGAAGAAGGAGATGGTAGGTGGGGGGGGTGCCTAGCTTACCTGGATGGAGTATGGAGTTTATTGTGAGTCAGAATTGCTTAGGATTATGATGGAAGGAGTTTAGGGTTGATTGATAGTAGAGGGTTTTATCAGTTTTTATTTGCTTTTTACCTTGTTATACAATTCGAGGAACGATTGCCTAGCTGAGAGGGATTTTGTTTGGCGCCAGTGTTCCCATGCTTTGTCCCGAACTTTTATTAGTCCCCGGGTAGTTTCATGAAGCCAGGGGGAGTTTTTAGTTCTGACTCCGGCATATCTTTGGGGAATGTGGGTGTTTAGGATGCGGAGGAAGGAGGAATTGAAAAAGTGGACAGCTTCATTAAGATTGAGGTATTTTAGTGGTGTCCAGTTATAGTTTTGAAGGGAGGAGTTGAAGGAGTGGGGATTAAAATTTGCTGTATTATGGATTTGTCTATGGATGATTGGATTGGTATTTTTTACATGGTGTTTTAGAAGAAAAATGGGGGTATGGTCACTGAGGCTGTCTGGTAGACAGCTTGTAGTGTAAGAGTGGGGATCTTTGTTGACCAGTATCCAATCAAGAACTGTATAGTCGTTGAGGTTTTATTTATATAGGTGCGAGATTGTATTAGTTGGGAAAAACCATATAGATTTAGATGAATGGTTGGGTGGTCACTCTTACAGCATAATCAATTTGTGTTAAAGTCACCAAGGATGATGTTTTTTGGGGGGAAGAGAGAGATTGGGAGGTTTTCTACAATAGGAATATTCTGGCCTGGGGAAAATAGCAGCCAATGATGTTTATGGTTTTATTTGGGTTTATTTTGAGGTTGGCATATAAGATTTCTTCTTTGCCAATCAGGGGGGCTGAAATGTTAATAGTTTGAATGTGGAGGTGGTGTTTATACATGAGTGCTATGCCGCCTCCTTTCTTTGATAGCATATATCTATCTTCTTGTCCCTACCCTTCTATATGCTGCCCCTATCATAACTAACATCCAGACCACAACCTTGTCCAAACTTCAACAAACCTACCACAAAATAGCTAGATCTTTCACCAGCTCTCAATACAACTCACACCGCTGCCTTGCACTCAACTCTCTTCAATGGCTTGAAATCCCCCATCAACTCCTTCTATCACAATTTTAAATGATACACTTTATACTATACAAACCATCCTCCTGCCCAGCTCTCTCCTCCCTGGTTTCTACCTACTCCCCCTCTAGGACCCTTCAGACCTCTAAAGAGCAACTCCTCAATATCTACCACCCAAAGATAAATGTGGGCAAGCTACTATAAAAGTGTTCTATGGCCCAAGCTTGGAATAAACTTCATTTACACATTCGCTCCATTACCTACCCTTTAGACTTCAGAAAGGAACTCAAACACCATCTACTTAACACGACAACTTGCCCATGCCAAGACCCTACCTAACACCTGCTACCATTGCATTTCATTTCCATCACATATCTGCTTTTAATACTAGGCTTTGCCTATTTCACTTATTAACCTACTAATTATTTGACTAGTACATTCAACATCACATTATTGAAAGTCTAAATTCTGCTGTCCATTTTTGTACTATTTTTTTTACAATGCCACTTGTATTTTATTGTCTGTGTCTTTAGTGTCTGTTTCTTACACCTGAACTCTTGACCTATTGTATTTTATTGTACTATTCTGGAATGTGACTTTTTATTTTATTGTAATTTCTTTTTTAACTGGAGCTTTTCTCCTCGGGTCTCTACTGAAAATGAGCTTTTAGCCCAGCTGGACTAACTCGGTTAACAAATGTCAATAAATAAATAATTAAATAAATAAATAAAAGTAATGTCTACTTCTTAGAAACCACTAAATTAATCACTGCCACTTAATAACTACTGTTGTCAGCAAGTTTACACTCTGACTAGAAAACCAACTTAAACTGTGCTTTAAAGTAAAAAATGCAAGAGTGTCACAGGAGTGAAAACTTATAGGTAAATCACTTTTATTAGAGTATGGGGGTGCAATCTAATGAGTTTCAAGAGAAGAACAGTTAGCGTAACAAAATGGAGGATGTATTTAACACACAAGTAGCCTGAGACTAATGAATACACGCCCCTGGATTCATGAAGCTCCGTGCAAAAATAAGGCTATTCTTGCACAGAGTGGTTTGTGTCCATTTAGGATAGCAGTGCACCTTGCATATTCATGAAGGCGCGCTGCTATCTAAACTAAATGGAGATGAACCAGGAACGAGTGCAGGGGGTGTGTGTAAGCAGTCCCCGCACCTGAAACATGTCCCCTTCACTCTGAAAGTGCCATACGGCACTTTCTGACACAGATGAGTGTCAAACTATATAATATTAGAGCCTGTATCTAGTATTATATAGTAAATGAGTGTCCGCAGACAATGACATGTAAATAGCTAACATTTCAGTGTCCGCGGACACAGAAAATAAAAAAAATGCAAATACCTATAGAAGGCAGCAGCCTTCAAGTGCACACCCCCAAATGTATGCACTCTTGCCCTACATGCATGGAAGAACTATGGCAAGAGGAAAGGAGTAAAAAATAAAAAAAAAATAGAATAATGTGTTTTTTTCAGGAAGTAAATCAGAGGTTTAAGCGCCGTGCAGCTTATTTGCATGGCACACCGCAATGCTTACCTTGGCTGAAATCCTATAAATGATAGACAAGTGCTACTGTGATAGAAAACATCATTAAGCTGCTGTAGCATAATGGTACTGCCATAGTATAGCATGTAGAACATGCTCAGTTCGAACCCCCCTCTGCCAAATTATTTAATAAACTTTTAAGGAATTTGAATGATAGATGTCAATCATATGTCTCACATATAGCACAGTAGGGGTGGGAATATGTAAAATATAAATGTAAAAAACAATTTATAACTTTAATGAAAAAAATAGATTTAATCAGTGCTTTGCTAGTATAAGCATTGCTTACATGCATTCAGCTCTGCTTAGCTGGTGTAAACATTGCTATGCGGATTTGCATGGAGCAAAGCATAGTGCAGCATATTAAAACCAGCCAATCATGAAAAAGTGCGGGAAAACAGTCCTATTTAAACTGCACAGGCAGAAATATAGCCATAACCATTTGGGAGTGCACACAGCAGGACCAAAATGGCTGGTGTCGGAGAAGGTATGCGCTTCCGAGCTCAATGTTAGGGCATCCAGGACTCCAGGGTCATGGTTGGGCTCCTAGTTAAAAAACATGCTGGCAGGCTGCTACAGGGCTAGTACCAGGGCTCGCAGTACAAAGCTGAGGCCTGGTACCAGCTTGCAAATGATCTCACCAGTTCCACTGGCATACCCCAGACTGGTGAGCAGGTATGTCATCACCATAATGACCTGAAGCAGAGGAGGGGTGTACTCTTGGACCAGTAGATCCAAGAAGCCCGAGCGCAGGATGTCCCTCCTGTCTGTAAGTATGCAATCTTATGTATCTCTAAGTATGGAAAAAGTTCAACTTGTGACTGTGCAGGTGTGATTAATGTGTGATGTCTCCCCATACAGCTGCTGTGGAGAGGTCCCAGAATGTGCAGGCTCATGCACAGTCACTGGCCCGGTTGCATTGGCAGTATGGTGAGTACAGAATACCCCCTATTATTAGCAGCAAAAAAAATCAAAATTATAGTAATGGTAGTACTGCTTGTATGTATAATTGTGTAGTAAAAGTCAGGAATAAATGCCTGTGTCAGGCTGCCAGTGTTACAATGGAGTATTCCCAGTTGCTGTGTAAGACAGATATCAGTAGCAAACAAGGTACAATATGCAGGAGAGGAATATTACAATATGTATGAGTGTGTCTGAGTGAGCCTGCCAAGAAAGTGCCATGTCAGGGCTACTGTAACAGTTAGAAATGAAAAGCATTCCCCTGTGCAGATCATGCAGGAATAATAATTGTGGAGTTCTGATTCGTACACAGATATGTATGTCAAAACTAATAAAGGTGATCCCAAACACTGGCATGTGTCATCTCACTTGTACCTGATAAATAGAAATGTGTATGTTCTGCAGAATGCATTAACTGAGGGGAACTGATTTAGCACTGCTTGTCTGCATACTTAAGAATGGGCGTGTCAAATAACTGGAAAAAAGCAACAGTACATATTCCCATCAGAATGCGCTTTACTTGTTTGTCTGCCAGCATTGTCCCTGTGTTAACCTTTCCATTTCAGCCGTATGTAGCTGTGAATGTACTAAGAAATGTATAAGGCTAACAGGTGCAGACCTAAAACCTACACTGTGTACTCAGTATGTAGTTGTAAAACAGTCAAATGGGCAATCCAGCTAATGTGCACGTTTCATAAACAGTGACATCAATATCTGTTGTGTATGCATAAAATGTACTGAAAATGGGAAACAAATTATGCAACATGTAATAATAAAATAATTATGCACAAAAATATGCAGTAGATAGAAATGTCAAAACAAAACACAACACTTCCCCAGTAACTCAGTCTGATAAGGACTAGGCCTGTAGTTCAATTTTGCACACACAGCAGATTTCGAATCCGGGGACCACCACTAACAATCTCAGTCTTGTTCTACAGTTTTAAACTGCAATCTAAATAGAAAAAAGAATGTACTGCAACACATGTATTTTCCATACAGGGCACACAGCTAAAGCAATCTGAATAGAACTACTAGTATGATGTGTATAACTATGAAAGGTGTGCAATTGCTGTGTTGACCAGCCCCAATCCTACAAATAGATGCAAGCTAGACATCCACACTCTGAAATCTGGCCCAGACAAGCCCCTCAAGTGTTATGCTGTCACAGATGTTTCCCCAGTTGATAAGAAACCTGCACACAGAGAATGTCCAAGTAGATGACTGTGAAAGCACAACACACCCTCCAGGGCCTGCAACTAAAATGTGAATCTGAAATAAGTGTAGAAACAGCAATGTAATATGCACACAGTTCATTTGGACAGGCCCACATGTAAAGAAATTGGTATAGAAACAGGTTTGATGTGTATAACTAAAATAAGGGTACAATTTCTCTGTTGATATCTACAGCTGTTGGTGTGCTGTAGCAGCCCCATGGCCCAGGTTGAATGTAAGTGTGGTCAGAATATAGAGTAGTGAACAGTAGTGTACTGACAAATATACTTGATAGCAGTTGTCAATTGAATCTGTTCCCTTCCCCCACCACTCAACTGATCCAATCATCACACTGAAACAAACATGGGTATGTTCCTAAACAAACCTCTACAGCTGGGACCATTGTTCCATTTGGTTTATCATTGTTTAAACTGTGCGCATACTAATATCCCCTGTTGAATAATCATCTCATTGCCTGCCTGACATACCACTAACTAGCATGCTGTTGCAGCCCTGAATGCCAATCCATATATGCATGGGTTCTGTGTGCTATGGCACTGCTATAATTGCAATTTTTTGGGGTTAATGGGAATATCCATGCATGCTGTTTTGACTAATGTTGTAATGTGTTGTGCATGACTAACCAATGTTCATTGTTAATTTCTACACCATAGTACATATGGGAAGACAGATCCCAGTGGATACACCTCTCCCAGCCCACCTGGCCAAGGCACTGGGTCCCAGTGCTGGACCCAACCCAGACCTCCCTACTCTACTGGTCCTGCACCACCTTTGGGTGGAACAGCTGCAGGGCATGGGCTTGCCCCACCTTGCAAGTGGGTGCAGTGAGGACATTGTCACCCGGGGCAAGGTCTGTGGCATGGTCCGCAGTGTCCTCCAGACAGAGCTGGATGACCGCCTGTGCCAGGTGGAGGGCAGGCTGTCGCAACTAGAGGGGCAGGTAGCCCCTTCTGGTCAGCCCCCAGCACAGCCACCTTTGTGGCTGTAAAGGAGTAGTGGTGACTGCCATCGGGTGGGGACATCAGTGCCACTACTACCATCTTGGGGACTCATGAGCCTGAGATTCCCAACCACCCTCCCCGTCAAGGTGTCTACCTCCCATGTGTCATACACCACCCCTGTCTGCTGTCTTGTCTGTCTTGTCTGTCTGCAAATGCAACCTCTCCTACCAAACCTCCCTCACCACACTTACCATTAATCCTTCCTTAACATCCCACTCTCACCTTAAAAAAGGGAATCTGTCCCACAAAAAATACATCCCATACATAGCTCTGCATTTCACCCAGAGACATGTACCCAGCACACAATCTAACCCTACCAATCATCCATATTGCATGATGCCCACACACCTCCCTGTAGGGTGTGAGGCTCCAAATTCTAAATTGTCCACATTGAAAGCAGCTGATGCTGCCAAAGAAATGCAGAGTTATTGTCCTTTCCTACACCCGTCTTGCACATCCTTACTTGCTTCTCCTCTTGTTTGTCCCCCTGCTTGCCCCAATTTAACCACTTTCCAATCTCCCTTTTTTTCTTTTCTTTATTTGAAATTAGCACGGGTTTAAGTGGCCGTAAGCGAGCATAAGCAAAGCTAAACTCATGTAAGCATCGCTTAGCTTTGCGCAAACCTGTGCAAACCCACTTACAGCTGCTTTAAAGTGCCTTAATTACTCTGACTCCAACAGCCCCTGTTCTGCCCAGCAACAAAATTAGCAGCCCTTGCAAGTCTCAAACCTAGGATCCTGCACACTATAGCCAAAGTGATTTACCACTAAGCCATGTCAAATACACATAAGTCTGATGTTTTCTCAAGCATATCATCCAGCACTGTCATTCAACAGTAGAAGAAATGTATGTATATATATATATATATAGACAGGTAGATATATAAAAGAACACAACTACATATATGACCAAAGGCACAAATTAAGTACCTCTTGTAATTATTGATATCATCCCCTCCTCCACAGCTGAACAGATCTGCCTTGCAACACAGTACCAACACTTGCTAGTCTTATACCCAGGCCCTACACAACATAGCCACAAGAAGTTAACATCCATCTCACCTGTATGATGTGAGAATGATATCAATAAGATATCATGCAGAACAGTATGTCTACCAGTCTACCGTAGGGAATGTACAATGTGGAAGCAGTACACATTCCAATGACACATATACACACACACACACACATATGTATATATATATATATATATATATATATATATATATATATATATGTATATATATATATATATATATATAGAGAGAGAGAGAGAGCTCTAGATATAAATATATATACACATACACATATACATATACTACTACATATAGATATGTATAGGAAGATACATTTTAGGAGGTGCACAGCATATTGAACAACCAGTATTCCTACAGTTGCCACCCTTTAAAATGGACAGTGTTTGATTCTCTTATGCAAAAGACAATTATTGCATGAGCCATATACCCACAGAGACATCAAAGGATATGACACCACACACAGGTTTTCATACATAGAAATGTTTATTTGTGTACTTTTTCAGTTGTATATGCCATTTCATATAGCAGTTAGGTGTTTGAAATACATACTAACTGAGTAATGCAACACTCAAGCAAAACATTTTATACAGTAATCTGAAAGCATAACATATGTTGCTGTCCAGGCCAAGGCCTTCAAGTAGTACAACAGTAAAGAAACACTGGCCTGGAAGATAAGAATCAATCAACACTAATTAATACAGATGTAGTTCAGCAGCCTCCAATTACACTCTGTACTCAACCCCTAGGGGAAAAGAATTAAGTTGTCACAATGAAAATGTATCTGTTACATAACAATGCTTAACTTAAAACATCACTATCACACTGGCAGAACTGTCTGTAAGACAGTAAGCACTAGCCCACCACTGTTCCCATGGTGAAATGTATGAAAATGTACAGCCATATACCTTAAGGTGTCTCACTACTGATATCCCTCACATGTTGTAACAGCCTAGGTTATAAATGGTGCATACCCCTCCCTCATAGAATGAGTTACAAGGGCATATAATAGTATTACATACACTGACCTCTGGACTGTACAAGGTCACACACGTTTTGACCAGCTGTAGCCCACATATACATGGACCCTACCCCACAATATGTGTTGGGGTCCCCAACATCACTGGAATGATGGTAGGGATGCCAGCACTACATAATGATAGGCCACTATTTAACAACCTCTTACTGCATGACATATGGACAAAGCCTGGTATATAGGAGGACAGAGGCTGGAACACAGTGCTATATTTGCAATATTGTTGGTATACACTGTGAAAGTTGATGGTGTTACAGGACTGGTTGCAACATACCCTTATTCAGGAATATGAAGTCAGAAACACCAAATGAATATAGTCATGTACATGTACACACACACACACACACACACACACACACACACACACACACACACACACACACACACACATATATATATATATATATATATATATGTATGTCTACATATATACAAACACACACCACACACACACACACACACACACACACACACACACACACATATATATATATATATATATATATATATATACATATTTCCCCTACTGTTGAATGACAGTGCTGCACGATATGTGTGAGAGAACATCACACATATATACACATACACACATACACACACATATATATATGTATATATATATATATATATATATATATATATATATATATATATATATATATATATATATATATATATATATAAATATACAGTAGTAAGTGAGTGCAAAATAGACAGTTATGTCTGGTGTGAAATCCATGTTGGGAACACATTGCCCTTGTTTGTGAAGGAGGAGGAATTGGTATGTTGGGGAAGGATAGTAGGTATATTTGGGGAGGTAGGTTGGGTTGGAAGACAGACAAACAGCATACAGAGGCGGTATATGTCACATGTGGTGGGTAAACACCATGGATGGGGAGTGGTGTTTGGAATGTGGAAGCCCATGAGCCCCCATATGGAAACAAGGGGACCAATGTCCCCACCCATGGGCAGTCACAACTGCACCTTCATGACCCTGAAGGTGCCTGAGCTGGTGGCTGAGCACGAGGAGCATGCAGACCCTGTGATTGTGTACTGAGGGCCTCAAAGTGGTGTAGGACATTTCCCAAGTCTCTGTGGAGCTCCCTATGCACCAGACCCTGGATCTGACTTTGGGTGACAGAATCCTGTCTGTGTGTGTTTCCGGGGGAGGGGTAACACCATTCCTTGAAGTGGTTCTACCTGAAGGTAGTGCAGGACCAGCAGATGATGAGGTCCCGGGGTAGGTCCCAGATGTGCTGTGGCTTGGTAACATGGCCAGATGAGGTGGGAGAGGTGGTTCTGCTGGGAACTGTCTTCCCAAACATGCTATTGTCTCACAGTTATAGAACATATGTGGGTAGTAATAGTCCACATATTCCAGGATTATGTCTAACACCATGCATAGATATCCCCATTAACACAAAACACCAGATATGGAACAGTCACATAGCAAACAGAACGCATGCATACATGAAACAATAGTGGCCCTTACAATGGCATGCAAGTGACATTGTTCACAACAGGCCATCAATGATAGTGTTTCAACATGGAACATAACTAAAAACACATTGCACAAATTGTTGTACAATACGATATATGCCCCAGCAGTAGGTTTGCTGTAAACATACCCATTAAGTTGTGTGTTCAGATTGTTGTTGCAGATATGGTGTGGGGGAGACAGAGATGTGCATTAACATCTATTATATCCTTGCAGTATGAGGTCCTCAGACCTTTTTTCCTCTTTATGTCTTTCGGGCACCATGTCACGGGACCACTTGCTGGTGTACTCCCTCCAAGTGAATGAGGTGATTATACAACACCTGGTGCAGCACTACCACACCCTGTTTGGACATACAGCCCATGATATGCAGGAGAGGGCTGCCCTGTGGAATGAGCTCGCCAACAGGGTAAACGATGTCAGCCTGCATAACCGCAGTTATAAGCAGGTCTGACATCAGTGCACTGACCTACTCCACCATGCCCATCAGCGTGCTGCTGCGGTAAGGAGGAACCAGCTAGCCACGGGGGGGGGTCTTGTCATCCAGCCACCTCTGACACATGCTGAGGAGCTCCTCACCAGCCTCGGGGCACCTACCTGCACGCAAACACAAGTTCCTGCAGAGAGCATTGTGGAGGTGGGTGCTACCCACCCAATGGATGAGGAGTGTGTAGGTAAAGCCACAGGGCACATCAGTAGACCACTGTTGCTTATCCATCTGCATCTGTAGCATTTAATCATGCATATGTGAGATAAAATATATATGGTCTGTTGCTGTGTTGTAGTAATAAACAGATGTGCATAATCTGTAGTATTGTGAGTTTGTACTGTTGATGTACTGTAATGCTGCTCCCACCCTGTACCAATGCTACAGATGTGGCTACTGATATCACATCTCTCACACAACTATGTAGGTCCCTCTGGTATAGCTCTGGGGCAGCAGCCTGTAGCTGGTGAGTATGGTGTTGTTTTTTTCAGGTTTGCCAATACACCGGCCATGTTATGGCCATGGTATTTGCCATGCACACATTTAACACACCTACCCATAATGCATGCTGTACATGTTTACTTATTGTTGCTGTTAACTGCAGTACATCACACTGGTCACCAGGGTGGCCTATCTGAAGGGTATGTAAGAGTCCTGCAGTATAACCAACAACCTGCCATTGTAAGATGTGTGAACAGAGAAGAACATAATGGTGGGACAAATGGCCTACAATAGGGACATGTCTGAAACATCACCCTTATACAGTGCTACAACAGTATATACCACTATTACAATGGCAACTGTTACAGATCTACACAACAGCATATCACACTACCGCATTCCACAACCCTTACAACCTGTAATGTGGTCCTAACATGAACAATGAATGTGTAATATGGAATCCTATGTTAGGACAGCAAATATGAGGAATATATACTTTAACAAACACTGGAAGCATATGTGTGCATGCACTCCAAATAACATATTGTGGAAGCAGCTTTTCAGGTACTGACAGCATTCACTCTTCATGAGTATGGACCTTCCAGCAAGTACAGGTCCTCAATGTCACACCAAGAAATGGTCTGCTGTCCAAGACATTTGTCCATCAAATGTGCCCACTAATCTGAAACAGAGGCAGCCATGGCTTGCACACATCTTACAAGCCATGGAATGGATCCCATACCCAACAGGTAGCACACAGGAATTGAACATGTAGCCTTACCTCACCATTGCATATACCATGGCAAACAGTGCAGACAGTCATGTATGTGGCGAGGATGTATGGGACAAGATTAATGTAGAAAATAAACAGATGGTTATCCAAGACAGATGACGGCACATGTTGCAAACTGGTCATGCAGGCTGCCTAGTAACATGCCGCAACACTGAGCGAGTTTCAGGAATGTCTAGCAAGTACTGGCTGTGCAGTACTTGTGTCGACAATCGCCTGGACTCTGCATAAGTGTGGCCCATGTGTTAGGGTAATCAGAGGGGACAGTTGTTCCACAGGAAACATCAGCCAGGCCTCTCTATAGGTAGTGTATGCATAACATCAAAAGTCTCCCAAAGGCATGTGTTGCAATGTGTACTGGTGTACCAAGACCAAGTTAGAAACCTACAGACAGCATCAATTAAGATACACGTGCCACACAACTAACACATCAACCCACCTCAGGCCCATCACCCCCATCTGTACCTTGCTGGTGCCAGTGTACATCTGTATGTTTGCCATTCATTAGCAGGGACTAGGCCAGTACACATGGCGTTCAGAATTTGGGACACTGCAAAATGACACATGTGAAGCCCATAGTTGTCAAGCATCTCCAAAAAGGCTGAGAATGGGGAGGGGGTGTCATCCTGAAACACAACAGTGAACTGAAGCAGACATCCAAAGCTCGCTAAGAATGGCTGTATCTGCTCACAGTCAAGGTCATAAATTGTGGCGGACATAACCCTGACTCCACAGCAATAGCGACGGCACTGTGTGTCCTCCAAGGGCTGTGCACATGAGTTTACCTTGCAATCATGCAGAGTTGGGGGACATTTGTAGGGGCAGAGTGACCAACTACTGGCAAATGCAGATGGTCCTTGCTAGTATACCTCTTCCAGGAATAGTGACTGCTGTAGTACACTTAACAGTTGGTGCAACAAACCATCATGTTAAGGGTGTGCACAGTTATGCACAGCATCTGCACAGCTAACACATTTGTTTGATAGTGCATTTGATTGCACAGGTCATATGTCACATATCAGGTTCATGTAATGTTAACATATGCATTAATGTGGCCCCATGGCATATCAGGGAAGAGGGTGCCATGTCAATAAGGGTGTCTACACTCCCCACAACTACAGTAAGGTTTGAAGGTTGTCAGTGTAATTGTATTTTATTGGCCATACATGCACCGTTGATGATGAGATCTGTAAATCAGACATTAGGCATTCACAAATGGCATCTGTCCACATATCATCCCAGATATGTGTTGGACAAACACATAGGGGGTGTGAGCAGCAGAGCAAACATAACTGACACATATACATATTCACCAATGGTGTGTATACCTGTGAGGTATGGTGCACAGTACATGTCAGGGTGCTGAACAGTTGCACAGCAATACTGTGTCCATGGGTGCAGTGTGTTCCAGGGGAAGGGGCATCGCCAACTAACACAACCCATGCATCACAGAGATGTATAATGTTGGTAACAGGGATCGACTATAGCTGCACTGCATACTGTTGAGTGCCATATGTCATGCATGTTGACAGATGGATAATGAGAGGTCTGTGTGCAATATATTTGCGTAACCTCACCTGTAAGTGCATGTGTGTGCGTGTGCGTGTGTGTGTTTGTGTGTGTGTATGTGTGTGTGTGTGTGTGTGTGTGTGTGTGTGTGTGTGTGAGTGTGTGTGTGTGTGTGTGTGTGTGCCTGTGTGTGTTTGTGTGAGTGTGTACTGTTAAGCAATGACATACAGGTCTTAAAGTGCTTTTCTTGATTTCCCCTCCCAGGTGGTGCGGTGGGTCAGGGTCCCTCCTGCAGTCAAACTGATGTTAGTGTCCATACAGACACTGATAGTGATAAAAGGTGTGTTGAGGCACAGGCAGGGTTGTCAGGGGCTCAAGCTGCAATATCGTTTGACATCCCAATGTTATCCACCCCATCCCCGCACATAGTCACATTGCCTATACATACCCCATCACCAGTGGCCATAGATGAGGGACAGTTGGCAGGTGGTGGCATGGGACAGAACAGTGTGGTGTCTTTGGCATGTGTGTCTGGACACAGCGGCCATAGCCAGATGTACGGCTTGGTACCACACAGGCAGATGTACAGGGGTACTCATAGGAGAGCTGCTGGTCATCATGACCCTGTCAGAAGTGCCACATCTGCTGCCACCAGATGCATGTTTCAGGCCAACATGGAGGTGCAGGCACATATGGAATGGTATACCAGACAGGGTCTGAGGCTGCAGAGGGCTAGGCATTCAGCTGTTATTGACAACATCCGTGATCTTGCAGGTGCCCATCATTATTTTGCAGAGGTCATGGATAGACGGTTGGGTGAGATGGTGGGAATCACCGACCGTGGAATGTCTGTGCTTGAGCATATGGTGGGAGAAGTGTGACAGCCACATGGACATAGGCCAGCAACACCAACAGCTGGAGGTCGACGTGGATGTGCAACAAGTCAGAGCCGCTCCCATAGTGGCAGTACCTGCCCCAGCACTGTGGGGGAAGCACTGTCCACACCACAACATAGCAGGCCACATGCACGTGGCCCTGGCCAGTCCCAAGAGGGACATGGATCCAGCATACATATGTCGTCATCAGGGGAGAGTACCATATCATGGCTTGTACCTGGTGGTGCCCATGGAACCCCTGGCAGGCACAGTTCTCATGTCCATGGCCAGAGATGATGAACTGCACACCCTGCCAGGTACGGTCTCCAGCTGTCCAACAAACCCCTGTATAGGGCAGCCACATGGCAGAACTGTCTGCATGTGTTCACACACTCATGATCAACACAGCTAAGGCAACCCCATACCTACACACACCACATCACAACAGCCCAATTAATAATTAACCACACACACACACACACACACACACACACACACACACACACACACACAATGTCAAATGTGTGGCTTTTAGCCTAGGTCTCTGGCAAAGCAACAACACATCTTGTGCATATGATGATATCTGTGCCACATCCCTGTCATCCATAACATAGATGCAGGGACAAGCTAATATGGTTCTGATGCGCAGGGTGACTGTACTATGGTGTACCAATGTAATGCTGTGTAACATGTTTTCAGCACTAAAGTTTAATGCTTACATGTCAGGAAGTGTAGCTGTCCAGCCATGATATTAACACTGAGTGATTGTGGTCTTCATAAGGTATTCCATTTGTGTTGCAGGTGTCCATGTGTCAGCAGGATGTTGGTCTGCTGTTGTTTCCTACAAGGGGTAGGGAAATGTGGTGACACCTTGAATGTGCCATATCCTGGGTACAGTTGAACACAAGTCGCAGGTCTGTATAACAGTTACTGCATGTGCCACATATCTGATAGGTCTGAGGGGTGTATACAGGTGAGTGCATGGTGGCTGATGTCAGCAGCCCTTCTGCAGTGGACAATGGTAAGTGTACTGGGTGGTAAACACCACATGTTTGTGTATAACACACACAGAGGCTTTGGTGTTGATGAAATACACAGAGAATACTGTACACATAGATGTATGCACTTGTGCAAGGAACCCATTTTAGCCTATGTAATTCCACCAAGACAGAATAGGCACAACAGCACATTGGGAAATAAGCAGTCTGCTAGTTTAATGTCATTGATGATGGTACTGGCAGGGTATATGTCCCCATCCTGAATGTAGTGCAATCCTCAACTCAGTAAACATAGATGTGCTTGTGTGGGTGGCACAGCCCTACCCTTTGGAGGGTGTGAGGTGCCGTAGAACCGCAGATTGTGTGATTGACAACTACTTAACCTGTTAACATGAACTGTACAGTATTACAGCCAGCTAAGTGGGGGATACACTCAATAACTGCAGTGATGGTAGCTGCGTCCACAAGATCCACACCCAGCTATATATACCAACCCCAGCATCGCTGTACAGCTATACAGTGAGGAAGAGGGCATTTACACATCTACTACTAGTTGTGATGGAATGAATTTCCATAGGATGATACCTGTGAAATGTTAGCATTTACAAGTCAGTTCTCGGACAAATGACCTCCTGGGACATGTATATTCTGCAAACTGAAGTAGATCCCTTCACATACACACACACTTTTACTTGGCAACACTGGGACTAGAACCCCTACCTAGTTATGTAGTGCTACTGATGTGTGTGGCCTTAATTGCACACACCACACAACTTTTAGGATGAGGTGTACTGGTTGTTTATAAACAATACATAGTATGACATACTGTCTTATACACATTGACAAACACATAATAGTCATACACACATCTGAGAGACCTGAGATTATCAGTGCTAACTACCTTGTCAGTGTGTCCATTCTGTTACAGACAAGTTGCACACAGCACATGCATCACTGAGCTGGATGGTGTTAACAGTTACCTGTTTGGTTGATAGTGACAGTGGTCCCCATACAGTGGAACATGGGACATGTACTGGGGGTACTGTGGTGTAAAGACAGCATACCCAGCACCCACACCCCACAGTGGATATTGTACTCACTGAAACCCATGATAATACTCTGACATACCCACCATCACACATTGACCAGGACTGCAATACAAACCCTTGTCTATTTCAAGAGTGCTACTACAGGGATATGCATCTAATGCACATGCCACAAGGATAGTAGGGTGATGCATTGTCATGGCTCTCCTATGGTCAGCAACATCACTATCCCTAATACTGTGTGGCAATGTATATTGTATTAGGAGAATGTAGCCTCAGAATGCTTTACCCTACAAATATATACACTTGCACACCTAAACACACTTGCCAGAACTCAGAGGTATCCCATGCCTATCAACCCATTTGTACAACAGTGTTGTTCTGGTACTGCAAGCTCCAGGTAGCCCGTAGGCTGAAGAGTGTAACAAGGTGCATGTAATGTCCATTACAGCAGAAGTCACATCTAACTGTTTCAATGGGGGGGTGCAGTGGGTGTGAAGGGCCTCAGGGTATTATCAAATACAGGTCTACAAACACACAGACACTGTTATTCTCAGTAATGCACATGTACACATTTGTCAGTACTGGGGTCCATCGGTGCAGGAGTTCATAAGTGTGTACCAGGATATTGTCCATGGAGAGATGGGAAGAGTAGGGGATGTGTGTACAGTGGTATCATGCCACCTGCCATTTGCCAGCAGGCCATCTATCAACTGATACCATGGGGGTGCTCCTCAGGGTGAGAGTTACACGCAACATCCAGTCATCTTGTTGCCTCTTGCAGAGGGCCAGTGAGGTGCTCCAGTTGACATGTATGCAACATGTATTACATAACATGGTCAGTGTCTGTTTTGGAGACCTGTACCCAAGCATGCTCTGTTGACTGTGGTAGTGTAGTTGAGGTATCCATGACGTGGTGTGTACAAGGTGTGGAATCCTAGCTGTGGCATTTATAACACAGCTGGGCAGATATGTCAGTGTAACTCAAGCATAGATTGCCTGTAAGCAGCCAAGATGGAGTCCTGACATCTGCACATCTGTAGAGAGGGCAGACAGACATCACCTAGCCAACTGGTTATGCAGTAGGATGACTGTGTTGACAGATAGACGTCTGACACTGATATGTATGCCATTACAACATGACAGCAGCCCTCAATGACATGTCCTATACACACAGTAGTCTACTACAGTTAATATCCACATATCAGATCAATATCCAGTAGAAAATACTTAATGACACACAGCTCACACACCAAGAACATGACAGTGAGGACTCAGAGTCCATCTTTGCATGCAGGGGTGTTTGGTTCCAGTACTACAATCTTCAATCTACTCTTACTTGTGAAAGCACTGTCAACAGTAGTAACGTAATGATACACTACATGCCAGTCTGACTGCATATAACCTGGGATACTACCCATGTATGTAACACATTCAAATGGAAGAGAGTGTTGTACAAGCCATATATACTCAGGTGTCCCAGAAATTAGACTCACACCCCTTGTTACTGTAATGACAGCACATAGATGCATGTTATGTACATGGAATTAAATACACTTATTAAAAATGTCATTACCCTGCTATTTTATCAGACTGAAATGTAATCAGGCTGCTCATACCTGCCTTAACCACTCTGTATCCAACAGCCCTTGTTGTGCCTAAGAAGAGAATAAACAGCCCTTGCAGGTCTTGAACCTAGAACCATGTACACTATAGTCATCACACTTAACCACTAAGCCATCACAACTTTGAAAGCATATGATGTTTTTTCCAATATATCTGTCAGTACACATACTAAATAGTAATGAACAACTGTTTTGACCTCTACAATGGTGTAGTACTTGCAAGTGATATTAGTGTTGACTCAAGTATGTTGTTTATCAGATAAATACGGTGTGATACATCTGTGAAGGTATATACAGCAGTCATGTGAGCACATAACAAGGATATGGATATATATATATATATATATATATATATATATTTTTTTATATATATATATATATATATATATATATATATATATATATATATATATTGGTCCCTTTCAGTTCAAACCTCATATGGCCGAGACCATATGTTCGAACTTGTAAATGTTCAATTGGACTGAATGGAGATCTCCGTACAGTGCAGAATGGGAAGATTTCCCTTTTCCTCAATGTAGTATGATCTCGGAGTTGGTATTTTAAGTAAGAGGTGTGGGGGGGGGGCACAGGAGGCATAGCCCCCCTGCTAAAGACGTTTAATTTTGTTTTTGTTGTTTTTTTTTCTTTTTTTCTACAGTGTTCAAACTATTACAAGTCAGAACATATGGTCTAGGCCATATGTGGTTCGAATATGTAATATGTTCGATCTACTGAAGTACATCTATATATATATATATATATATATATATATATATATATATATATATATATATGTGTGTGTGTGTGTGTGTATATGAAGATATGTACATATATATACCTGTATATATGTCAACATATACATATGTGTGTGTATATATATCTGTGTGTGAGTGTGTGTGTGTGTGTATGTATATGTATATATATATATATTGAGTTTTTTACTTTTAGCCTTCATTCAACCTATTGTAACTGTCTGTACTGTTGTGTTACTGTCAAAATGTTTGTGTTACATTTTTGTTTTGGAGCTTTTCTCCAGGACTCTATGAAAATGGGTTCTTATGGTGGCCCAATGTTATCCTGGTAAACCAACTGCAATAAAATAATAAATATATATATATATATATATATATATGTATATATATATATATATATTTATATATATATATATATATATACACACACATATATGTATAACATATGTCCATAACATGTAGTGAAGTCATACCCATACCCAGCACCAATAGTCACAACCTCTTAGTGCAAGGGGATGTCATGTAAATATTGCATGTATACATATAGACTTTTGCTACTGTAATAAGGGTTGTCTTAACAGAAATGTTGTGTGGGAAGACAAATCTGATATTGACATGTACGCCATCAGTTACTGACACCCATGATATGATCATCATAGTACAGTACCACACAAATCACAGTAATGATCCTGTGGAATACAGCAGAGATATGACCAATAAATGTGGACAGTCTGACACACTCTGGTCAGTCCAGAGGTACACACAGCACCCCTTCGTGCAAGACGTGCAAGCCTGGCAAAGTGGATCTTTACAGCCATGTAAATGGGGATATCACAAACATACTGGAATAGATAAGCTTACACAGTTTATGCATTCACACATACCTGTCTGTCCTGACACATAATAACTGGAGGAGCAGAGGTCACAAGCCCACATACTACCCACTAGTTAGTGACATACATCTGAACAGCATCCCACTGCTTTGTCAGAAATACACAACAGTTATTGTGGCCCGGCAAAAGTACATGTGACAAATATCTGGACATAACATCACACTGGGTAAATACACTGAGCTGCTAGGCATGTCACAAAGCACTGTGCAAACTACAGGCAGACTGCTACAACACTGGCCCCCATTTCTTATGGGGGAATACACATGTACCTGCAAATACAGAAGGCTCTACAGGCATGTAACAGCAAGGAGTAACAGACACCTGTGTGAAGTGCATACCCACAACCAATCTGAACACAGCCACAGTCACATATGGTAAGCATACTTAATATTACAGTGTACGGATTGTGTGAACAACACCATCCTCATATGTGCCACTCACACATCAACTCTACATATACTGGGCCAATACACAGTGTATTCCGATGCCTGACTGTGGTATGGGACATGTGTAGGTCTGGACCTACAAACATGTATGCCTGTAGGGTACCATACACTGCAGCAGCATGCAGCATCACATAGCACAGGACCAAGAACAATGACATCTACCACAGTCTGTACACAGGCCAAGGTACATATTCACATTACACACTCTGTCGACAATCACCAGAAGTACACAGACCTCACTACTGTACACACTACAACAGAATATCCAGGTTTTGCCCTCATGTATAAGGCCTACTATACATAACATGTCTAGCAGTCTGGTATCTCATTGGATTGTTTTCAGGTATGATGTCAGTAAATAATGATGTACTGAACATATGCACCTCTTACTGCATAACGTATGTACAAAGGTTGACAGAATTGTGGCTGGAGGCACTAACACAGAGGCAATATTGACATGTTGCTGTGATGAACCCATACATTTACTGGTGTAACAGGGTTTGTTGTGACATATGTCTACTGAGGGATATGAAGTCATTAACTCACATGGCTGTCACCATGTACTCACTGCAATCCTCAGAGTATGCTACTGCATTTCTAAAGATAGGACATGTGTGAGTAATACAACACATGTAATACTCCAAACACTGGCCAGTCTGCAGATAGCCCTACAGGTGGGAGTTTCCCCACCCACATAGCACTGTCATGCCAGATATTAAATCATGTAGGCCACACAAACCCTGTTAAACCAACATTACTTCAAATGTAGAAGAGCAATACTTATATTATGTCCTCATGTCTGGAACATCCTCCTCCTGTTTGTTGGCCTGTCTCCACAATGTATGTTGTAAGAGGTATATCCAACTACCCCATGTTATGCTGTTTGTCAAACACCAACATGAACTCCTGCTTACATTGAATGAAAAGGGCCAACACCCACATGACTTTCTTAGTTATAGGAGTCTGTTTCCATGCGATTGGGTATAGGAATGATATCACAGCTGTTCCACATGCAATCAGCTAGTGAGGGACTGCAATTCATGCACAGGCCATCAGCTGATCATGAGCATCACTTACAAAACACAAACTGCTGCCAAAGCAAAGCAGGTGTACTTTTCCACATCCACCATAGAGGGAGTGAGAGAGAGACAGACAGAGACAAAGTAAGAAATGAAGAGCGTAGGAGAGTAAGAGCTAAGCATGTTTGTGTCACACACTTACCAGTACTGGGTTTCAACCCCCCCTGCCTGACTATGTATAGTTACTACACTTTTATGCAGGTATTGCACACACCATGGTGCTTACATGTTAGGGAGCTGTCCAAAGGTATCTTTGAAAGTAAGTGACAACAGCAACAGTGATAAAAGAGGGCTAAGGTAAGTGTAGTACATGTGGCTGTCCACAGAAGCAGGTGTCAAGGAAGACACAACCACACTCTCTTAGGGACTCACACACATTATCATAGTTGGCAGGGTCAGGATTAGAATTCCTAACTAACTAGTTTGCTACACTACAGTATTAAGCAGGTATCACATGCACCACAGAGGTTATCAGGCTGATATATGGGCAATGGCTATGTCAAGGTGACTGTCATTGGAAGGCATGCTACAGTAGGGCAATGGGAGTTGTAGTGAGTGTGAATGGCTTCCAAATCATTAATCTACACACACACACACACACACACACACACACACACACACACACACACACACACACACACACACTTGCCAGTACTGACATGCATGGGTTCATTGCTTCACAGGTGTGTAGTAGTTGACTGTGCCAGAAAGCTGCACAAGGCTAGGCAAATAGTAACATCTGGGTTACTATTGTGAGTGTCCAGTGCTGTGCAATGCTTGCCATTTATGTGTTCTATATTCCATAACATGGACAGTGTCTGGGTTGTGCACGTCCCATGTGCATGTTCAATGGGATGTGGAAGTGTACCTGGGGTCCGTGGGGGCATGTTGTGTGGACACATTGTTATCATCTGATGTGGCATTCCTGAGCTCATGTGGTGAGAACTGGCTATGGAACTGAAGTTGTGCCTACACCTACATTGACACATGATACAAGTATTCACTGGTGTTAGTGGCATCTGTCCATACAGGCATATGTATAAGGCATTGTATTTCCTTTGTGGGTTACATTTGCAGATTCTACAGTTATTGCAGATGTCCAGTGGGGGACATAGCAAAGGACCACTGTAAACAATCATTTGCCTATTGTAGGGATGGAACAGGGTGCCATGTCCTCTGTAGTCCACTGCAATCACACCGTGGTTACTATCTGTAGGCAACATGCAGGGAACTAACAATATAGTGGTTGTTGCCTAGCCAAGTGTGTTTGTGTATGAGACATGGGTGGGGAGTGTTCTCTGGGTAATACACGGGTTGCTTATATTGTTCACCAATCCATAATGTCACATGTAGGGGTATGGATTGTCTACACCAGCCTCTCTGCTCTTTGACATCTGTTGTCCCTGTAAGGTGGACATTGTGACATATAGTAGCTCCTCAATATAAGAAATTTGCAAAACCCACCCCACAATGAGTCCTGTTATTACACAATCACAGCTTCCTCTACACAGAATACTGATGACAAACACACACACACTTGACAGTACTGAGATTCAAACCCCTACATAGCTATGTATTGCTACTACAGTGTACCACATTTATCACACTCGCCATGGAGCTTACAGGGTTAGTCCTACTCCAACAGTGTATTTCAAGTTGAATGACATCAGCAGGCTTGCTAAAGTAGGGTAGTGAAAAGTGTAGTAACTGTGACTGGCCTCAAAAGCATTGATCCCTGCACACACAAGCAAACACTCACACAAACACAGAGTTTCACAATTGCCATGTCTGGGGTTAGAGCTCCTACTTAACTAGTACATCCCTCTATACCATTACACAGTTATAGCATGCACCAGGAAGCTCATAGGTCTAGCCTTATTCCAACAGTGCATTTCACGGTGAATGACATCAGCAGACTTGCTAAACTAGGGCAATGGAAAATGTAGTGACTGTGACTGGCCTCAAAAGTATTGATCCCTACCCACACAAACACACACACACACAGATTTTCACAGTTGTGGTGTCTGGGATTAAAACTCCTACCTAACTAGTACATCACACTATAGCATTACACAGTTATAGCACGCTCCACAGAGCTTAGAGAGTTACCCCTTCTCCAAAGGTGTATTTCAAGGAGAATGGCATCAGCAGGCTTGTCAAAGTAGGGCAATGGAAAGTGTAGTGACTGTGACTGGCCTCAAAAGCACTGATCCCTACACACACAAACAAACAAACACACACACAATTTTACAGTCACCATGTCTGGGATTAGAACTCCTACCTAACTAGTACATCACACTATAGCATTATGCAGTTATAGCATGTGCCACTGAGCTTATAGGGCTAGCCCTTCTCCAAAGGTGTATTTCAAGGTGGATGACATCAGCAGGCTTGCCAAAGTAGGGCAATGGAAAGTGTAGTGACTGTGACTGGACTCAACATCACACTACAGCATTATGCAGTTATAGTGTATTTCAAGGTGGATGACATCAGCAGGCTTGCCAAAGTAGGGCAATGGAAAGTGTAGTGACTGTGACTGGACTCAAAAGCATTGATCCCTACACACACAAACAAACACACACATAGTTTGACAGTTGTCATCTCTGGGATTAGTAGTCCTACCTAATTAGTACATCATACTACAGCATTACACAGGTATAGCTTGTGCCACAGAGCTTATAGGGCTAGCCCTACCCCAATGGTGTATTTCAAGGTGAATGACAGCAGCAGGCTAGCTAAAGTAGGGCAATGGGGAGTGCAGTGTGTGTGAATGGGCCATAAGCCATTCCTCTGGAAGTACACACACAAGACTCAGTCACACACAGCTTTACATTTTACAGGACAATGTATACAACTGCTAGATGAATAATGACATGTACTGTCATGTTGCACAGTTATCACAAGCACCACAGACACTATAGTGCTGATGGCTACCAGAAGCAAATGTCTGCAGTGATAGACATTTGCACATCATGTCATATTGGCCAATTGGATGTGTGGTGGGTGGGACAGGCCTCATGATGGGAAGCTCTTTGTCACTGTCTGTCACTCTCTTCCCCACATCTATATATGTATATGTTTGACCTATTATAGTGTGTTGTCCTTGGATATATGTGTGTATTCCTATCCGATGTGTGAACAAAGTATGACTGGTGTGCAATGTGGAGTGTGTGCACAGACATCTGAGACTGACAGATATGTATAGTCCACTGTTGTAGCCAGACATGGGCTTCATTTCTGTAAGTGTGGGAGCATGCCCAGTATGACCCTTTGTATTTTGTTGTCAGACATGGGCTTTGTTTCTCTAAGTGTGGGAGCAAGCCCAGTATGACCTTCTGTATTGAATGTGTAAATCCATTCCAGGTAGGTTGTACTCCAGTGCAGGCATTTGTATTCTACACCTACAGCTAGCAACCTGTTTCTGCAGGATATTTGTAGATAGGTTGACAATATGGGGTCACGATGGACAAAAGATAGTGGGATACTGTATATAATTGTGTCTGTGCTGCTTCTGTTACATGGTTTTGGTGTTAGCAGTGATATTCAGACCTATGTACTGTTTTGCACTGTGATGATTTATGTCATCAACTACTGACAGGTATATGTATTTGCTTGCAGTAATTTCCTGGGGAATACAAGATGAATGAAGCTGTGTCCAGTATTGCGGTCTGCAGCCTACATATTCTTACACAATCATGCCATTCTGGAGGGGGAGCTGCAGACACTTGCTGATGGGTCTGTGTAAATGGCTCAGCACCTTGGTATTGTGGTGGCTGAGGATCCCATGCTTGTACATCTATCGACTGACAGAATGGCCATATCCTACTGTGGCCATACCTCACAGCTTTACAGATTCACACAGGTTACTCAGAGGCAGGGCTCATATTTCTGGTCATTACCTCTTCACATTGTGGTTTACGAGCAGGTTTGTAGCCACCCATTCCTGTGTTTGAAGGCAGGGATAGTATGTGCACACATCTGAGTTTCAGACTTCACACAGTCCATGGCGCCCATGGTTCTACCCCCCCATTATTCTATCCTCTTCCTAACATTATGCAAATGATATCTGATAAGTATCCCTATAGTTATCACTTCATCCCAGCAGTATTTAGGGGTTGGTCCACAGTTCATGCGGTAGGACATGGTAGACATGCTACTGGGATTTGTCAACATGGCCTTGCATTTGTGTTCTCTGGACTGTGTTATGTCATTATTTGGGAAGCCATGAGATAACATACATTGGCAGTACATGTATGGGTGTAATAACAGTGGAGCACAGATTACCTGAGCTGGTCAAAGTAGCAGGATAGATTGTTGCACATGCACAATATGCAGGACTCTGTGTGTTAGATTGTTGTGTGTTGTATATTGTGTGAAAGTGGCATAAATACACACCACAAAACCGAAATCCAATAAACACACCACACCAGGAAACTGTAGGAAAAAGCTTTACTGGTGTATCAGGTACCTCGGCTTACGCCTTCAAGCAATATTCATCACACATACAGCTCACAATTATATACTAATACAATTAAGTAATAATTAAATAATTGGACTCAATTACATCTAATCAATTTCACATTAAATATAATTGAATATCAATTACCATACTCTTTCCCATTTAATAAATAAACACTGCAACATTTCATTTAAAGTGCTCTGCTCTAAAATATCTGGACTACATTCTATCTCATAAATAGCATCAATATTGTACACTTCTATACCTCTAACTGTCTAATATTGTATATAATAAGACTATATTTAAATAATAAATGTTTGAAAACATTCAATATTAGAAAGTACAATTTTAAACAGTGCAATTTTGGACATGCTTGAACAGACCAAATAACAGAGAAATCATGTACATTTCTGAATTTATCTGCCCTGCCTTACATTCAAATTTATGTCAAGATGTAATCCCCTTGGGCACAGAGTACCAAATTTAATAATGCATTTAGTTTCCAACCATGTCAATTTATTTATAAATTCATCTCCTTGACATTGACAGGGCTTGGCCAACACAATAAAAGAAGGATGTGTCTGAACCATCCTAATGTCTGACAAAATGTTCTGCAATGGGGCTCTCCATCCTACATCTCCTAATGTCACCTTGATGTTCCATTATTCATTTTTTCACTGCCCTCTTGGTCTGCCCTATATATCACTTCACTGTGGGACAGCCACACACTATTATATAAATTACCCTCCAAGATTCACAATTATATCGGTCCCTATCCTTATATGTTTTCTCATTAATGTTGACTCCATATAAACTTATAATCTTGTTACACGCTCTACATCTTCCACAAGGAAAACTACCTTTCCTTCCCTGTTCTTTATCCACTTTCCTAATAGATAACAATTCCTTTAAATTCTTGAATCTACTATAGGAGAAAGTGACTCTCTCTGGGAAGAGTTCCTTCAACTTCCCATCATTGGAAATAATAGGCCAAAATTTATTGACTAGCCTTTTCAAAGTTTCTGAAAAAGGTGAATACTTGTTGGGGGTGCTTATCAAATGTAACATCAGGCAGCAAGAGAAAATAAGGGCCGACATCTTGCAGCTGCAGATGCATTTATCAGAGGTTATGGCCGAAGCTGTTCTGGAGTCAAAACTGAATGATATTAAAGGCAAAGTGGAGAAGGTAGAAGAGTCAGTAACCCTTCAGAAAAAGGGTAAAATTCAATGTGATATCAATAACTACAAAAGCAATATGATTTTTGTATGGCAACAGAAAGAGACCAGGGGACGGCAGATGGGTCGGTGATCCAATAGTAAAGACCAAGAGGCACGAGATTCATCCATGTCCTCTGGGGAGACAGCATCAAGCAGTAAGAAGAGTGTTTCCTTCGAGGACTTAAATGAAGAAACAATGGATTCTACACAGTATAAAGGGACTTCTGAGACTTCCAGGGGCCGAGGGTGAAAATGGCAGGGGAATTTGAATACCAGCAGTAACAATGGTGATAAGAACTACAGGAACAGAAGGAGGAGAAATTAATGTACGGAATGAAGATACATGTCATTCAGTGGCAGATGTGACTTCTTTGTTGGACATTGGACTATGTATAAATGGAAACAATGTGAACAGTTTAAAAAATTTAAATTTATCCGACTTGACCTTAAACCAGGAGCTTGTTTCTCTGTTGGATAAAGGGGTAAAATTTATCCGCACGCATGTACCTAGCCTTGCTGATTTGATTCTGGAGATAACCCGCTTTTGCCGTAAGTTGCATCTAAGGGTATTTTTTGATAGTAAAAAGGTGAGTCATATCAAGAATATGTGGAAAATGCTAAAGAAACAATAAATGAGGAAAGTTGTGATGTTGATAATTTGTTTGGGGAAGATTCTTTGTTAAATATGTCTATTTATGACTAACAGGATGTTGATGCATTTGATAACAATTTGGTGGGGGGGATTCTACATGTGATAGCAATGTATTCTTCAATACGGGATATGGCAAATTGCAAATACCACAAGTACCTTATGATAGTCCATTTATGCCCCCAAAATTGTCTGCAAACATTTGTGTTTTTGAGAATGTGTTATGTAAGCAGGTGGAAATTGAATATCAAAATTTTAAAAGGAGCAGTAAGCAGTTTACTTTAACTAAAACACAATAGGAGGCTCTGCAACACCTTAGACAGAATTGTCACAGATACACATTTACACAGGCAGTCAAGGGAGGCAATTGGGTCATTATGACAAAAAATCAGTACAATAATATGGCCATGGCCCTATTGGAGGATGCACCAGTATATGAGGTAATGCCCTACAATCCAGTCAAAGAGTACAATATGCCCCTGCTGGAAATTTTGGAAAGAGGGGAAAGACTTGTTTTTTTGTTTGCAATGGATGTCAAGAAATTACACATAAAAAAACCCAAAGATGCCATGTTCAAAGTGATACCCAGGATACACAAAAGTATTCAGAATCCACCAGGGAGGCCTATAGTGTCTGGGAGGGGAGCTTACTTGCAGAATGTGGACATGTTTTTGGACTGGCAGCTTAAAAAGTATCTGGAAAAAATCATGTCATACATTAAGAAAGCAAAGGAGCTAGCAGACACCATAGGAGGCATGAAATGTTCTAAGGATTATTACTGGGCCTGTGTGGACATTAAATCTTTATACATAAACATCAAAAATAAATGGGGTTTGGAAGCAGTAAGATATATGCAGGGGGAAGGTCCACACACTGATTTTCTTGTATGGTTGTTGGAGTTTTCCCTAACCCATAACTGCTTCATTTTTGATAATAAATATTTCCTGCAAAAGGAAGGGACAGCTATGGAGGCATTACATGCCCCAGTATATGCCATCCTGTTTATGAATTATTTTGAGATGGCCTATGTTTATAATTCTGAGTTTTACAAACACAAAGTCATAGTGTTTAAGAGATACATAGATGATCTTGTTTTTGTTTGTAAGGGTGACGTGGAGGAATTCCATGATTTCATGCAGCATTTGCAGGATAATCATTTTGGACAGGAATTTTCATTTAATAATAGCAGAAAAGTTGTACAATATCTAGATCTGGAATTTTTTTGTGGGCAAGGACTACACTGTAGAATTCAAACCATTTTCTAAAGTCACTGCTGTCAACAATGTTCTCAGTGCTGACAGCATGCATGCTCCTCATTTGTTATCATCATTAGCACATGGTGAATATTTGCGCATAGCTAATAATACCTCAGACAAGGCAAGGTTAGGGATTGAGTTTGAGAGGGTTAGGAACAAACTCTTAAGCAGAGGTTATGACTTGGATATTTTAAATACAGCTGAAAACAAAGTTAGAAGACGATTGGGGCTGACACACATTATGATGCAAAAAGGATGTAGGTATTAGAAGGAAAAGATGGGATATGAACAAAGAAGAGGATCACGATAGAATGTTTTTTTGTTAACAAGAATTCACCTTTTTCAGCAACTTTGAAAAGGCTAGTCAATAGGTTTTGGCCTATTATTTCCAATGATGGGAAGTTGAAGGAACTCTTCCCAGGGAGAGTCACTTTCTCCTATAGTAGATTCAAGAATTTAAAGGAATTGTTATCTATTAGGAAAGTGGATAAAGAACAGGGAAGGAAAGGTAGTTTTCCTTGTGGAAGATGTAGAGTGTGTAACAAGATTATGAATTTATATGGAGTCAACATTAATGGAAAAACATATAGGGCTAGAGACCAATATAATTGTGAATCTTGGGGGGTAATTTATATAATAGGTTGTGGATGTCCCATAGTGAAGTGGTATATAGGGCAATCCAAGAGGGCAGTGAAAAAATGAATAATAGAACATCTAGGTAACATCAGGAGATGTAGGATGGAGAGCCCCGTTGCAGAACATTTTGTCCGACATCACGATGGTTCAGACACATCCTTCTTTTATTGTGTGTTGGCCAAGCCCAGTCAATGTCAAGAGGATGAATTTATAAATAAATTACATAGTTGGAAACTAAATGCATTATTAATTTTGGTACTCTGTGCAGAAGGGGATAAAATCTTGACATAAATTTGAATGTAAGGCAAGGGTAGATAAATTCAGAAAAGTACATGATTTCTCTGTGTTTTAGTCAGTTCAAGGATGTCCAAAATTGCACTGTTTAAAATTGCACTTTCTAATATTGAATGTTTTCAAACATTTATTATTTAAATATAGTCATTATATACAATATTAAACAATTAGAGGTATAGAAGTATGCAATATTGGTGCTATTTATGAGATAGAATGTAGTCCAGATATTTTAGAGCAGAGCACTTTAAATGAAATGTTGCAGTGTTTATTTATTAAACGGGAAAGAGTATGGTAATTGATATTCAATTATATTTAATGTGGAATTGATTATATGTAATTGAGTCCAATTATTTAATTATTACATAATTGTATTAGTATATAATGGTGAGCTGTATGTGTGATGAATATTCCTTGAAGGCGTAAGCCGAGGTTCCGGATACATCAGTAAAGCTTTTTCCTACAGCTTCCTGGTGTGGTGTGTTTATTGGATTTTGGTTTTGTGGTGTGTATTTATGCCACTTTCACACAATATACAACACACAACAATGGTGTGTTTATTGGATTTTGGTTTTGTGGTGTGTATTTATGCCACTTTCACACAATATACAACACACAACAACCTAACACACAGAGCCCTGCATGTTGTGCATGTGCAACAATCTATCCTGCTACTTTGGCCAGCTCAGGTAATCTGTGCTCCACTGTTATTACACCCACACATACATCTTACTACATTTCTACAAAGGATTGGGGGCACACCTGACAACTGTAAACATTTGCTATGACTGTACTGATATTTCAGGTACTCTCTTGGCTTCCATTTCATTCTGTATCCTGACCTATCATGCAGACTAGAGGCATATCAGTGTAGTACAGTTATTAGGTTTTATTGACCTACATTTCAGTTTCAGACTTCTTACCCTTCAGAACTAACATCCCACAGCCTGACCTGTTGTAGCCTGTCTGTGTAGGTCTGGAGGGGGGCTGTTCACCATTGCCATCAATCAGAGGCCTTAGCACAGCCTTTCTTTGTGTTCGTCTACACCTGTCCTGCCGTCTGAAATTCTTATTGAATATGTGAGCATCACTAACATGCATGTGTGTGTCCTATGGACACATATTTGGCCCACCACATATCCTGCAGTGGGTTTTGTAACCTTTTCTTGTACTACCTACTATGTTGACATCAGTATCTGTTATGGATTTCATGCTGCCGATATAGGTGTCTACTATCTGCTGCCATCCCATTCAGCCACCCATTTCCCTTGCATGCTCACATCCATACCATAGATACAAGTAGCAGATCATACTACTCCATTCAGCAACTGATAATGAGAGTGACTTACCTTGTGGCTGTACCAGTATTGAGGATAGTGCTGGAAGGCTGACTATGTCGGATGCACATAGTACACTCCCTATACATGATTAAGCACCGATAGTGTCATGTTTGGCATCCCTTTTACTGTATGTGCAAGTCAGAGAGAGGTGTCATTCCCTGGGTTCCTACCATGTCAGTGTATGTGCTATGCGTTGCCTCTTTGCCAAGGCCTGGGCATACAGGACACTCCTCCTTCTGCCTACAGGGGCAGGCTCAGGATTTTCCTCTTCTGAGTCCCTCTATGCCTATGCTGGCCTTGGCAATGATGGGGGGAGGCTGTGTGGCCCTGCCCCATGCTGTTCCTGATGCAGCTGTTTCCACAGGATCATATTGTGCAGCATGGCACATACTATGAATATTTGTGTACATGTAGCTGGAGAGTACGGCAAAGCTCCACCGGATATGTCAAGGCAGTGGAACCGTGACTTGAACATCCCAAAAACATGCTCTACAATGATCCTGGTTTATGCGTGTGCCTCATTATGGTGTTCTTGTTCAGGTGTGTGCGCACTTCTGATGGGTGTCAACAGCCACAGCTCCAGTGCATAGCCAGCATCCCCCACTAGATGGCCATATGGGATGTCCCCCCTGGCAAACGCCTGATACAGTTGTGAGCAATGTCAGATGTGAGAGTCGTGATAGCTTCCAGGGCTGCCAGCACATACATTCATGATAATGCCCTGGGAATTGCACATGACCTGGCAATTGATGGAGGGGAAGCCCTTGCAGTTTATGTAGACCCTGTCCTGCTCACCAGGTGGTGCTTTGATGTGGATGTGTGTGCAGTCTATAGCACCAACTACCTCAGGGTATTCTGCTATATGGTGGAAGAGGCACATACATCTGGTCAGTGCCTCACGGGCTGTGGGGAAATATATGTGCTCGTTCACATGTTTTGTCATGGCATCCAGGAACTGATGGAGTACTCTTGATGCTGATGCCTTTGAGACCCTCATGATATCCTCAGTGAGGAGGAGGAGGAGAAGAGTGTACAGACTACCAGGCACTACATGAGTTGGAGAAAGTAGAGTTCTATAGGGTGGACAGGGACATTCTACAGCAAATTGTTGAGCTGTGCTGGCCACTCCTCACACACAGAACCAACAGAGGGGAACCCATGCCAGTGGATACCAAGGTATGTCTAGGCTTAAGAATACTAGCCACAGGTACCTTCCAAAGGCCAGCAGGGGATATCATAGGGATCTCACAGGCATCAGCATCCAGGGTACTCCGCCAGTTTCTGGATGCCATGTCAGCACATACCGGTGAGCACATATATTTCCTCAACACCCATGAGGCATTCACCAGCAATATGTGTCTCTTCCAACAAATAGCAGAATATCCTGAGGTAGTGGGTGCTATAGACTGCATGCACATACACATCAAAGCACCACCCGGTGAGTGGTGTAGAGTCTACATAAACCACAAGGGCTTCCCCTCCATCAACTGCCAGGGCATTATAATGAGTGTGTGTGCTGGCAGCCCTGGAAGCTATCACGACTCCCAAATCTGACATATGATGCAGCTGTACCAGAGATTTACCAATGGGGATATCCCATATTGCCACCTAGTGGGGGATGCTGGTTATGCACTGGAGCCATGGCTGATGGCATCCATCAGAAATGCACACACACCTGAACAAGAACTCCATAATGATGCACATGCACAGACCATAATCATAATAGAGCATGTGTTTGGGATGCTCAAGTCATGGTTTTGGTGCCTGGACATATCTGGTGGAGCCTTGCAGTACTCACCAGCTACATATACCCAAATTGTTATTGTATGTGCCATGCTGCACAATATGATCCTGCAGAAACAGCTACAGCAGGAACAGCATGCAGGGCCACACAGCCTCCCACCATTGCCAAGGCCAGCACAGGCACAGAGTGACACGGAGGATGAAAAACCTGAGCCTAGCCCTGTAGGCAGAAGGAGGCATGCACAGTATGCCCAGGCCTTGGCAAAGAGGCAACGCATAGTACACACACTGACACTGTAGGGACCCAGGGACTGATACCTCTCACTGACTAGCACATACAGTACAAGGGATGCCAAACATAACACTGCCTGAGCTTTACTGTGTATAGGGAGTGTACTATGTACATCCAACATAGTCAGCCCTCAAACACTGTCCTCAATACTGGCCCAGCAAGAAGGTAAGTCACTCTTCCTATCAATTACTGAATGGAGTAGTATTTTCTCATACTTGCATGTATGATATGGATGCAAGCATGCAAGGGAATTGAGTGGCTGAATGGGAGAGCAGCAGACAGTTATATGGGATAGCAGGAAATTCATACCAAATACTGGTGTCAACATACTAGTAGCACTACACGAAGTGACAACCCCCTCCGCCATACATGTAATGGCCCAAAGAACTGTGGGTGTCAATAGGTCACACACATGGATGTTAATGAGGGTCACATACCCACCACCAGCCTCACCCAGCAGGACAGGTGTAGATGACCATGAAGAAAGGCGGGGCTAAGGCCTGCAAATGATGGCAATGGTGAACAGCCCCCCCCCCATCAGACCTACACAGACATACTACAGCAGGTCTGGCAGTTGAATTCTAGTTCTGAAGGGTAAGAAGTCTGAAACTGAAATATATCCCATTAAGATCTAACATGTGTACTCTACTGATATGTCTCCTGTCTGCATAATAGGTCACAAGACAATATGAGATGGAAGCCAACAGAGTAACCGAAATATCAGTACAGTCATTTCAAATGTTAAAGTCTGTAGGTGTGCACCCCGCCCCCAATCCCATGTAGAAATGCAGTAACAGATGGCCTGTAGCACTCTCAAATGGCCTACAGTCCTCTGGCAAAGGACCATGCCTCACCCATAGTGCCAATGTATGGAATGTCAGGGGGTCCCAGCTAACAACCTAACACAGTAAACAGAAAACAAATGCAAAGCCATGTTGACAAATGCCAGTAGCATGCCTCCCCATGTCCTACTACAAGGACTGTGGATCAGATCATAAATACTACTGGGGTAAAGGCCCAACTATAGGGATACCTCTGAGACATTGCTTACATAATGTTAGGTGGAGGAGAGAATAACAGAGGGGGGTGTGTAGAAGCATGGATGTCATGGAGTGTGTGAAGTCTGAAACTCTAATGCCCACCCATACTACTCCTGACTGTAAACCCATGAATGAATAGCCACAAAACCAGTTATAAACCACAATATGAAGGTAAACTGACCAGATATATGAGTCCTGCCTCTGGATAACCTGGGTGTATCTGTACAGCTGAGAGGTAGGGCCTCAGCAGGATATGGCCATTTTGTGAAGTTAAGAAAAGCACAAGGAGTGGATCCCCAGCCAGCATACTAACATGGTGCTGGACCATTTACACAGAGCCAGCAGTATATTGTCTGTAGCTACCCTCCACAATGGCAGGTGTGTGCCAGAATGTGTAGTCTATATGCCTCAGAGTATTGGTCTCAGTTTCATTCATATTGCATTTCCTGGTAAATAACTGTAAGCAAAGAATGATAACTGACAGTAGTTGATGACATGACACATCTCAGTGTAAAACAGTAGACGTCATAAAAGCTATGCTACAACCAAACATGTCACACAAGCAGCACAGACAGCAATAGTTACAGTATCCCCATATGTTAAGCCTATTGTGTCTCCATATTGGCAACCTATCTACAGATATCCTGCAGAAACAGTTTGATAGGTGTACCTGTAGCACACAAAACCCTGAGTGGATGCATACACTCAATATAGAAGGTCATACTGGGCATGCTGCTACATTTAGATAAATGAAGCCCATGTCTCACAACACAGTGGACTACAGATATCGGTTATTCACAGCTGTCTGTGCAAACACACCAAATTGTACATCACTGATACTTCACACACACACATTGGATAGGAATACTCACACATATCTAAGACCAACATAATATAATATGTCAAACATACACACACACATATGTGGGGAAGAGAAAGACAGACAGCAACAGAGAAAATCCCATTATGAGGCCTGTCTCACCCACTGTACATCCCATTGGCCTGTATCACATGATGTGCTGATGTCATTCAATGTAGAAATACCTTTGGTTAGCCCTCAGCCCTATAGTCTCAGTGGTGCTTGTTATAACTGTGTAACACTACAGAACAAATAGGTATCCATGTAGCAGTTGTAATCTCAGTCCTGTCAAATGTAAAGTTGTGTGTGAGTGTGTGTGTTTCTAGATGAATGTGGTTGAGGAGGACATTCACACCAACTAAACTTCCCTTACCCCTCCATCAGCACTGCTACTGATGTCACTTACCTTCAAAGATACCTTTGGACAGTTCTTCAACATATAAGCTCTGTGGCACTTGTGATAACTGCCTAATACTATAGTATCGCAAACTAGTTAGGTAGGAGGTCCACCCCTGATCCTGGCAACTGTGTAAATGTGAGAGAGTGTGTGTATTCTTGTAGAGACCTAATTTTGTGGTCATTCACACTTACAATACTTCCCTTACCCCTCCTTTAACACTGCTGCTGATGTCACTCACCTTCAAAGATACCTTTGCACAGCTCTCCATCATATAAGCTCCATGGCATGTGTGATAAATGTGGAGCAATATAGTCGCAATAACTACATAGGTAGGGGCTTGAATCTCATTCTTGGCAGGTTTGTGTGTGTGTGTACATATGTCCATACCTCAGAGACTCTGGCCCCATTTATACTGAGTACACATCTCAGTGCCTGACTTTAGCTGTCCTGCAGATATCATTCACCTTAGAAGTACCTGTTGGCAACCCTAAACTATGTAAGGTCATTGGTGCATGTGGTAAATACGTAACATAATGGTACTAAAAGATAGATAGAGGTTTGAACCTCACTCTTGGCAAATGTGGGTGTAGGGTAAAATATTTTGTGGAATCCCTCACCCACTACATCACCCAATGCCAGTATTTACAAGGGCGAGTGTTGTTCCTCATCTTAGAAGTACCTTGGGACAACATCTATCCTATATGCTCTGTGGCACATGCGATACATGCGTAATACTGTAGTAGCAATACATAGCTAGGTAGGGGATCAAAACTCAGTACTAGCAAGTGGGTGTTTGTGTGTATGTCATCAGTATCCTATGTGGGGGATGATTTGATGTGTAATAACAGGATCCATTGGGGAGTGGGGTTTTCTAAATTATTATGTTGAGGACCTAGTATATGTCACAATGTCCACATTACAAAGCCAACAGTTGTGAAACCCTGTAGAGGTTGGTGTAGACAATCCACAGTCCTAAATGTCTAGTGCCATGTGCAATGACTACGTGACAGTATGGATTAGTGAACAATATAGGCAACCCTTCTAATACTCAGAGACCACTCTCCACCCACGAATCATACACACATGCTTGGCTAGGCAACAGCCACTATATCAGTAGTTCCCCTGCATATTGCCTCACAGATAGTACCCACAGTGTGATTGCAGTGGACTACATGCCTGTTGACCACAACAGTGCCACTGACATCAGAAAGTACTTTGATGTGTTACATCTCCTGACTGAGTGTGTGTTATACAGCAAGTAAAATGACATGGCACCCTGTGCCATCCCCTCAGTAGCCCAATCAATGTGTACAGTAGCCCTTTTGCCATGTTTCCCACTGGACACCTACAACAACTGTGGAGTCTGCAAATGTACCCCACAAAGGGAATACCATGCCTTATACACATGCCCTGTATGGATAGATGCCAATAACTCCAATGAATACACGTATCATACTGTCAATGTAGGTGCAAGCACAACCTCAGTTACATAGCCAGGTCTCACCAAATGAGGTCAGGAATGCTACATCAGAAGATACCAATCTGTCCACACAACATGCCCCAGAGACCTCAAGCACACTTCCACACTTGGACATGTGCACAATCCAGGCACTGTCCATGTTATGGAATATAAACCACATACATGGGAAGCAGTGCACATCACTGGCCACCCACAATAGAAATATGGATGAGTGGATGGGGAATACAATACCCACCCCTGGGGACCACTCCATATACTCCTGAGCCACACTGGAGACTATTTTCATGTGGCCTGATGCCAGGGTATTCCCTTGGGCTAGCATTGTAGAGTCTTCAGGCCTATTCACCTACTACACACGAATGAAGCAATGAACCTATGGATCACAGTACTGGCAAATGTGTGTGTGTGTGTGTGTGTGTGTGTGTGTGTGTGTGTGTGTGTGTGTGTGTGTGTGTGTGTGTGTGTGTGTGTGTGTATGTGAATAGTAATCCCAGTGTGTTTGGTTGATAAATATCCCCTGTGGCTGTGGTTATTAGCAATCGCAGGTGTGTCCAAACCAGAAAATGTACCATTCTCCATTCTACAACAGATGTTGTAAATCAACATATACCTATGTACAATCCTCAGCCCTATAATCTGTGAGGCATATGCAATCACTGTGTTACAGACCAGGGATTACCGTGCACATAATGTACCCTGTCTATGACATGGTGGATGTGTTACCACACTGCCATACCCTGTGGCCTTGCTGTAGGGCCACATCCTAGTGACACACAGACCCCTAGAATGGAAATGAGATACAGCATGTGTGAACACATTCATTCAGCACTTCACTTGTGGGGGGGGGGAGAGGGGTAAATCTGACACTGAATGTGTTGCCAAGACTGTGGCCAATATCTGTTGTCTCAGGCTAGGTATTAGCATTGTGCGGTAACCTGCAGCACTTGTGCTTAAAGCTGTGGAGGTTGTTGATGTAACTATCAAAGGCTGTTGTGACTGTCATCAGTGCCTGCTGCATCACTGCTGCCATAGATGCCTGTCAGGGATTCCATGAGGGATCCAAAGTTGTGTTTGAGGCTGATAAGGGAGTTCAACAGTCATGGGACACCACCTTTCCCTGCAACAGTGACCTCCTTCTGATGCACACTTTAGTAATGGCAGGGGACCATCACATTGTCTCCCAGTGTTTGGAGGACAGTGTCTGGGTTCTGTTGGCTGTGCCTAGTACCATGCATTCATGTACCTATTTGTTCAGTGCCTATGTATATGATTCCACAGTCATGCAGCTATTTCCCATTGCCATTGATGTAGTGAAGACATCCACCCCTGTTTTCATGGCTGCAAAGTCAGCTTTGGAGCGGTTTTGCCAGGATGTTATCTTTGTGGGGGGGGTGTGGCTGACATGTTGGGTTCCATGTTGATTACAGCCTGTGTGAATCTCACCATGCAGGGATTGACATCTGTGGATGAGCAACAGTCCCATATTTAAGTGATCAACACAAGTCAAGGTTGTTGCATCCTCTACCAGGGGTCAGTATGAACTGGTCTAAGGCAATGGAAATAATGAATCCCAGAAGTGTTGGGCCACTGTACTGGCACTTGGCTACATTCCCCAGGTGATGGAGGGGTAGTTGAAGACTTGTGCTATGTCAGTGTTGCATTAGACTATCATAGATGGCAGGGTGTTGAGAAATGTGCATTGATAGTCTAGGGAAATAGATGTGGAGCCATAGCAGGCTATGGTCTGGATTGCACTATTACCCCAAGGTAGTTGTACCGGAAGTATCTTCAATGCAGTATGATGGGATACTAGTCTGGAGGTGTTCCTATCCATAATGAATATGGAGACAACACCACTTGTGGAGATGTGGTGTGGTCCATGTTTGGGGGCTGACAGCTGTGGAATGTGTCATAGCCTCATACTGCTCTCTGCTGCTGTGAACCACCTCTCCATTACAGCAGACATGTGTCCTCCACTCTGACTGCCTTGAGTGACTGCATCCTGACAGTTAGGTGTCCACTGTTGAGCAGCATGACCCTCAGATTGCATACATGTGTAGCTGGTATGGTGGTAATAACATTAGGAACACTGCCTAATAAGGCAGCATAGGGGTGGAAAGACACTTAGCCTGTACCTGGCAACCTAGTGGTGACAGATGTAGGACATCCATGGCAAGTAATTGGGTTCTGTCAATCATGTCATCCCAAGCAGAGAGGTTCTGGATGCCCTGAGAATGACACATAGCACGTAAGCCAATGTTGCTGTCAATAATCTGTTGATAGTACCGCAGCATCATTCTGTGTGACAGTGGTAGACTGCCCAGGGCTACTGCCACACCTGCCAGGACCACATAATCAGAGAGTTCAAACATGTCTCCTGTCATGTAGTCCAGGGATGTGTGTCCTAAGTCATTCACACCCACATGGATATGGAGTGATACTCGTAGTTGTTGTGGAGTGACATGACTGACTGTGTCATGTGTTAGATGCTGGCATGTGATAGATATTTGGCTGTTACCTACTCCATATTCAACTTAGTGAGTGGGATGTGTGTGCCTCAGTATTGAGTTACCCATGATCACTGTATTGTGCAAGGTGGTTAGCCTTAGGCGCTTAGGTTGTTGGCACACTGTGTAGGTTAAATATGTATCCCTTGGCATGTGCCATGTCATGGTGTCTGAGTGGATTTCTGCCTTGCTGGTCTGTGCTGTTTGGATAAATGTTCATGGAGTGCCTATGGGAAGATGAGAGTGTGTTTTTTTCACTGTATGTCATGGCTGTCAAAGTGGGTGTAATGGTGAGATATGTGTTCCACATTGTGTGGTGCAGGTATTGATCTTGTCCTCTTTACCTGCTAGTCCAGTCTTTGCTGAAGAGTGCATATGTCCACATTGGGTGATATATGGGTAACCCTCACAGGTCAGAGTGTTTGGAGTTTAGAGGGGAGGGTTATCTGTGTACACGAGGCAGTTGCAACAGTGCCCCAGAATGGACAAGTGCACCAGGTTAATGGGTGAAAGCACAGATAACTGCCCTTCAAACATGCTAGGAGGGGTGGACATAACTAGTAAGTACTGGGGCTACATCTGTGATGAACGAGTACTACTGACAGCTCACAAGTGTGCCACACTTCTTGATACAATAACCTGGTGAAGTGCCAAGGTATAATGCTAGTTGAAGTGCAAAACAGAAAGAACTAGCACGAACTAGCATCACTCAATGCAGTCCTTAAAATGGAGAACATCGACATCTGTGCAGTGACAGAGACCTGGTTCAAGGCTCCAGAAAGCATCTCTGCATTACCAGGCTATAATTCCTACCACACCTTTCGGCCACCTAACCTGGACTGAAACACTAAAGGCAGAGGTGTGTCCATAGTCATTAAAGATATCCATACCTTTGGGCTAGCTGTTCAGCATAATGCATCTGAGATTATCCAAGTGAAACTAACTCGGGGCAAGTTAGCAATCCAAATTGTAGCTTGCTACAGATCCCCCACCATGCTCCAGGATTCCCACTCCTCATTTCTTGATACATTGGAAAATATTAGGGTACAACCCAACACCCTAATAATGGTCGATTTCAACTACCCCACCATTAACTGGGAAAACTACTCATGTGCCAACTCTTCTGCTCAACGTTTTCTGGAATTCATAGATTCCAATGCCTTGGATCAACTTATCCATACCCCCACCAGGGGCAGCAATATCCTAGACCTGGTCATTACCAACATGGGTGACCGGTGTTCCACAGCAGAGGTGAATTCCTCATTGGTCAGATCCAACCACAAGCTAACCACCCTAGACATCCACATCCCAACCCCCACCCCTCATTAGGGAAACCACATTAAAAAATTTCTCTAAAGCCAACTTCACACTTCTTAAGACAGAAGTGGCAAACATCACGACACCCATGCAGATGGACAATAGAGGTACGATTGTTGAATCCTATGCAAATGCACTTTATAAGCACTTACATGAGTGCATGGTTCATGGTATCCCTAACAAAACCAACATGCTGTCCTCCAAAAACAGGAAGCCAATCTGGTGGTCCCCTGCCATAAACAAACTCTACAACAGAAGAAAGAAATTATTGCAAAAAAGAGTAAAACCCCATGATTGGCAGAACTCCCTGGTCAGCCTCAGTAAGAAGCTGAGATCCCTCATAAAATCCTCCAAAGCTTGTTACAAAAACAAAATCACCACTGATTCTAAAGACAACCACAAAGCATTCTATAGCTGTGTTAAGAATCTCAGTGGCAACACTCAGATCTGCTCTGAGTTTCAGCACAATGGCACTAAATATACAGAACCAACTGATATTTCCAGCATCCTGGAAGATAGGTTCAGTGCTAACTTTACCCCCCTCTCACCCCCTAAAGGGCCTATCTCTATACTGGAAGAAAGCAAAGTTCCTGTAATCACGGCTGCACAGGTAAAAAACAAACAGCATCCATGGAACCTGACAACATCTCAGGCTGCATTCTACATGAACTACAGAACAAAAAGGCACCCCACTTAAGTACCATGTTCAATCATAGCCTCACCTCATGCTTTGTGCACACTGAATGGTGCACAGTGATGGTTATCCCAGTCCACAAAGGGGAGCCACCACAAACCCCGGGGACTACCGCCCCATTAACCTGATGAGCCTGGTCTGCAAGGCCATGGAACGTATCATCATGGAACTTATAAACAAAGATATTGGTAATCTCCAAACTCTGGACCCCACCCATTTTTGGGTTTGTAAAAGGCAGATCATGTTTCCAAAACCTGATCAACTTCTTTGAAGCAGTCACCAAAGCTGTAGATGAGGGTAAGGTGGTTCACACAGCCTATTGAGATCTCGCCAAGGCTTTTGACACCATCTCCCAATCTGGAATTATAGATAAACTCACTAAACTAGATATAAATCCCTATGTTACAAGATGGGTTGCCAACTGGCTCACTGACAGAACCCACACTGTGAAAATAGCAGACTCCAAATCCGACTTCAGACCAGTCTCAAGTGGAATACCACAGGGTTCAGTCCTGGGTCCTCATCTTCTTCTGGCTTTTCCCAGTTAGGGTCACCACAACAGATCACCTGTCTGCTCATGATTGGCAGTGGAGTTTAATAGTGTTGAGTTGCCAACCCAGTGCTCAATCTTCCACAGAAGGCACACACATGCACACACTCACACCTAGGGCCAGTTTAGAGTGTCCAATCCATCTACAGCATGTCTTTGGGAGGAAACTGCAGCACCCAGAGGAAACTCACACAACTACAGGGAGGACATGCAGACTCCGCACAGAAGGTACCCCAGCGAAGGATCGAATTGGAGAACCTCTTGCTATGAGGTGCCAATGCTAACCACTGCACCACTGTGGCCACCCTCAGTCCTGTGTCCTCTCCTGTTTGGTATCTATTTCTCTGAAGTACAGGTTAACACAGAAGGTCTTTGGTTAATGAAGTTCGCAAATGACTGCAAGCTTGGAGCCATAATCGAAGCGCCTAACGATGTGGACATCCTATAAAAGGGCCTCACTGAGACAGATGCCTGGTGTCAAAGCCATGGCCTCAAGCTCAATGCCAAAAAGTGCATTGTCATCCCCTTTAGTAAAATCTCTGTACCATGAACTACCACATAGGCGGTAGTCTACTTAACACCAAAAGTATGATAAGAGACTTTGGGACACAGGTGGACAGTAGTCTCTCCTTTGATAATCACATCACCACAGTAGTCAGAAAATCCTTCTATGGGGCACACCTCATCACAAAAGGTTTCTCATCCAGGAAAAAAGAGGTCATTATTTTCGTCTACTCGTCACTCATTAGACCCATTATAGAGTACAACGTCCCTTTTGGTATGAACATCACAAGACATCTACAACAACTGGAAAGGCCACAGAAAAACCTTACAAAGAGGATTACTGGCCTCAAACAGATGCCCTATGCAGACCATCTCAAAAATCTCCAGCTTTACTCCATTGTATATCGCCTATTCTGAGGTGATCTCTACCTAACATACAAAGCTATGTCAAACCCAGAGTTGTTGGACATGCTCCACTTAAAGAAATCCCAATCCTTCTGAGCACACTCTAGGGACCTAAACCTTGTCACCACAATAAACAGAACATGCTGGAGGGATAGATTCCTGTCCCAGAGACTTCCCATAGTCTGGAAAACTGCCTATCTCTATCAAACAAAGCTCCTCATTAGCACTCTTCAAGAAAAATTTTGATGCTTGGATGGGAAATAGGAAATTCACCCCGGGGATCACTTCTGTGGCTCTGCTCGACAGGGGCACAGGAAAATAATTTTCTTGGGTGGCGAATGCAGGGTACCTTTTTGGCTAGGCTTATATAGGCCCTAGGGCCAATAGCCTAGTACCTACCTATGAAACGTATGAACCTATGTACGGGTGGAACAGAAGGCAGACTGTCTGCCACCTGTAATAATTTACCACAGCTGTGTAGTTATCAGCAGCTTTGGCCAACTGAAAATTCAGTAAGCTCTGTAGGGCATATGGTAGCTATGTAACACTATAGTAGACATACCTAGCTATGCAAGATTTCTAATCCCAATACTGGCAAGTGTGTGTGTGAATCATGTACTGTCTGGTTCATACCATTTTGACCTGTGTACTACACTTTACACTTCCCTTCACTCCAATTTAGTAGACCTGTTGATGTCATCCACCTTAGAAGTTCCTTTGGAAGAGCTGGACATGTATAAGGTCTGTGGCATGTCTGATAACTGTGTAGTACTATAGTAGGAATAGCTAGATAGGCAAAAGGTTTTAATCCCAATACTGGCAAGTGTGTGTATGTATCTGTGTGTGAATCATATTCTGTCTGGCTCATACCATTTTTGACCTGTGTACTACCTTTTATACTTCCCTTCACTCCAATTTAGTGGATCTGTTGATGTCATCCACCTTAGAAGTACCTTTGGAAGAGGTGGCTATATATAAGCTCTGTGGCGCATCTGATAACTGCGTAGAACTATAGTAGGAGTACCTAGATAGGCCAGAGTTCTAATCCCACTAGTGACAAGTGTGTATGAATCATGTACTGTCTGGCTCATGCCATTTTTGACCTGTGTACTATCCTTTACACTTCCCTTCACTCCAATTTAGTAGACCTGCTGATATCATCCACCTTAGAAGTACCTTTGGAAGAAGTGGACATGTATAAGTTCTGCGGAGCATCTCATAACTGCATAATACTATAGTAGAAATACCTCAATAGGCAGGAGTTTTAATCCCAATACCGGCAATGCCAAGAAATGTATAGTTATCCCCTTTGGGAAAAAAACATGTACCTGTGAATTACCACATAGGTGGCAGTACAATAAACACCGAAAGTGTGATAAGAGACTTAGGGGCACAGGTGGACAGTGATCTCACCTTCGATAACCACATCGCCACAACAGTCAGGAAATCTTTCTACATGACCCACCTCATCACTAAGGGCTTTTCATCCAGAAAAAAGGAGGTCATTGTGCCACTGTACTCATCCCTCATTAGACCCATAATAGAATACAATGCCTCATTTGGTATGTACCTCTCAAGACATCTGCAACAACTGGAAAGGCTGCAGAAATACCTCACTAAAAGAATCACAGGCTAAAGCAGATGCCCTATGCTGACTGTCTAAAAAAACTCCACCTATACTCTGTTGCATATCATCTACTCAGAGGCAGTCTCTGCTTAACATACAAGGCCATGTCAAACCCAGAGCTGTTGGACGTGCTACACTTAAAGAAATCCAAATCCCTCAGAGACACATGCACCAGGGATCTAAACTTTGTCATCACAATGAAAAAAACATGCTGGAGGGATAAGTTCCTGACCCAGAGACTCCCCAGACTCTGGAATAGACTGCCCATACATGTCAAGCAGAGCACCTCTTTGGCCCTCTTCAAAAGGAACATTGATGATTGGATGGAAGATAGGAAATTCACCCCGGGGTTCATGTCAGTCGCCCTGCTAGACAGGGGTCCAGGGAAGTAAATACTGTAGGAAGAACTAGCCAGGGAATTGTTATGACTAGGCTTGTATAGGCCCTAGAGTCAATAGCCTAGTACCAACCTATGAACCTATGAACCTATAAGTGTATGTGTATGTATGTGTGTGTGAATGTACTGTCTAGCTCATACCATTTTTGACCTGTTTACTACCCTTTACACTTCCCCTCACTCCAATTTAGTAGACCTGTTGATGTCATCCACCTTAGAAGTACCTTTGGAAGAGGTGAACATGTATAACATCTGTGGTGTGTCTCAAAACTGTGTAGAACTATATTAGGAATACCTAGATAGGCAGGAGTTCTAATCCTAATTCTGGCAACTGCTTGTGTGTGCTTGAGGATCATAGCTTTGTTAGTTTATATCATCTTGATGTGTATACCATACACGGCCGGTGACCACCTCCCGCTGCCATTACTTTATATAGTGTGGTAACAGCATTTGCCTCATGTGCAGCAGGTTTAAACTATTCTACAGTCCTCTGTACAGAGGTGTCTGGAATATCCATATGTTTTAAACCTATACGTGGTTGGAAGTGGTCTGTGTGCCTTAACTATGCCCATGTATGTGATGTGACTTTCTAGCCAAATAGGCCACAGTGAGTGTACTGACACAAATGGCAGCATGAGGTATCATACCTGACTGAAACATCATGTTGATAGGATGTCTGCCACCCTCACAGGTGGGCAGCTTTGTAGGTGCAATACATGAGTCCAGATGCTTGGTTTTGCAAGTGAACTGTACCTGTTATGGGTCACAAGGCTAAAGGAGGTGTGGACTGTCATATTGTGGACCTAATTAGTATGTAACAGGAACACCTTGCATCTTAAGAGGGGGTGTGTACACAATTTATATCCACTGTACACCAGTAATGTGTCATGTATGACCCTACCTTAGTCCATTTGTCCAGCACAATTTGCTGGCCTCTGTCCAGATGTCTTGGCTCAGACAAGTTGTGAGGTATACTACAGGAATGTTGAATTCACATCAGATAGGCCCCAGGGATGACCACTGTGATGCAATACAGTTATCCCCAGCACAAGTGAACATGCAGAACAAGCAATATAGCTATTACATAAAGCAATATACTAATGGTTGTGTGCATGGTAAATTGCATGGGCTTCACATGCCTGGAGTATTGCCAGGCAACAACAGAACAATGCCATACTCACCAGCTTCAGGCTGCTGTCCTATATGCAGACCAGAGGGTCCTAGGTAGTTGTGAGAGGGAGTTATTGTCAGCAGACATACATGTGGCCTTGGTACAGGATGGATGCAGCATGTCTGCACATCTACAGTACTAACTGCAGTAATACACAATGTCCTGTCCTCATTAGATGTGCACTTCTGTGCATTAGAAAACCCCATCCACAACTGCAATTGGACCTGACGCATGCAGATACAATAAAGATACATGTACGTCTGATACATTAGTGTACTAATCCCCACTGGGCCCTTACCTGCACGCTCCTCATCCAGTGTGTGTGTGTGTGCAACCCACCTTCACAATGCTTCCCTCAGCATCATGGCTTGTGCATTCAGGGTGTGGCCCAAGTGTGGTGAGGAGCTCCTCGGTGTGTGTCAGTGGGGGCTGGATGGCTGGGCCCCCACCTATGGCTAGCCAGTCCCTCACTACAGCAGCAGCCCATTGATGTGCATGGCATTTGAGGTCAGTGGCTCGATGCTGCATATGCTCATAAGTTCTGCTGTGCAGGCTGGAATCATTTACCTTGTGGACCATACTGTTCCACAGGGCAGTCCTCTCCTGCACATCTTCTGCTCTCCATCCAAATGACAGAGCATAATGTCTAATCACATATTGGGTGATGATGTCTGTTTCCCCAACAGAGAATGCTGGTAGGTGAGCACTCTGCATGTTACCTAGAAGGCATAAACAGGAAAAAGGTAACAGAACCTCACAGGGTTGTCAAAATGCACATCAACAGTGGATATTACTTGCAAATAATCCACACTACACCAAAACTCTCCAAGCTATCATGGCTATAGCATCTTGCATTACACGCCTGGCCCTGAGCTATCTTATTCCCCCCAATGTTGGACACTTGATTGCATAATCCTCTATCCCCCATTCATTTATGTGTAGAGGGTTGACAGTGGATATCTTCCATGTGGATGGTGTGTGGATAGTGGCAGGTCTTTGTTTGACTGTGGTGTGTTATGGAGCTCTGAGCACATGCTTGAATTCATGTAGGAGGCAGACACTGATGTTATTATGCCCCATGGAGATATGCTGTTGTTGCCATCAGTAGGCAATATGTACATGCTCACCATTGCTGAGGGGAGGAGTGTGGTTGATGTTCATATTTCCCTGTACAACTGTGGTGGACCGGGTGGCGATGTTCCCACCTAACCTGTGTGATGCAGGTTGCCTATATTCATGGCATGTGTGTATGAGGTGTTCTTTACCCCCAGTACAGGGTGAATTGTGTTGTTTCATCTGAGACTTGCAACATATGTGGAAACATGGTTCCAATTGTCCTTGCTGGTGTGGATATGTCCGATTCATAGTCATAGTCAGCCTTACAGGAAGTCACCTGTGAACTTACATGCTTGCTCAGATATAGGTGGACTTGCTTCAAAGTTGTTGCCTGCACCTATGTGTCCCTGTACAGCCAATGTAGGAACCTATTATATGGTTTGTGTATTGCTGCTGTCCACCAAAGGGAATTACTCTACCTTGGTGGAGGCTGGATATACAGGTCAGGTACTGCTGTGTCCATATAGCTACAGTGGATATAAAGGGTAGATACCCCTGATACACTGCCTGGTATTTGTGCAAATGGAACTTGACATCGCAATAACTCATTTCATAACAATTCCCACCTGTAGTGTGACCTATAGCCTGTACAATTCAATTGAAAACATAGCAATCAGGTCTGTGAAAACATATGGACATAATACTCAGTACAATAAGTCAGCTGAATGAGTGTGCACACCCTTAAACTGATATGTTGTGTATGCACCTCTTGAGATGGTTACAGCATTCATCTGTCATGGTCTGGACTCTAACATCATGGCACATCTTCACTTGGCAATAGTTGGTCACCTTCCTAGAAACACCTTTGATTCTATTTCAATGAAATTGTACAGGTTAGGGGTCACATAAAAATGAGAAACATTATGAAATTATCTTCTGTGGTCTGATTGTCATATAGAATACATACCTGGCATTCTAACAGGGGTGTGTACACTTGTGATATCCACTGTATATAGGTGTGGATATAGCTAGCTGGTAATGGTTGGCATGGACAGAGGGTCATAACACAGGTGGATACTTATCTGATTAATAGCTGAATATCATGCCTACTCTAGTAGCCATATCAGTGTCAGGGCACTGCAACAACCAGTAGCTGTACACATTTCTGTCTATTGTATGCACTGACACTGATACTACACACATGTGCAACATGCACAACCTATGTACCTGAAAGATTGAAACCCATGTAATTTAGTTTTGTACCTTCCAGCTGAGCATAAGCATACATACATGTGCTCAGGGGATACCTGCTATATATTTCTGTTATATGTTAGTATGGCACACTGTAGTTACAGTCTTGCCACTCAATCATACTTCTCAACCTGTTACAGCAGTACATCTGGACAATGGCACACATAAATGGATGTCAAAGGGGACATCAGTATTGATACTTTATTAATATAGCTGCACCATACATTAGTATGTTGATTGCACAGTAGGGTTTGGCATCACTGTGATAACCTGGAAGATGTCCAACAGTCATAAGTCAGCTATTATGTTAAAATGTCATTGCTCACAGACCTGCCAATGGTTTGGCTGACATAACACAGGTATATGTGTATGTGACTACAGATATCAATCACACGTGCTTATTTTCCAACAGAACACTGTACAGTTGAATGTTATTAATTCAGTATATCACATGCAGTTCAACACACATGTCTGCAACAGTACTTTACTATGCATATGCCCTCTATAGATCTTTTAGCTTTACAAGGCAGTGTGTCATACTCATAATTACAGGTAACATGGATATGGAAAACATCCCATTAACTGGCCTAGCAGTGGCACAGTCTCAACTGTTTGACAGACACCCCTGCGGTTGTCATATATGAGCTGTCCTTTCCCAGGGCGAGTCAGGCTCCTAAGCCTTGATCCCACCTCACAACCTCTCAGAGCATCACATCTGGACAATGCCTAAAATGATGGGGGAGGGAATAGGGCAGAGTTTAAGTATCCCTGTTACAAACATAGGAAGCTCATAGAATTATACATTTAGCATTATGGTGAATATTCTTAAGGATGTGGAGTCTTAAACTCAAGTATTTGTCATTACCTGATGACTTCAATCCTCAGCTATTTGCCAGAAAAGTACAGATCTCAGGAGAAACAGACAAAAATGCATGATGGTAAAATGTAGACATTCGGTGAAGATCTGTACAGTTGAGAGGTATGTCTGTGATATCTCCCACTGCAGAGAGGGCCAGATGCTATGGCCATAGCAGCTGTTTAGCAGGACATTAGTACAGCATGTCTTGTTGGGACATATATTCCTCCAAATCATATTTTCCATTATTACAGACCAAGTAATTGGTCAATTCAATTACTTGCTTACATGTTCCACTTACCTTTTTTCTTTCCTCTCTTCCATTTTGTTTCATTTGTTATCTCTCTCTCTCTCTCTCTCTCTGCACTACAGAGATAGAGCTGGTTTGAATAGGTGGCAGCATGGCTTTTGTAGGCGATGCTCATAACCAGGTGATGGCATGTGCACCTATTGGGGTTCCCCACTTGCTAACTGCATGCAGAGCAGCTGTGTAGTTCTTCCAATAGCCAATGTCATGGCAACACACTCCTATAAATAAGTACTACATGTGGGCATTGGCCCTTTCCCTTACTTTTGAGGAAGACATCCTGGAGTTGTGTCAGCTACTACCTCTTACTTGTGGAGACAAGCCAACTAAATGATGGGGAAGGTTCAAGACTTAGGGGCAGAATGTGAGTATTGCTGTTATATGTTTGGAATACTACTAGTTTAACAGGGTTTGTCTGCACATGTTACTTCTGCATGGGTTTCAGTCTGACAAAGTTTTGTCTCTGCATAGCTCTCAACTGTAGGGCCATCCACATAATGGCCACAGATTAGCCTGTTATGTATGGGCTGCTCCCCAGACAGGTGTTGTCCTTTGCAAATCAGTAGCATACTCTGGTGATTGCATTATATAGATGGTAACATCCATTTGTTTTTCTGACTTTATATCCCCTCAGAAAAGATATGTTACAACAAACCCTGTAACACCAGCAACATTCTCAGTTTATAGCAGCAATATTTCTTGCATGGCTTGTGTATATGGGCTTCTGTCCACCAATTATGTCAGACTTTGTCCAGATGTCATTCAGTAGTAGGTGGATAGGTATACTGGTCTATCATTATTTAGTGCTATAATCCCTGCTGAGGTGAATAGCTGAGAAACATGTTGAAGTCTGTACATTCAAGAGGTAGGTGTATAGAGAATGCTCTTAGATGGCCTTGTAACATATTTTATGTGGGTGACAGTAACACATGTTTTAAAACTAGGCTTGTTAGAACATGTTAGACATATTACTAATAAGAAATATGTCAGTTCTATAGCTGTACATTTGAATAAATCTCACCATAGGGACAGTAATAGGTCTCAAAGTACTGTTTCTGAAAACATCTGCTCCTCAGTGTGATAAAACATTTATAAAAGGACAGTTGTTATGTACAGACTAAATCCCCAAGATTCACAAAGCTCTGTGCAAGAATAAGGCTATTCTTGCTTGGAGTGGTTCATGTCTGTTTAGAATAACAGCGCACTTTGCATATGCATGAAGGCACACTACTATCTAATCTAAATGGACACAAACCAGGACCGAGCGCAAGGGCCGTGTGTCAGCAGTGCCTGCACATGTAACACACCCCCTACACTCAGAAAGTGCTGTACGGCACTTTCCGACACAGATGAGTTTCAATCTATATAATATTACAGCCTTGCTTTAATATTATATAGTAAACGAGTGTCTGCAGACACTGAAATGTAAGTAGATAATATTTCAGTGTCTGCGGACACTGAAAAAAAAAATAACAAACACAAACACCTAGAAGGCAGCAGCCTTCAAGTGCACACCCCCAAATATATGCACTCTTGCCCTACATGCATGGAAGCAGTAGGGCAAGAGGAAAGCATTAAAAATTAAAAATTATATATTTTTTCCATCAAATAAATCCAAAATTTAAGTGGTGCACAGCCTGTTTGTGCGACACGATGCTATGCTTAGCCTGGCTGAAATCCTGAAAATGATATACAAGTGCTACTGTGATAGAAAACATCATTAAGCTGATGTAGTGTAGTGGTACTGTCATGGTATAACATGTAGAACATGTTCAGTTCAAATCCCCACTCTGCCAAATTATTTAATAAACTTTTCAGGAATTTGAATGATAGATGTCAATCATATGGCTCACATATAGGACAGTAGGGGTAGGAATATGTAAAATATAAATGTAAAAAATAATTTATAAATTTAATAAAAAAATAGATTTAAGCAATGCTTTGCAAGTGTAAGCATTGCTTACCTGCTTTCAGCTCTGCTTAGCTGGTGTAAGCATTGCTATACAGATATGTGACAAGCTAAGCATAGTTCAGCATATTAAAACCAGCCAATCAAGAAAAAGTGCAGGAAAACTGACCTATTTAAACCACACAGGTGGGAATACAGCCATAACCATTTGGGATTGCTCACAGCAGGACCAAAATGTCTGGCGTTGGTGAAGGTATTTGCTTTTGAGCACAATGTTAGGGCATCCAGGAGTCCAGGGTCATGGTTGGGCTCCTAGTTAAAAACCATGATGGCAGACTGCTGCAGGGCCAGTACCAGGGCTCGCAATACAAAGCGGAGGCCTGGGACCAGCTTGCATGTGATCTCACCAGTGCCACTGGCATACCCTCGAGTGGTGAGCAGGTACGTCATCACCATAATGACTTGAAGTGGAGGAGGGGTGCACTCTTGGACCAGTGGATCCAAGAAGCCCAAACGCAGGATGTCCAACCTTTCTCTAAGTATGCAGTGTTATGTATCTCTAAGTATGGAAAAAGTCCAACTTGTGACTGTGCAGGTGTGATTAATGTGTGGTGTCTTCCATAGAGCTGCTGCGGTGAGGTCCCAAAATTTTGTGGCTCGTGCCCAGCGACTGGCCAGGCTGCATCTGCAGTATGGTAAATACAGAATACCCCATACTATTAGCAGTAAGAAATCAAAATTATAGTAATGGTAGTACTGTCTGTATATATATAATTGTGCTGTAAAAGTCAGGAATAAATGCCTGTGTCAGGCTGCCAGTGTTACAATGGAGTATTCCCAGCTGCTGTGTAATACAGATATCAGGTACAATATGCAGGACAGGAATATTAGAATATGTATGAGTGTGCCTGAGTGAACCTGTCAAGAAAGTGCCATGTCAGGGCTACTGTAACAATTACAAATGAAAAGCATTCCCCTGTGCAGATCATGCAGGAATAGTAATTGTGGATTTCTGAGTCATACACAGATATGTATGTCAAAAATAATAAAGGTGATCCCAAACATTGGTGTGTGTCATCTCACTTGTACCTGAAAAATAAAAATTTGTATGTCCTGCAGAATGCATTAACTGAGGTGAACTGATTTAGCATTGCTTGTCTGCATGCTTTAGAATGGGCATGTCAAATAACTGAAAAAAGCAACAGTACATATTCCCATCAGAATGTGTTTTACTTGTTTGTCTGCCAGCATTGACCTGTGTTAACCTTTCAATTTTAGCCACATGTAGTTGTGAATGTACTGAAAATATATAAGGTTAACAGGTGCAGAATTAAAACCTACACTGTGTACTCAGGAATCTAAATTGCAGTATGTAGTTGTAAAACAGTCAACCGTGCAATCCAGCTAATGTGCACATTTTTCACAAACAGTGACACCAATGTCTGTCATGTATGCATAATTTGTACTGAAAATGGGAAACATTTAATGCAACATGTCATAATAAAAGTAGTGTGCACAAAAATATATATTAGATAGAAATGTCACAAACAACACACACCTCCCCAGTAGCTCAGTCTAAGGAATAGGCCTGTAGTTCAATTTTGCACACACACCACAGTTCGAATCCAGGGACCACCACTAACATCTCAGTCTGGTTCTACAGTTGTAAACTGCAATCTGAATAGAAAAAAGAATGTACTGCAACACATACATTTTCCATACAGGGCACACAGGTAAAGAAATCTGAATAGAAATACTAGTATGATGTGTATAACTATGAAAGGTGTACAATTGCTGTGTTGATCAGCCCTGGTCCTACAAATAGATGCAAGCTAGACATCCAGACTTTGCAGTCATTCCCAGACAAGCCCCTCAAGTGTCACACTGTCACAGATAGTTTGCCCAGTTTCCAAGAAACCTGCACACAGAGAATGTCACAGTAGATGCATGTGAAAGGCACAACACACACTCCAGGGCCTGCAACTAATATGTGAATCTGAAATATGTATATAAACAGCAGTCTAATGTGCACACAGTTCATCTGCACAGGCCCACAGGTAAAGTAATTGGTATAGACACAGGTATGATGTGTATAAATAAAATAAGGTTACAATTGCTCTGTTGATATCTACAGCTGTTGGTGTGCTGTAGCAGCCCCATGGCCCAGGTAGAGTCTAAGTGTGGTCAGAATGTAGAGTATTGAATATTAGTGTATTGACAAATATATTTGATAGCAGTTGTCAATTGAATCTGTTCCTTTCCCCCACCACTCATCTGATCCAACCATCACACTGAAACCAACATGGTTCCTAAACAAACCTCTACTGTTGGGACTGCTGTTCCATTTGGTTTATCATTGCTTAAATTGTGTGCATACTAATATTCTCGGTTGAATAATCATTTTATTGCCTGCCTGACACCACTAACTGGGATGCTGTTGCAACCCTGAATTCCATTCCATATATGCATGAGTTCTGTTTGCTATGGCACTGTTATAATTGCACTGTTTTGGGTAAATGGGAATATCCATGCATGCTATTTTGACTAATGTTGTAATGTGTTGTGCATTACTAACCAATATTCATTGTTAATTTCCATACCATAGCACATATGGGAAGGCAGATCCAAATTGATCCACCTCTCCCATCCCACCTGGCCAAGGCACCGGGTCCCCAACCCAGACCTCCCTCATCTGCTGGTCCTGCACCACCCTCGGGTGGAGCCAATGCAGGGGATGGGGCTCGAACCCCCTGCAAGTGGGCGAGGTGAGGATGTTGTTACCCGGGATGAAGTCTGTGGCATGGTGCACAGTGTCCTCCAGACAGAGCTGGTTGACTGCCTGTGCTAGGTGGGGGGCAGGCTGTTGTAGCTAGAGGGGCAAGTAGTCCCTCCAGCCTAGCCCCCAGCACAGCCACCTTAGGAGCTGTGAAGGAGTAGGGGTGACAGCCATCAGCTGGGGACATCAGTGACACTACTACCATCTGGGGGCTCATGAGCCTCAGATTCTCAACCATCCACCCCTTCATGGTGTTTACCCCCCATGTGTCATACACCACCACCATCTTCTGTCTTGTCTGTCTTGTCTGTCTGCAAATGCAACCTCTCCTACCAAACATCCCTCACCACACTTATCAATAATCCTTCCTTAACATCCCACTCTCACCTTAAAAAAAGGGCATCTGTCCCACAAAACAAATCATGTCCAATACATAGCTCTGCATTACATCCAGAGATATGTACCCATCACACAATCTAACCCAACAAATCATCCATATTGTATGATGCCCACACACCTCCCTGTAGGGTGTGAGGCTCCAAATTCTAAATTGCCCATATTAAAAGCAGCTGTTGCTGCCAAAGAAATGCAGAGTTATGGTCCTTTCCTACACATGTCCTGCACATCCCTACTTGTTTCTCCTCATGTTTGTCCCCCTGCTTGCCCCAATTTTATGACTTACCTATCTCCCTTTTTTCTTTTCTTTATTTGAAATTAGCGTGGGTTTAAGCGGCCATAAGCGGGCACAATCTAAGCTGATGTAAGCATTGCTTAGCTCCCTGCAAACCCACGCAAACCTGCTTACAATTGTTTTAAAGTGCCTTAATCATTCTGTCGCCAACAGCCCCTGTTCTGCTGAGCAACAAAATAAGCAGCCCTTGCATATCTCAAACCCAGGACCCTGCACACTTTAATCAAAGTGTTTTAGCAATAAGCCATCTCCGATATAAATAAATCAGATATTTTCTCAAACATATCATCCAGCACAGTCATTCAACAGTAGAGGAAATGTATTTATATATGTAGATGTATGTATGTATATATGTGTATATATATATATATATATATATATATATATATATATATACATGTGTGTGTGTGTGTGTGTGACTACATATATATGTCAGATATATATATATATCTGTATATATATATATATATATATATATATATATATATATATATATATACATATATATATATATATATATATATATATATATATATATATATATATATATATATATACACACACACACACACACACACACACACACACACACACACACACACACACACACATATATATATATATATATATATATATATATATATATATATATATATATATATATATATAAACAAAATAAATATTTGACCAAAGATACTGTTAATGGGGGTGAAGGGGCCCAAAATAAGTACCTATTGTAATTATTGATATTATCCCCTCCTCCACAGCTGAACAGATCTGCCTTGTAACACAATAGCCAACACTTGCAAGTCTCATACCCAGGACCCTACACAACATAGCCACAACAAGTTAACAGTAATCCATCTCAGCTGTACGATGTCATGATGATACCAATAACATATCATGCAGAACAGTATGTGTACCACAGGGAGTATACAATGTGGAAGCAGTAAACACACACACACACACACACACACACACACACACACACACACACACACACACACACACACACACACACACACACACATATATATATATATATATATATATATATATATATATATATATATATATATATATTATACACATACATACACATATACATATATTACTACTTATAGATATGTATAAGAAGATATATATTTCGAGGGTGCATAGCATATTGAACAGCCAGTATTCCTACAGTTGCCACCTTTTGAAATAGCCAGTGTTTGATTCTTTCATACAAAAGACAATTATTGCATAAAACATATACCAGCAGACAAGTCAAAGGATATGACACCACACAAAAGTTTGCATACATAGCAATGTTTATTTGTGTACTATTTCAGTTCTATATACTATTTCATATAGCAGTTAGGTCTTTGAAATACATAATAACTGAGTAATGCAACTCTCAAGCAAAACCTTTGATACAGTAATCTGAAAGCATAACATATGTTGCTGTCCAGGCCAAGACCTTCATGTAGTACAACAGTAAATAAACATTTGCGTGGAAGATAAGAATCAATCAACACTAATTAATTATAGATGTAGTTCAGCAGCCTCCAATTTGCACTCTGTACTCAATCCCTAGGGGGAAACGAATTAGGCTGTCACAATGAAAATGTATCTGTTGTATAACAATGCTTAACTTAAAACATCACTATCACACTCACAAACAGAACTGTCTCTAAGACAGTAAGCACTAACCCATCACTGTTCCCATGGTGAAATGTATGAAAATGTACAGCCATATACCTTCATGTGTCTTACTACTGATATCCCTCACATGTTGTAACAGCCTAGGTTAAAAATGGTGACTTACAAGGGCATATAACAGTGTTACATACACTGACCTCTGGACTGTAGAAGGTCACACACATTTATGGACCCTTCCCCACAATATGTGTGGGCATCCACAACATCAATGGAATGATAGCAGGAATGCCAGCACTAAATAAAGATAGGCCACTACTTAACAACCTCTTACTGCATGACATATAGACAAAGCCTGGTATATAGGTGGAGGACAGAGGCTGAAACATAGGGCAGTATTTGCAATATTGCTGTTATACACTATGAAAGTTGCTGGTAATACAGCATTGGTTGCAACATACCTTTATTCAGAATTATGAAGTCAGAAACCCAAATGGATGTAGCCATGCACTGATAGCACTCAACAGAAAGAATGTCACTGATATATCAGAGACAAGACCTGTGTGTTGAACAGACAAAACATAACAGTCGATCCTCTGGCCAGCATGTGGATAGGCCCACAGTTGAGAGCTATGCAGACAGAATGCATTCCATACAAAACTAGCATGTACACACAAACCCTGTAAAACTAGCAGTGTACAATGCATATAACAATAATACTCACACTGTCGGTAGGTCTGGAACCTTATACAAATATGTAGCTGGCCTGTGTCTGCAAGTCCTGTTGTAAGAGGTATTGCTACCTGCTGTCTGTAACACTGCTGCCCACACACAGGAATGATGTCTTCCATACAGAAAACATAAAGGGACAATGCCCACATGATGTAGTAATTTATAGTAGTGGGTTGCCATGACAGTGGTAATTGGAAGTACTACACAGCTGGCTGCATGCAATTAGCAAGTGGTGAATACTGATTGGTGCAGAGGCCATCACCTGATCATGAGCATCACCAACAAAATCCATGCTGCAACCTATTCAAATCAGCTCCATCCTTGTAGTAGAGAGAGAGAGAGAGAGAGAGAGAGAGAGAGAGAGAGAGAGAGAGGGAGAAATTAAAAGTACAAACCAAACCAAAACAAAAGTATATAAAAGAAGGGACACATATAAGTGTACCTACAAGAGAGGACAATAATACAACAGGTATGTGAAACATATATGGATGTAATTTTATGTAGTACTTGGTCTGTAGTAATGGGAGAGATGATGTGGAAAGATTTATATGTGCCATCAAGACTTGTTGTAATGATGTAAAAAAAACCCAAAGTGGCAAAAGACGAGCTAAGCCAGCAGACTGGACCACAAATACTGCAAATACAATAACGGTATTGTTAACGGTTTTATTAGAAGTGAGCGCTTTCGGTAGAGAGCAATCTCCCACCTTCATCAGACAACACCTTATTTAAAAAACACTCTTCTTATATATTCATGACAGCATTTCCATTGTTAACTTAATTGCTACTAAATTGATTGATAAATAAGTAATTAACTGTGTTTTAAAAGATTTTATCAAAAAAGTTCACTTTAAAAACCTTTCTCCAACTCCAAGTGGCACGCACAGAACTTCGATTAGAAATATTTTAAATATATTTTAACATCTTTTAACATGTCTTACGATTTAAGAATTCATAAAGTGTATGTATGTATATATATATATGATATATTGATATTTTGACTGTTTTGCATATTGTGAAAGTTTAAAATATAAATTTAAAAACTAAGTATTATTAAAAACGGTATATACTAATACCATGCTATAAATACACTATGGATGAATGTTATGTAAATATACACAACCCATTGTTTATACTATGTGTACTATATATACTACAGATGACACAAACAAGTCCTGGTATAATCGTCCATCAATTGATTAATACACTGATAAACAAAATCACGAATTTAAAATGATAGATTTATACAATGATGAATTTATAAATGCTACATACTACATCTAAAGGCAGCTAGACAACCTAGCTAAGTCATTACATAGTCCAATGACCAAATGTTTTGATATTGTGTTGTTATATCTATACATGCATGAATGTATATAGGGCCTTTTTGCATAATGACATAACCGGTCCTATTATCGCACATTAAAACAACACCATGTATTCTACTACAAGGGCGTTCTTCTTAATAAAGTGCACTCGGTATATGTGCATATTTGTAAAATAAATAAATACATGATATACAACTTTTTAAGCCTAAAATTGAAAACTTAAAAATTAACTATTGAAAATCAACATTACAAATTAAAAATTGAAAATTAAAAATTGAGAATTAAAAATTAACAGTTGGAAACTTAGATTATATACATCCTTTTTACCAGCACCCATCCTATCTCTTAAGTGCTTTGAGTTTCAAAATACATTTGATAGATACTACCTAGTTAAGCCCTGGGAAGGTGTATGATGAGGTGCGAATTTGCCAAAACACCTCTTGTTCTTCCAGTTGTAATTGCCATGGACCCCCCCTAAAAGATGGCTGCACTTGTTGTATGACTGTAAATAAAAACGAGTGGTCGGAATGTTGGCTCACATGTTTTGCAAGAGCATTGTTCATGTCTATGATGTTAATAGCATGAACATGCTCATAAATCCTTTTCTTGAAGGCCCTGTCGGTCTTGCCGATGTAAAACGCAGGACAATGCCTGCAAGTTGCCACATAGACTACTCCTTTTGAGTTACAATTAAATCTACCGTTGATCCTGTACTCCATCCCAGCCATACATACCCTTGAGCCAACTGAGATGTATTTACAATATGGGCAGCATCCACATTTGTTCATTCCCTTAATTGTTTTGTTAAGCTTAGAATTAGATCTTTCCAACAGGTTCTTTAAATTTTTGCCCTTTCTATAAGTGAACCTGGGCCTATCCCCAATACATTTAATAAGCTCTTGGTCTTCCATCAGTACCTTCCAATTTTTAATAAAATGTTTTTAATAGCTTTAAAATCCATACTAAAGGTGAACAAAAAAGAGATATTACCCACCATACCTCCATTGTTGTTATCTTTGGTTTTGACAGCTATTGTACCTTCTCTAAGTATTGGCTGAAAATGGCCAGATTCCCTTTTTATGATTACCTCTTGTCAAATTTTGTCCACAATTGTATTTGGATATCCCCTCAACAGGAACATGGAAAAAATGTTCTCACATTCCCCCAGGAAGTCTTCATGTTCAGAGACCATCCTGGCCGCCTGAACAAATTGCCCTTTGACAACACTCCTCTTCTGATGAATGGGGTGTGAACTGGTGAAATGTAGGTATGTGTTTGAGAAGGTTGATTTTCTAAAAATTGTTGATGTCAATTTGTTGGAAACTGAATCCTTCCTTATTCTTACATCCAAAAATGTTATTTCATTGTCATCACTGGAATAAGTGAATTCCAGAAAATTAGTTGACTTGGAAATACTTTCAATGAAATTCGGTATTAAATCACGAGAACCCTTCCATAGAAAAAAACATGTCGTCTTGGTACCTTGTGTACCAAGAGACATTCACTTGATATAGTTCATTTTGGAACAAGCATTGGTGCTCCCATTGTGCTAACACACTGTTGGCAAAAGTACAGACACAGGGAGAACCCATGGCAATACCAGTTGTTTGAAGGTAGTGTTTATTTTAAACACCAAATAATTATTGGTGAGAATCAAATCCAGTAGTGTTTCCACCAGATGCATTTGATCCTTTGATGCCCCCCTGCGGAGCATAAAATCCACGGTCCATTCCACTCCTACCTGATGTGGAATGACCGTGTATAAATCTTTGATGTCAACCACAAGAAAAATGTGGGTTGAGTTAAATGGGATTTTACCAATGTTCTCCAAAAAGCCCCAAGAATCTCTACAAATTTGTGCTTCTAGCTTCAGCATAGGTTTTAAAATGCTGTCCACTAGTTTGGCACAAGCGTATGTGATTGAACCCCTACCATCCACAATCGGTCTGAAAGGGGGGTCCACCAAGTCCTTATGAATCTTGAGTGTACCAAACATGGAAGGGGTCCTAGGTGCTAACATAGTGATGTATTGTAAGGTGTCGTTATCAATGATGCCCTCTAGGAAAAGATCCTCTAATGTCCCTTTGATCTTACTATAAGCTCTATTTACCTCGTTGATACTAGCTTCCACATAGGAGTCTGAGTGTAAATGTTGAACCATTTTGTTTTCATATGCATATTGATCCATGAAAATCAGCCCGCCTCCTTTGTCGGGTGCCATCACTCTGATGTTGCATTCATTAAGCATCTGAATAAATGCAAATTCATCCTTAGTGATGTTGCAACCAGATTTGCCCCCAACCCTAATGGTAGGCTTATTTTCTTTAACCATGGCTCTCAAGTCAAGTTCACATAGTTTTTTGAAAATGCCAAGAGTGCCTGTTAGTGGTGGGTTGAAAACACTGGAAATTCTTAATGAGCTAAGAAGTGAAGGGGTGTTCCCCAACATGCATGCTAAGTTTAATTTCCGGACAAAAAGTTTTAAATCTATAATGGTTTTCACTAGATCACAATTCTTGTCCGGAATGAATGACAATCCCTTAGCAAAAAATTCCACTACATTGGTATCAACATTTAACACTGTATAATTGTAAATTTTGAAGTCACCAGTGGAGTTATAAAGGATAGAAGGCCCTTGTGGTTCACATGATAAAATGTCATCAGTTTCATTTAGGGTAACTAGCGTCTCCGCTGGTTGCCCCTTTTTCTTCTCTGATTGTACCGTCGATTGTTGTTTGTGTTGTTGTTCGACGTTACATTCACTGAGTTGGTGGTCCTGTGAAAATCCTGTTGGATTTCCTCATTATTAGCCCCCTCCCTCCCCTGATGGGGATTGGGGCGACCTCCATTATTTTGATTGTTCCCAACATTGTTCCTTAATCGTTCGCTCCTCCTGAGCGGTTGTTCATCACCCTCCCCCCCACTGTTGCCAGGTTGATTCACTGATGTGTTTAGATTATTGTTCTCATTAATCCCTGCAGCTTGTAATCTCCAATGAGCAACTTGTCCTGGGGGTGGTGGGGGATAAGCTTTGTTGTTCTCATATTCCCCAATGTCCCTTTGAATTTTACATTTTTTGTTATTGAGCATCTTTGAAATCAAGGCCTCAATACTGGATAGAATTCTAAGGTAGTCATATTTATACCTTAGAAAATCCACATGTTGTGATAAAAAAGGATTCCAGTTTGGATAATTCATCCTGCAGAGACCCAATCTCGACTGAATAAAAGTTTATCAGAGCTTCCATAAATTCGAATGCCTGTCTGTCAAAAAGCCCGAACAATTCCTTATGAAAAGCGGAACTGTTAATGAGGCCTGCTGGATATCGCCATTGGCGTAGGCCCTTGGGAATTATGTGCTTGTTAATACATTCACGCAGGTATGAAGTTTCTAGCTGCAGCTTTCTGCAGCGAAACAATTTAACATCAAATTCATTCAAGTTAGCCAGAAACGAGGAGACAGTATTATTGTTATTACTCACCCCTTCATTCTGGACCTGATTTACTGTAGCATTATCCATCTGAAACAAGTCTTTCTTAGCCAGAACTGCAGCCAGGCTTGGAATAGTAGAAGTGTTGTTGATCCTATCTACGGATCCATTGCCTTTCACTGGTAATCCATTTGTAATGGTAGAAGTTCTCGCTGGTTCCAATGCAGGGGCTCTCGTATTATGTGCCTCTGAAAGTTCTGGTGACAGCGTGTTTCCTCTTCCTGGATCCAACGCACAATTTTGTATGTTGGAGTGTGTATTCACTCCCGATGGTATTATGCTGTTAGCCAGCCTTGCCTCCTGGACTTGCTGCGATAGATGGTCAACTTTTGCCATCAAAAGATTGACCAAAACTGTTAAATCACCTTCCGAACGATCAGCGGATGAAACACCTCTCATTTTCTGGCTTCCATTCGCTACGTCAAACAAATCATTTTGCATGCCAAAAACTTGACAGTCTGCAGAGTGTTCCCTGTTCTGCTCGGCTTCCTCATTGCCATGAGACATGACAAAATAAACCAAATCCAAACTGTAAACTTGTAAAAAAAAAACCCAAAGTGGCAAAAGACGAGCTAAGCCAGCAGACTGGACCACAAATACTGCAAATACAATAACGGTATTGTTAACGGTTTTATTAGAAGTGAGCGCTTTCGGTAGAGAGCAATCTCCCCACCTTCATCAGACAACACCTTATTTAAAAAACACTCTTCTTATATATTCATGACAGCATTTCCATTGTTAACTTAATTGCTACTAAATTGTTTGATAAATAAGTAATTGACTGTGTTTTAAAAGATTTTATCAAAAAACTGGAATCTTTTTTATCACAACATGTGGATTTTCTAAGGTATAAATATGACTACCTTAGAATTCTATCCAGTATTGAGGCCTTGATTTCAAAGATGCTCAATAACAAAAAACGTAAAATTCAAAGGGACATTGGGGAAGATGAGAACAACAAAGCTTACCCCCCACCACCCCCAGGACAAGTTGCCCATTGGAGATTACAAGCTGCAGGGATTAATGAGAACAATAATCTAAACACATCAGTGAATCAACCTGGCAACAGTGGGGGGGAGGGTGATGAACAACCACTCAGGAGGAGCGAACGATTAAGGAACAATGTTGGGAACAATCAAAATAATGGAGGTCGCCCCAATCCCCATCAGGGGAGGGGGCTAATAATGAGGAAATCCAACAGGATTTTCACAGGACCACCAGCTCAGTGAATGTAACATCGAACAACAACACAAACAACAATCGACGGTGCAATCAGAGAAGGAAAAGGGGCAACCAGCGGAGAAGCTATTTACCCTAAATGAAACTGATGACATTTTATCATGTGAACCACAAGGGCCTTCTATCCTTTATAACTCCACTGGTGACTTCAAAATTTACAATTATACAGTGTTAAATGTTGATACCAATGTAGTGGAATTTTTTGCTAAGGGATTGTCATTCATTCCGGACAAGAATTGTGATCTAGTGAAAACCATTATAGATTTAAAACTTTTTGTCCGGAAATTAAACTTAGCATGCATGTTGGGGAACACCCCTTCACTTCTTAGCTCATTAAGAGTTTCCAGTGTTTTCAACCCACCACTAACAGGCACTCTTGGCATTTTCAAAAAACTATGTGAACTTGACTTGGGAGCCATGGTTAAAAAAAATAAGCCTACCATTAGGGTTGGGGGCAAATCTGGTTGCAACATCACTAAGGATGAATTTGCATTTATTCAGATGCTTAATGAATGCAACATCAGAGTGGTGGCACCAGACAAAGGAGGCGGGCTGATTTTCATGGATCAATATGCATATGAAAACAAAATGGTTCAACATTTACACTCAGACTCCTATGTGGAAGCTAGTATCAACGAGGTAAATAGAGCTTATAGTAAGATCAAAGGGACATTAGAGGATCTTTTCCTAGTGGGCATCATTGATAACGACACCTTACAATACATCACTATGTTAGCACCTAGGACCCCTTCCATGTTTGGTACACCCAAGATTCATAAGGACTTGGTGGACCCCCCTTTCAGACCGATTGTGGATGGTAGGGGTTCAATCACATACGCTTGTGCCAAACTAGTGGACAGCATTTTAAAACATATGCTGAAGCTTGAAGCACAAATTTGTAGAGATTCTTGGGGCTTTTTGGAGAACATTGGTAAAATCCCATTTAACTCAACCCACATTTTTTGCTCTTGCAAAACATGTCAGCCAACATTCCGACCACTCATTTTTATTCACAGTCATACAACAAGTGCAGCCATCTTTTAGGGGGGGGGTCCATGGCAATTACAACTGGAAGAACAAGAGGTGTTTTGGCAAATTCGCACCTCATCATACACTTTCCCAGGGCTTAACGAGGTAGTATCTATCAAATGTATTTTGGAACTCAAAGCACTTAAGAGATAGGATGGGTGCTGTTAAAAAGGATGTATATAATCTAAGTTTCCAACTGTTAATTTTTAATTCTCAATTTTTAATTTTCAATTTTTAATTTGTAATGTTGATTTTCAATAGTTAATTTTTAAGTTTTCAATTTTAGGCTTAAAAAGTTGTATCTCATGTATTTATTTATTTTACAAATATGAACATACACCGAGTGCACTTTATTAAGAAGAACGTCCTTGTAGTAGAATACATGGTGTTGTTTTAATGTGCGATAATAGGACCGGTTATGTCATCATGCAAAAAGGCCCTATATACATTCATGCATGTATAGATATAACAACACAATATCAAAACATTTGGTCATTGGACTATGTAATGACTTAGCTAGGTTGTCTAGCTTCCTTTAGATATAGTATGTAGTATTTTATAAATTCATCATTGTATAAATGTATCATTTTAAATTCGTGATTTTGTTTATCAGTGTATTAATCAATTGATGGACGATTATACCAGGACTTGTTTGTGTCATCTGTAGTATATATAGTACACATAGTATAAACAATGGGTTGTGTATATTTACATAACATTCATCCATAGTGTATTTATAGCATGGTATTAGTATATACCGTTTTCAATAATACATAGTTTTTAAATTTATATTTTAAACTTTCACAATATGCAAAACAGTCAAAATATCAATATATCATATATATACATACATACACTTTACGAATTCTTAAATTGTAAGACATGTTAAAAGATGTTAAAATATATTTAAAATATTTCTAATCGAAGTTTTGTGCGTGCCACTTGATGGAGTTGGAGAAATGTTTTTAAAGTGAACTTTTTTGATAAAATCTTTTAAAACACAGTTAATTACTTATTTATCAATCAATTTAGTATCAATTAAGTTAACAATGGAAATGCTGTCATGAATATATAAGAAGAGTGTTTTTTAAATAAGGTGTTGTCTGATGAAGGTGGGGAGATTGCTCTCTACCGAAAGCGCTCACTTCTAATAAAACCGTTAACAATACCGTTATTGTATTTGCAGTATTTGTGGTCCAGTCTGCTGACTTAGCTCGTCTTTTGCCACTTTGGGTTTTTTTTTTACAAGTTTACAGTTTGGATTTGGTTTATTTCATCTTGTTGTAATGATGTCCTGCTGAACAACTGCTATGGACATAGCATCTGGCCCTGTGGGCAGTGGGCCATACCTGTCATCTGTGCAGATCAGCACTGAATGACAAGATGTAAGCCATCATAGTGTGTGTTCTGTACCTCAAGGCATGTATATTAGTATGGCAGATAGCTGGTGGTGGAAGTAATTAAGTTATGATAGACACATGAGCTTCAGATCCCACCACCTGCAAGGAAACCCCCGTCCCAAAAAGTTAACCGGGAAATTTTTTTAAAAAATGCACAAAAATTGGGGGTTTGTTAAGCCTTTTTTTTAAAACTTTGTTTCCCCCCTTTTTTTATATACCCCTAAATTTTTTCAGTTTTTAAAAATTTTGTATTTTTAAAATTTAAACCCCTTTTGGAATTAAAAAAGGGAAAAGGTTGGGGTTTTTCCCAACCGTTTGGGGAAAGCGGGGAAAAATTCCCCATTCCCCCCCCCGACGCCAAAGAAAGAAACAAAAGAAAAAGGGTTCCCTTTCCTTTAAAAGGGCCCCTTTTTAAAATGGTGAAGCCCCTTCCGGGGGAAAATGGGCCCCAAAGAAAGCCCAAAAAATTTTTTTTTTAATAAAAAACCCCCAAAAAAAAAACAAAAACCCAAAAATTTTCCCAAAAACCCCCTTTTTTTTTTAAATTTGGGGTTTTTTGCATTTTTAAAAATAAAATAAATATTTTTTTTTTAAAAAAAAAGGGAAAAATTTTGGGGTTTTGTGTTTTTTTTAAAGTTAAATCCCCTTAGCCCCAAATTTTGGGATAACATTTAAAACCCTTTGAAATTTGGAATTTTTTTAAAAAAATTTAAATTTTTAAAAAATTTTTTTTTTTTAAAATTTCCCCAAAAAACCCACCAAAAAAAAATTTTTTAAATTTTTAAAATTAAAATTTAAATTTTAATTTATTATTTTTTTAATATATAATTAATTATATTGGGGGGTATTAAATTAATATAATAAAATTATTGAAATTTCCCCAAATGCTAATGGTGGGACAAAGGCCCAAAGTGGGAACATTCAAAAACACCCCCTTATAATTAAATTATATAATTTTAAAGGGCAAGTTGTTTCCAAAGGATTAAAACCACATTCCCCCCAAACCCGAAGGGGTTTAAACAGAGAATAATGGAATATGGTTATGTTGGGAAAAAATTTGGGGAAAAATCCTTAAAAAACAGGGAAGATATTTACCCCCAAAAAAAAATTTTTGGGGAAAGCTTTATACACAGACCCCTTTCATATATGACCCCAAAGGGCCTCAATGCAAAAAGGGGCCCGGCCAAATGTAGTCCACAACCCATATGCAAAAACCAGGGGGCCCAAATCTTAAACCAAAATTTGGCCCCATAAAGGAGTATGGGAGGGGAATTATTAAACCCCCCATTAATTCCGGGCAAAAGTCAGACTCTTATGTCAGGATGTTAAAACCATTAATTAAAAAAAAGAGGGATAAACGTGAACCAAAAACTGGCACCAAAAATGCAAAAGGGGGGAAGCTAAAAGTAGGGTGTCAGCCTGTCCCTTTGGGGTTGCTTTGGGGCCTTTTGGGGGGGAATCAGATGGGCAGTTAAGGAAAACCAGCGGGCCCACAGGGTCATCATAAAGCCCCAAAGGCAGGTTCAAGGGGGACCGCCAAAAACCAAACAGTATAAATTAAGTTGTGCTCACAAGAAACCCTCCATAGGCCCCCCACCCCATCGTACCTTGTTTTTCCTTTTTTTGTTTTTCTTTAAGGGATAAAAATGGGTTTTGTTTGGGCATGAAAATAAACCCCATGTCCCCATATTGTAAGTTTGGGGTGGGATGGATGTCACCAAAAACACAACAGTGCTAACGACACCCAAAACTCACAAAATTGTATTCCCTCGGTATTTGGGCAGAAAAACCCTGACTAAGTTGGGGGGTTTGCCTAAAGGCTGTGCTGATTGCCTTGCAACTTTTTCATTTGAGGGAATCCCAAATTGGGCAACAACCATGCATAACCCCCCAGGAATAGTGACTTGTGACAAACATTGGTCAAAAAAAAAGTTAATTAACCCACAATTGGCACCAAACACAGAAAAACAACACTTTTGGAACTGTTTTTGAACAGGTCAATTTTTTGGGGTTTTAATTTAACAATGAGATTGGGGCCCCAAATGGGAAAAGGGGGCCTTCAATAAGGGGGGACACCCCCAAAACCCAAGGGTTTAACAAATTGATTTTTTTTCAACACACCATGATGATAATCTGCAAAAAACACAGGCACAATTGACATTGCCAATACACCAAATGTGCAACAAACACATATGTGAGCAAGAAACAAACTAAAACCCAAAACCTTTCGATGGGGTAACCGTGGGTTTGGGTCACAGACATGCCATCTAAAAAGCAAAAAAAGCAATTTTTTTTAAAAAAATTTTTGGGTGTAAAAATTTGGGTCTTTTTGGGGTGTTAAAAAAAAAAAAAAAAAGGGGGGGGGGGGGGGGGGGGGGTTTGGGGGGGTTAATACAAAATTTAAAAAGGATTTTCTCCGGTGCGGCCCACCCCCCCTTTTAAAAATTTTTTGGGTTGGTTTTTTCCCCTCTGAAAGGGGTGGGTGTTTGGGGGGTTTTGGGGGGCCCCGGGTGATGGCCCTTTTTGTTCCCCCCTTTAAAATTTTTAAACCCCCCAAAACACCATGAAAGAGTTTTTTTGGGGAAAACCAGGAAAGGGGAAACCCTTTCTTTTTTAACACAGAACCAAAAACCCCCGGGGGCCCACGGGGTTAGGGTGCCATACCCAAGGGGGCCCCGGGGCCCCGGGTAAAAAGGTTTTTGGTTTTGGAAAAGGGGGGGTTGAAATTTTAAAGGGCACAAAAACCCCCAATTTTTTGGGGGCATTGATTTTGGGAATTAGAGGCCGGTAGTTTAAAACCCCAATTGAAATGAGGGTAAAAAGGTACTGATAAAAAACAAATGTAAAATTATAAGGGTTTTTTTGGGGGGCAAGCCAAAAAAGGGGGGGAATGTGGTTTTTTGGCCCGGGTTTTTTTAAAGTTGGGGGAAAATTTAAATATCCGGGTGGGTTTGAGTGGTGGGAATTTTGCCCCGCGGGGGGGGAAAGGGGGGAAAGGGGAAAAAATGGAGTGGCAACAACAGGCCCCCCCGTACCCCCCCCCTGGGGGGGAAACCCACAAGGGGGCCCCAAACCCGCCAGGGGCCCAGAAAAAAAAAAAGCATCATCAAGATATTGTGGCTTGTTTTCATGGCCCCGGCAAGTTCCTTTTTGGCCCGAGATTTAACTGCACATGCCATACACCACTGTCCAACAAACCCAAAGGGGAGCCACATAAAAACTTTTGCATGCAACACACACAAACACCCAAAAAGCTAAACCCCTACCAAACACCACATTCACAGCCCAAAATTTTTGAAAAACACACACACACATGATGTCAAAAAATGGGTCACCTAGGTCTCTAAACCCCAAAACACCCTTGCATATGATAACACCCCACATCCCCGTCATCCCTAACAAAAGGGGGGCTAATATGGTTCTGATGCACAGGGGGACTGTTGTACCAATGTAATGCTTTTAACATGTTTTCAGCACTAAATTTAATGCTTACATGTCAGGATGTTTTGCTGTCCAGCCATGATGCATTATAGCTGTTAACACTGATGATTTGGGCCCATAATGTATTCGTGTTGTAGGTTTTGTGTCAGCAGGATGTTGGTCTGGTTTTTTTCCACAAGGGGGATGGCACTTTGGGGACTTTACTGTGCCATATCCTGGGGACAGCTGAACACAAGTACAGGTCATAACAGTTACTGCATGTGCCACATGCCCGATAGGTCTGAGGGGGGTATACAGGGAGTGCATGGTGGCTGATGCAGCAGCCCTTCTCGTGGACAATGGTAAGTGTACTGGGTGGTACACACCACATGTTTGTTAAAAAAAACACACCCCACACAACACACAAAACACACACACACACACACACACACACACACACACACACACACAAGGCTTTGGTGTTGATGCACAGAGAATACTGTAAAATGGATGAGTTTAAGGAACCCCTTTTTGCCTATGTAATTCCACCAAGAAAATAGGCAAACATCACATTGGGAAATAATCAGTCTGAGTTTAATTCATTGGAATGGTACTGGCAGGGATATGTCCCTTCCCAATGTAGGGAATCCCCAAATTTAAACATAGTGTGTTTGGGGGGGACAGCCCCTTTTTTTAGGGGTGGGGGGGTGTAAAAAGAAGTGTGATTGACAACTACTTAACCTTTTCAAAAATGTACAGTTTTCAATGACTAAGTGGGGATACACCCAAAATAACAATGATGGTGGCTGTGTCCCCGATCCACACCCCGTTTTTTATAAACCCCAGTATCGCTATACAGGGGGAAGAGGGCATTTAAACCCCCTACTAGTTTTGATGGAATGAATTTCCACAAGATGATACCTGTGAAATGTTTGCATTTGCCCGTCAGTTCTGGGCAGATGACCTCCTGGGAATGTATTTTCTGCAAAAAAGTAGATCCCTTCACATAAAAACACCTTGGCAACACTGAGACTAGAACCCCCTAGGTTTTTTTATTTAAAGTGGTGGTTTTAATTTACACACCACAGCTTTAGGATGAGGTGTGTCCCAGGTTACATGTTATGAAGAACATCAACCCCTTTTCAGTATGGTAATGGGGATGGTTGTTTATGAACAATACATAGGGGACAAATGTCATATACACATTGACAAACACATAACATAAACACATCTGAGAGACCTGGGTTTATCAGTGCTAACTACCTTGCATGTGTCCATTCTGTTGTTTCACACATACATTGGGGTGGAAAATTTACCCGTATGGTTGATGGGGACAGTGGTCCCCCACAGTGGACCTTGGGACATGTACTGGGGTACCATGGTGTGACAGTAACCCCCCCACCCCCCATTGGATATTGTTCACTGAAACCCATGATAAATCTGACATACCCAATCCCCATTGACCAGGACTGCAATACAACCCCTTTTTTTTTTCCCAAAAGGTCTACACAGGGGTTATCTATTGCACATCCACAGGGATATAGGGTAGTTTTCATCTTCCATCACAAATCACACCCTTAACTGTTTTGGCAATTTTTTAAAAAAGGGCCCCAAACTGTACCCAATAACACATTGCACAATCCAATTGAGGGTCAAGGGGGAAACCCCTGCCTTATACCCATTTGTCAACAGTGTTGTGTGGTATGCAAGCTCCGGGACCCATAGGGGAAGATTAACAAAAGGGGAAGCCATTCAAACAGGCCATATCAACACAAGGGGTTTAAGTAGGGAAAACACAACAAAACACAGCATGTTACCAAATGACATGCATTTGCAACGCCATAGGGGCATTTCATGGGACGGGGAAGCCAGGGGAATGGAAAGTGGAAACATGGTATCGCCCTTTGCCAAGCCCAAAGAACAACATCCAAAAATTGCTTTGGGGGGTCATACCAATTAATGTACAACATGTACAAAATGGTCATGCGCTTTAGACCTGTCCCCAAATGTTCGGATTGGAGTAAAAAATCCACATTTATACAGGGGGGATTTGTTCATTCATAATACAGTGGGGAAAAATGTCAGTATCATAAGATATTGCCCGAACCAGATGGATACCTAAAAATTTCAATTGTAAAGGAAAAACATAGTAGCCAACGTTTATTAGGATAATTTTACAGACCAATGATAGGGATATTATAATACAGCCCCAAGAAGATAACACATAGCCATTAATACCCATAGATAATATAGGGAAAAAAATTTAATAAAATAAAACAATAATAACCCAATATTTTATTTAAAATTTTTTATACTACAATTGAATTATCTTACTTAAAGCATTAAAATAATTATATAATTTAAAATTTTAAAATTTTTAAATTTAAAAAATTTTAAAAATTATTTTTTAAAAATATTATTTTTTAAACCATATAAATTTATAATAAATTTTTTAATAATTTTTAATATAATTTAAAATTATTTAATGTGTTTTGATTATAATTTAAATTATTTTAATTAAATTTATTTTTTTTTATATTTAAAATATTTAATTTATTTTAAAAATATATTTTAAAAAATTTTTAACCAAAATCAGTACACTGTTTTTCCAAACCCCTTTGTAAGGGGTTCCAGTTGCAGTTAATACATTTAAATGTTTACGAAAAGATTAAAGAGGAAAAATTACACCTATAGAACCTGTATATGTTAAAAATCACAGTTATTGATTTTCAAAAGAAACCCCTTTAACTCTTATCCAATATTTTAAAAATGCCATGTTTTACATTAAAAATTTTCCAAAATACATATTTTTGGGATTAAATTTTCTACAAGACAGTCAATTTAATATATATTTTTAAAAATTATGTTTCTAAAATTAAAAAGTTTGTGTTGCCTTTAAAATAGAAAAAACAAGGGAAAAAACTATGTGGTTAGACTTTTTAACAAACTGCAACCCCACATTGGGGATAAATTAAACCCATTTTTGAAATTAAATTTTAAAATAACCCAAAATGTTAAAGTTTTCCAAGATATTGAAACTTTTTCTATTTGGGACTGTAAAACAACATTCAGGAAAATTTCCCCCAAAAAATTAATTAAGATCCAGTGCTGTTTATGCCATGTTTCCTACAACATTGGCAAAATAGTTTATTTAGAATAACATCCCGTGGACGCAAAACTACACTACCCAGTTGTAAAAACAATACCCAATTCAACATCTCAACCCTTCACATAATAAAGATCATTTTTGTAATAAAAATCATTTTGTTCATTACCCCCTTTTACAATAATTTTCCCGGAGGGGGGAAACTTACTGGCTTGTTAAATTAAAATAAAGGGTTTTAGGTAAAAAAAAAAAAAAAAAAAAAAAAAAAAAAAAAAAAAAAAAAAAAAAAAACAAAAAAAAAAAAAAAAAAAAAAAAAAAAAAAAAAAAAAAAAAAAAAAAAAAAAAAAAAAAAAAAAAAAAAAAAAAAAAATAAAAAAAAAAAAAAAAAAAAAAAAAAAAAAAAAAAAAAAAAAAAAAAAAAAAAAAAAAAAAAAAAAAAAAAAAAAAAAAAAAAAAAAAAAAAAAAAAAAAAAAAAAAAAAAAAAAAAAAAAAAAAAAAAAAAAAAAAAAAAAAAAAAAAAAAAAAAAAAAAAAAAAAAAAAAAAAAAAAAAAAAAAAAAAAAAAAAAAAAAAAAAAAAAAAAAAAAAAAAAAAAAAAAAAAAAAAAAAAAAAAAAAAAAAAAAAAAAAAAAAAAAAAAAAAAATTTTTTTAAAAAAAGTAAAAATGAAAAAAAATTAAAGCCACCTTTTTTAAAAAATGCCCCTGGGAAAAATTAAAAGTTAAAAAAAAAAAGGTTTGGGGAAAAAAAAGAAAAAAATTGTTGGCCAAACAAACCCGGGGGCCCCAAAATTTAATTGAAACCCATGGTTGCTTTTTTTTTTTTTTTGAAAGATCAACATAGTACAGTACCACACAAATCACAGTAATGATCCAGTGGAATACAGCAGAGATATGACCAATAAATGTGGACAGTCTGACACACTCTGGTCAGTCCAGAGGTATACAAAGAACTCCTTAGTGCAAGACGTGTGTACCAAGCCTGTTTACAGCCATGTAAATGGGGATATCACTAAAATACTGAAATAGATAAGCTCATACAGTTTATGCATTCACACATTCCTGTCTGTCCTGACCATAATAACCAGAGGAGCAGAGGTCACAAGCCCACATACTACCTACTAGTTAGTGACATGCATCTGTTCAACATCCCACTGTTTTGCCTGAAATACACAACAGTTATGGTGGCCTGGCAACAGTACATTTGACAAATATCTGGACATAACATCACAATGGGTAAATACACTGAGCTGCTATGCATGGCACAAAGCACTGTGCAAATAACAGGCAGACTGCCACAACACTGGCCTACATTTCTTATGTGGGAATACACATATACCTGTAAATATAGCAGGCTCTACAGGCATGTAACAGCACGGAGTAACAAACACCTGTGTGAAAGTGCATACCGACAACCAATCTGTACACAGCCACAGTCACATATGGTAAGTGTACTTAATATTACAGTATATGGACTGTGTGAACAACACCATCCTTATATGTGCCATTCACACACTAACTCTACATACACCAGACCAATACACAATGTATTCCAATGCCTGACTATGGTATGGGACATGTGTTGGTCTGGCCATGCAAACATGTGCACCGATAGGGTACCATACATTGGAGCAGCATGCAACATCCCATAGAACAGGACCAAGAACAATGACATCTACCACAGTCTGTACACAGGCCAAGGTACACATTCACAATACACACTCTGTCAACAATCACCATAAGTATACAGACCTCACTACTGTACAGACTACAACAGAATGTCCAGGTTTTGTCCTCAAATATAAGGCCTACTATACATAACATGTCTAGCAGTCTGATAATTCACTGGCTTGTTATCAGGTATGATGTAAGTAAATGATGTACTGAACATATGCATCTCTTACTGCATGACATATGTACAAAGTTTGACAGAATTGTGGCTGAAGTCACAAACACAGGACCAATATTGACATGTTGCTGTGATAAACCCATACATTTTATGGTGTAACAGGGTTTGTTGTGACATATGTCTTCTGAGGGGTATGAAGTCAGTAACTCACATGGCTGTCACTGTGCACTGACTGCAATCCTCAGAGTATGCTACTGCATTTTTAAAGATAGGAAGTGTATGAGTAATACAATACATGTAAGACTCCAAACACTGGCCAGTCTGCAGATAGCCCTACATGTGAGAGTTTCCTCAACCACATAACACTGTCATGACAGATATTAAATCATGTAGAACAGCCATATCCACACAAGCCCTGTTAAACCAACATCACTTCAAATGTAGAAGAGCAATACTTACATTCTGTCCTCATGTCCTCATGGAGCATCCCACTCCTGTTTGTTGGCCTGTCCCCACAGTGTATGTTGTAAGAGGTATATCCAAATACCCTCTGTGATGCTGATTGTCAAACACCGACATGAAGTCCTGCTCACAATGAAGGAAAAGGGCCAACACCCACATGAAGTGCTTAGTTATAGGAGTGTGTTTCCATGCAATTGGCTATAGGAATGATACCACAGCTGTTCCACATGCAATTAGCTAGTGGGGGGACTGCAATTCATGCACAGGCCATCAGCTGATCATAAGCATCACTTACTAAACTCAAACTGCTGCCTAAGCAAAGCAGGTGTACTTTTCCACATCCACCAGTGAGGGAGTGAAAGAGACAGACAGAGACAAAGTAAGAAAGGAAGGGAGTAGAAGAGTTAGAGACAAGCATGTTTGTGTATGATCCATGGATGGAGAGTGGTATCTCGGCATTATAATGGTTCCCTATATTGTGTACTAATCCATACTGTCACATGGTAATTTCACATGGCTGTATACATTTATGGCTAAGGATTGTCGACAAGAATCTCTACAATGTTTGGAAAATGTTAGCCATGTAATGTTGACAATGGGATGTGTAGCTCCTCAATATAATGATGTGGCAAAACCCACAATGCATTCAACCCTGTCATTACACAATTACCCCAACACCCACACAGGGCACTGATAACACACACACTTACCGGTACTGAGTTTCAAACCCTTACCTGACTATGTATTGCTATTACATTGTTATACAGTTCTTGCACACCCCACAGATCTTACATGTTAGAAAGCTGTCCAAAGGTATCTTTGAAGGTGAGGGACATCAGCAGCAGTGATAAAGGAGGGATACGGGTAAGTTTAGTAAATGTGACTGTCCACAAAAGCAGGTGTCAAGGAAGACACAACTACACTGTCTAAGGGAATCACACACATAATTGCAGTTGGCACGGTCAGGATTAGAACTCCTACCTAACTAGTTTGCTACACTACAGTATTACACAGTTATTACAGAGCTTATCAGGCTAATATATGGCCAATGGGTTATTTCAAGGCGACTGACATCAGTGGGTCTGCTACAGTAGGGCAATGGGAGGCATAGTGAGTGTGGATGATTTCAAAATCATTAATCTACACACACACACACACACACACACACACACACACACACACACACACACACACACACACACACTTGCCAGTACTGACATGCATGTGTTTATTGCTTCACAGGTGTGTAGTAGTTGACTGTTCCAGAAGACTGCACAAGGCTAGGCAAAGGGAATACCTTGGCATCAGGCCACATGACAGTGGTCTCCAGTGTGGCTCAGGGGTGTAGTCCCTGGATTGGCCCACACAGGTGGGTATTGTATTCACCATCCAGTCTTCTGGGTTACTATTGTGAGTGACTAGTGTTGTGCAATGCTTGGCATGTATGTGATCTATATTCCATAACATGGATAGTATCTGGGTTGTGCACATGCCCCACATGCATGTTCTGTGATGTGTGGAAGTGTGCATGGGGTCTCTGGAGCATGTTGTGTGGACAGATTATCATCTGATGTGGCATTCCTGACCTCATGTGGTGAGACCTGGCTATGGAACTGAGGTCATGTCTGCACCTACATTGACAGCATGATACAGGTATTCAGTGGAGTTAGTGGCATCTGTCCATACAGGGCATGTGTATAAGGCATGGTATTCCTTTGTGGGTTACACTTGCAGACTCTACAGTTGTTCCAGGTTTCCAGTGGGGAATATAGCAAAGGACCACTGTAAGCAATTATTTGCCTATTGTAGGGAAGGAACAGGGTGCCATGTCCTTTTACTTGCTGGATAACACACAGTCAGGAGATGTTACACATCACAGTACAGTCTGATGTCAGTGGTAGTGTTGTGGTCAACAGGCATGTAGTCCACTGCAATCACACTGCGGTTTCTATCTGTGGACAATATGCAGGGAACTACCAATATAGTGGTTGTTGCCCAGCCAAGTGTGTTTGTGTATGAGATGTGGGTGCAGAGGGTTCTCTGAGTAATACAAGGGTTTTCTATATTGCTCACCGATCCATTATTGTCACATGTCATATGGATTGTCTACACCAGCCTCTCTGCTGTTTGACATCTGTTCTCCATGTAAGGTGGGCATTGTGACATATAGTAGGTCCTCAATATAATAATTTAGCAAAACCCACCCCACAATGCATCCTGTCATTACACAATCGCAGCAACCTCCACACAGGATACTGATGACAAGCACACACAAACACTTGCCAGTACTGAGATTCAACCCCCTACCTAGCTATGTATTGCTACTACAGTGCACCGCATTTACCTCGCATGCCACAGAGCATATTGGATGGATGTTGTCCCAAGGTACTTCTAAGGTGAGGAACATCACCAGCCCTTGTAAACAGTGGCATTGGGTGATGTAGTGGGTGAGAGAGCCCAAAAATAATTTTAGCCTAATCACACATTTACATTTGCCAGGAGCGAGGTTCAAACCTCTATATAACAACCTTTACAGACCATTATGTTGCACATTTACCACAGGCACCACTGACCTGAGATCGTATAGGATTCGCAACAGATACTTGTAAGGTGGATGATATCTGCAGGGCTGCTAAAGTCAGGCTCTGAGATGTGTACTGGCTGTAAATAGGGACAAAATCATTGGGGTACACATACAAACACTTACCACAGATGAGATTCAAACCCATACCTGTGTAGTCACTGCTACTACATTGTTCCACATGTATGGCATGCACCACGGAGCTTACAGGGTAAGCCTTTTTCCAAAGGTATACTTCAAGGTAGATGACATCAGCAGGCTTGCTAAAGTAGGGCAATGGTAGGTGTAGTGACTGTGAATGACCTCAAAAGCATTACTTTCTACACAGAGAGTTCCACAGTTGCCATGTCTAAGATTAGAAGTCCTACCTAACTAGTACATCGCACTACAGCATTACACTGTTATTGCACATGCCATGGAGCTTACAGGCTGATTTTTTTCCAAAGAGGTATTTCAAGGTGACTGACATCAGTAGGCTTGATAAAGTTAGGCAATGGGAGGCGTAGTGACTGTGAATGGCCTCAAAAGCATTGATCCCTACACACACGCACAATGTTTCACAGTTGCCATGTCTGAAATTAGAACTACTATCTAACATGTTACACTATAGCATTACACAGTTATTGCATGTGTCATGGAGCTTATAGGACGAGCCTTTATCTAAAGTTGTATTTCAAGGTGAATGACATCAGCAGCCTTGCTGAAGTAGGGCAATGAGAGGTGTAATGTCTATGAATGGCCTCAGAATCATTAATCCCTACACACACAAACACAAAGTTTCATAGTTGCCATGTCTGGGATTAAAACTCCTACCTAACTAGTACATCACACTATAGCAATACGCAGTTATTGCACACGTCACAAATCTTATAACACTAACCTTATCCAAAGGTGTCTTCCAAGGTGAATGACATCAGCAGCCTTGCTAAAGTAGGGCAATTAGAGGTGTAGTGTCTATGAATGACCACAACATTTTTGATTCCTACATACACACAATTTTACAGTTGCCATGTCTGGGATTAGAACTCCTATTTAACTAGTACATCACACTATAGCATTACACAGTTATCGCATGTGCCATGGAGCTTAGAAGGCTACCCTTTATCTAAAGGTGTATTTCAAGGTGAATAACATCAGCAGCCTTGCTAAAGTAGGACAATGGGAGGTTTAGTGTCTATGAATGGCCTCAAAATCATTGATTTCTACACACACAAAAACAGAATTTCACAATTGCTATGTCTGGGATTAGAACTCTTACCTAATAAGTACATCACACTACAGCATTGTGCAGGTATCACACGTGCCACAGAGCTTATAGGGCTAGCCCTTTTCCAAATGTGTATTTCAAGGTGAATTACATCAGTAGCCTTGCTAAAGTAGGGCAATTAGAAGTATAGTGTCTATGAATTACCTCCAACTTTATGATTCCTACACACACAAACACAGAGTTTTATAGTTGCCATGTCCAGGATTAAAACTCCTACTTAACTAGCATATCACACTATAGCATTACGCAGTTATTGCACATACCACAGAGCTTACAGGGCTGAATTTTGTCCAAGGAGGTATTTCAAGGTTACTGACTTCAGCAGGCTTGTTAAAGCAGGGCAATGGGAGGTGTACATTACCCTCTACGCACACACAGAGTTTCATAGTTGTCATGTCTGGGATTAGAATTCCTACCTAACTAGTACATCACACTGTAGCATTACACACCTATTGCACATGCCACAGAACTTATAGGGATGATCCTTGTCCAAATGGGCATTTCAAGGTGACTGACATCAGCGGCCTAGCTAAACTAGGGCAATGGGGAGTGTACTGTGTGTGTGAATGGGCCATAAACCATTCCTCTGGAAACACACACACAATACTCAGTCACACACAACTTTACATTTGACAGGACTGTGTATATGACTGCTAGATGAATAATGACTTGTACTGTCATGTTACACAGTTATCACAAGTACCACAGACACTATAGTGCTGAGGGCTACCAGAAGTAAATGACATTGGCACATCATGTGATATTGGCCAGTTGGATGTGTGGTGGGTGGGACAGGCCTCATGATGGGAAGCTCTTTGTCTTTGTCTGTCTCTCTCTACCCCACATTTCTGTCTATGTATGTTTGACCTATTATAGTGTGTTGTCCTTGGATATATGTGTGTATTCCTATCCAATATGTGTGCAAAGCATGACTGGTGTGCAGTGTAGTGTGTGTGCACAGACATCTACGACTGACAGATATGTATAGTCCACTGTTGTTGCCAGACATGGGCTTCATTTCTGTAAGTGTGGGAGAATGCCTAGTATGACTCTTCTGTATTTTGTTGTCAGACATGGGCTTCATTTCTCTAAGTGTGGGAGCATGCCCAGTATGACCTTCTGTACTGAATGTGTGAATCCTTTCCAGGTAGGTTGTACTCCAGTGCAGGCATTTGTGTTCTACACCTACAAATAGCAAACTGTTTCTGCAGGATATTTGTAGATAGGTTGACAATATGGAGTCACAATGGGCAAAGGATAGTGGGATACTATAATTAATTGTGTCTGTGCTGCTTCTGCTACATGGTTTTGGTGTTAGCAGAGAAATTCAGACATATGTACTGTTTTACACTGTGATGTATTATGTCATCATCTACTGACAGATATACTTAATTGCTCGCAGTAATTTCCTGGGGAATACAAGATGATTGAAGCTGTGTCCAGTATTGTGGTCTGCAGCCTACATACTCTTGCACAATCATGCCATTCTGGAGGGGTAGCTGCAGACACTTGTTGATGGGTCTGTGTAAATGGTCCAGCACCTTGGTACTGTGGTGGCTGAGGATCCCATGCTTGTACATCTATTGACGTGACAGAATGCCCATATCCTGTTGTGGACATACTGCTCAGCTGTACAGATTCACACAGGTTACCCAGAGGCAGGGCTCATACAGCTGGTCATTTCCCCTTCACATTGTGGTTTATGAGCAGGTTTGTAGTCACCCATTCTTGGCTTTGCAGGCAGGGATAGTATGGGCACACATCAGAGTTTCAGACTTCACACAGTCCATGGCGTCCATGCTTCTACCCCTCCACCCCTCTGTTATTCTATCCTTTTCCTAACATTATGCAAGCGATATCTGATAAGTGTCCCTATAGTTATCACTTCATCCCAGCAGTATTTAGGGGTTGGTCCACAGTTCATGCAGTAGGACATGGTGGACAGGCTACTGGGATTTGTCGACATGGCCTTACATTTGTGTTCTGTGGACTGTATGTCATTATTTGGGACTCCATCAGATATACATTGGTAGTATGGGTGACACACAGGCCTTTGACAGAGGACTGTGGGGCAGCTGGTAGTGATGCAGGCCATCTGTAGCAGGCCAGTGCATTCTGTCACTCCTACATTCCCAGGCTGCAAGCCGCTGGATTCCTCTGGGGTGACAGGGTAGGCATGCAAGGTGTTAATGGCCATAGTTTCTGTCCTTATTAATCCATTGGTGTGGATGCTGACAGAGTTCTGCTTACAGCTATGGACACACCTGCATGGGACACCTCTTCAGCATGCTGCATTCTGTAGATAATCCCATACTGAAGAGGGGGTCATATTGTACTCATTCCCAACAGCAGGGATATGACCTGTGATGAACCTGTGGCTGATGGTGGGGTGAGCTGAGTGCATGTGTGCTATTGAAACTACTTGTAGCTGACTCACAGATATACATGGGGCATTCCTCTTATGCTGGCTTGTGTGGGGACATCAGCGGTTTCTCAATGCTTCATAACTGTGCCTTTTGTGGTCTGCCAGTATATGGCCAGACTACATCAGCATTCCATACCACACAGATAGCTAATGTGCTGCTAACCTATATGTACAATTCCAAAGGTGTGTCCATTTGACAGTAACATTTTATACACTCTCTGTCTAGGGTACTTTCACCTGTGTACTGTGTGTATGTCTGGGCCCACATTCATGCTATGTCCATCTTTCAGATGGTGACAGATATTACATCAGAACAATTAGTATGGATTACTGCTGGATTGGGTCTTGCTGGGATGCATTGTGTTTGACACTGCAATTGTCAGAACTTGGCCCTATCATCAACACTACTGGCCATAGGCCACCGGGACACAACCCCCCATGCCTACATGCTGACCACTTTCACATAATATAACACACAACAACCTAACACATAGAGTCATGCATATTGTACACGCACAACAATCTGGCCTGCTAATTTGGCCAGCTCAGGTAATCCATGCTCCACTGTTATTATACCCACACGAACATGTTACTACATTTCTACATAGGATTGTGGGGGGGAGGCACACCTGACAACTGTAAACATTTGCTATGACTGCACTGGTATTTCAGGTACTCTGTTGGCTTCCATTTCATTCTGTATTCTGACCTATCATGCAGACTAGAGGCATATCAGTGTAGTAGAGATGTTAGGTTTTATTGACCTACATTTCAGTTTCAGACTTCTTACCCTTCAGAGCTAACATCCAACTACCTGACCTGTTGTAGTCTGTCTGTGTAAGTCTGGAGGGAGGCTGTTCTCCATTGCAATCAATCAGAGGCCTTAGCACAGCCTTTCTTTGTGATCATCTACACTTGTCTTGCTGACTGAGACTGTTTTTGGGTATGTGAGCCTCACTGACAAGTATGTGTGTCCTATGGACACACATTTGACCCACCACATGTCCTGCAGTGGGATTTCTCACCTTGTCTAGTACTGCCTACTATGTTGCCACCAGTATTTTCTATGGATTTCATGCTGCTCATATAAGTGTCTACTATCTGCTGCCATCCCATTCAGCCACCCTATCCCCTTGCATGGTCACATCCATACCATAGATACAAATAACAGAACATACTACTCCATTCAGTAACTGAAAGGGAGAGTGACTTACCTTGTGGCTGTGTCAGTATTGAGGATGGTGTCTGAGGGCTGACTATGTTGGATGCACATAGTACACTCCCTATACATGGTTAAGCACAGGTAGTGTCATGCTTGGTATCCCTTTTACTGTATGTGTGAGTCAGAGAGAGGTGTCATTCCCTGGGTTCCTACCATGTCAGTGCATGTGCTATGTGTTGCCTCTTTGCTAAGGCCTGGACATACTGGGCATGCCTTTTTCTGCCTACAGGGGCAGGCTCAGGTTGTTCCTCCTCCAAGTCCCTCTGTGCCTGTTATGGCCTTGGCAATAGTGGGGCATTGTGTGGCCTTGCCCCGTGCTGTTCATGCTCAAGCTGTTTCTGCAGGATCATATTGTGTAGCATGGCACATACAATGACAATTTGGGTACATGTAGCTGGAGAGTACTGTAAGGCTCCACTGGATATGTCCAGGCACTGGAACCGTGAATTGAGCATCCCAAACACACACTCTATTATGATTCTGGTTTGTGCATGTGCCACAATGTAGAGTTCTTGTTCAGGTGTGTGTGCATTTCTGATGGGTGTCATCAACCATGGCTCCAGTGCGCAACCAGTATCCTCAGCTAGGTGGCCACATGGGATGTCCCCACTGTCAACTCTCTGGTACAGCTGCATCATATGCCAGATGTAGGAGTCAAGATAGCTTCCAGGGCTGCAACCACACACATTCATTATAATGCCCCAGGCATTGCACACGACCTGGCAGTTGATGGAGAGGAATCCCTTGTGGTTTATGTAGACCCTACCCTGCTCACCGAGTGGTACTTTGATGTGTATGTGCATGCAGTCTATAGCACCCACTACCTTAGAGTATTCTGCTATTTGGTGGAAGAGATGAATATTGCTGGTCAATGCCTCATGGGTGTTGTGGAAATATATGTGCTCACCAGCATGTGCTGACATGGCATCCAGGAACTGGTGGAGTACTTGGGATGCTGATGCCTGTTAGATCCCCATGATATTTGGAAGATACCTGTGGCAGGTATTCTTAAGCCTACACGTACCTTGGTATCCACTGGGATGGGTTCCCCTCTGTTGGTTCTGTGTGTGAGGTGTGGCCAGCACAGCTCAACAATTTGCTGTAGGAGGTCCCTGTCCACCCTATAGTGCTCTACTATCTCCAGCTCATGTAGCCCCTGATAGGTTACCCTGGGTCTGTACACTCTTCTCCTTCTCCTTCTCCTCACTGTGGGTTGTTTTATCAGCATTCTCATCCTCACCACACTCAGCCTCTTCCACATATTGATTTATGAGAGGGAAAAGCAGCCCCTATCATTTTGTTGCTTTTGTTAGGTAAAATTTCCCCATTTGTGTACACCAGTGGTGTACAGTTTGTGGGGAAAAAAACAGAGGTAAAGGTGTTTGCATAGTTTATAGTAGTGTGCTGGGCTGCTGCCTGTGTAGTTGGCTGATTCTCATACATTTCACCAGCCAGCTATGCTAGTTCTTCTTGGTTACCTTCCTACTGCTGCTTTCCCTTCCCATTGCCTTCCTGTTTAAGCCCCTAGGTGCACCATGCAAACCCAGTGCTCAGATGTGAACGGAGTTGCTATTCCTGGTTTATTTATTTATTTTTTGTTTAAAACCCAGTGTGCAGTGCTCACACCCATTTAGGCAATGTAAATACTGCTAGGCAGCTTCAGACACACCCCCTTCCTTAGCTGTGCATAGCTAAGGGCAAACACGGGCCACAGAGCTCCAATACACTTACAGCATGCATGCCACATCCCTTTATGAAGTCATCTAGCTGTTAGGCTTACACCATGGTATTACTGCACCTACATGGTTGGGTGTAAGCTAGCACTGAGCGGAAATCTGTGATTCAGTATCATTCCCCTCATTTGCATAGAATTGACTGCTAATGCACGGTTACAAAACCGACATTCAGCCTTCCCCCTTAGAAAATACTATTCCATGGTCTTGTTATGTTATGCATGCCATTGACTATTAAGGCAAAATTATGATTTTGGTTTAAAAGCTTATTTCCAGCTTTTTTTATTATTTTCGGGCCAATCCCATTTGCGCACCGCTGCCCTACGCTTAAATGTCCGAAATCAGCCAAAAAAAAAAAGTAAATTTTTATAATTTTGAAACTGATTTTAATGCCTATGGCCATATATTTCATGTTTGGCATGCCTAACCCTTCTAATACATGCATTTTTATGAGTTATCATGCCTCCGTTTTGTAGTTTGCAGAAATGTATTCAGCTACTGGCTGAATACATTTCTGCAGTATACACTATTCCTACACTAACGCTTACCTGCTTCCTGGATCGCTAATTTACCTCATTTGCATGTTTTTCACCAGCAAATGAGGTAATTAGCATACAGGGGCTGTGTCCATGCAGGAATAGTGTAGAAGCGCTTGTGCACATCCCGGGAGTTCGTTCCTGGATTGCTCATCAGCCATATTGCCTGCAGCAGCTCTTGCACTATTCCTGCATGCCGTCCAGAGCTTGCTGAATCCTGGGGAATGTATTAATATTAACTGTGACACTTTATCCCGTAGGAGGTTAAATGACAAGTGTAATTGGAGGCTGTGTATGCAATTATGTAATTAGGTGTTAATTGCTTCTTGTGATTAAGGCATGTATTTCCGGTAATGTTTACTCCATGAAGGCTTTGTCCAGGACATCAGAGTATAACAAACATGTGTGAATTACTGGCTGGCTGTATTTTTCTTTGCTATGTTCAGACATTTTATTTGTTTTGCTAAGAGGTTGTTGTATGTCTGGCCATTGTGTATGGCATATCATGATTTTGAAGCAGTGTACTGTTCACTTGTTTATTTGGACTGTGGGCAGATGTGGGTGTCATGTCTGCTTTTGTATCCAACTGTGCATGCTGCCCCAGTTGGGGTGGTCTATCAGCAGCACATGTTTGTATGGGCATTTTGGGACATGATATATATATATATATATATATATATATATATATATATATATATATATATATAGGTTTACCTTTAGAAAACCCTTTACAAAACTGAATCACAGTGGCACGATTGCTCATATGAGCGAATCATAACCACGAAATTCAGAACAGCGATGATTCCATATGTTTGAAAATCAACAAATCGAAAAGCAGATTCGCTGATTTTCGAACATAAATATCGAAAGAAAAAAAAACTGAAGCATAAAGCGAGCCTCCTGTACCCACCCTACTTTAATATTCTAACTCTGAGATCACACTACAGTGTGGAAAGGGACCATTTTCCGATTCCCACTAAAGTGCAATCCACCACACAATGTCAAATGTGCAATGAGCGAATGCCACTGTGCATTCGCTCATTGCACATTTGAACCTTTTTCCGTTCAGCATTTGCAAACTTTGCAAACAGCCTTTCAGACAATTGCTGTTCACCCATGTGCAAATGTGCAATACGCACACATGAAGGTAAACTATATATATATATATATATATATATATATATATATATATATATATATATATATATATATATATACAGGGTCTATATTATGAGAGTGAAAAGACGTTTACGTGAATAATTAAACATCGAACCATATAGCGCGAAGTGGACTTAGAGCGAATGTCAGAAAACCTTGAAAATGGAAATATCGAATTTCCATGGTTGGCCCGTCTGTGGATTAGCTAATTGGATGGTTACGGAGTTTAGGATAGGGTGCTGGTTAAGGTAAGTGCTTAGTTAAGTAATGTATGTTAAATTTAGTGTAGGGTTAGTGGTAGGGTTTTGTTAAATATATGTATGTAGGTTATTTATGTTGTTTGTGTATAATTTCGTAGGTGAAATGTGCAGTAGTTATGGACCTTAGGGTTAGGGAGAGGTTAAGGATAGTGCATAGATAGTTTTGTATGTGGGGTTTAGTAGTGTTGGAGGTTGGGTTTTGTTAAATGTATGTATGTGGATTATTTGTTTTGTTTGCGTATATGTCTGTAGGGGACGTGTGCGGTAGTTACGGACCTTAGGGTTAGGGAGGGGTTAAGGAAAGTGCATAGTTAGTTGTGTATGTGGAGTTTAGTGTCAGGTTAAAAGTAGGGTTTTGTGCTTTACTTTAGGTTAGTAGTAGGGTTTAGTTAGTGTATGTATGTGGTTTATTTATTTTATTTGGGTAGGTAGTGTATAGGTAGTGGTGGGGTTGGCCAACTATGACAGTTCGATTATTTTTCGCTGTTTAGTGCATTCGGGATTTTTGTGGATCGCGGTATAGGGGTCAATGTTTTGGTATTCGCGCATATGGTTTTTCGTTTTCATAATATAGACCCTTTTATATATATATATATATATATATATATATATATATATATATATATATATATATATACATATATATATATATATATATATATACATCTATATATATATATATATATACATCTATATATATATATATATATATATATATATATATATATATATATATATATATATATATATATATATATATATATATATATATATATATATATATATATATATATATATGGAATCCGTACAGATGCTCGACTGCATCTTTCACCAAATCCCAATTTGGTGAGCATACTTGTGCGAAAGTGCTGTTCACCAATGCATCACTTTTGCATAAGTATGCTTGTTGTTCTGGTTGTACTACTGTGCAGTAAGGGAAAATTCTCTTTTCACCAATGTAGTGCGACCTCGGAGTGAGAATATTAAAGTGCATTCAAGTAGATTTTGTGTTTATTTTTTAACATACTTTAACAAAGTGCTTTTTCGATGAAAGCGCTTTAGTTAAAGTGTGCTTGTTGGTAATGGATCATAGGTTCATAGGTTGGTACTAGGCTAATTGCCTTTGTAGGCCATTTTAAGCCTAGCCAATCACCCACTGTGAGAATCAAACTCTGCACCTTGTGTCTGCAAGGCAAATGCTTTAAGCATTACACCACCCTGGATTCAGGCTTAACTTTCGTTCAAAAGTCTGATATATATATATATATATATATATATATATATATATATATATATATATATATATATATATATGTATACATATATACATGTACACCTCAGTGTTTATTGGTAATATATCTATATATTGTTCTACACAGAAATGGATCTCCCTACATATCTCACTCTCTCTATATGTATGTTTCTATTTATATATATATATATATATATATATATATATATATATATATATATATATATATGCCAATCCTTCCTAATTGCACACTTATTTCTTTACTACTTTAAACTGGCTGTAAAGAAGGGTATGACTGAGAAAGCATCCTCTATTAATACAGCTGAGGTAGCTTACTGGTGAATTGCATAAGCTATGGTATACAGGGTTCTGGGTTCAAGACTTGCAAGGTCTGTTTTTTTGCTGCTAGCCAGAACAAGGACTGTTGGATATAGAGTAGATAAAGCAGTTTTGAGCAGCTTTGAGCATGTTTGCACAGGTTTGTGTGACAGTAAGTAGCGCTAACATATGGTTAAATGAATAGGCACTTGCATCGTGTAGGCTTCGCTTACCAGTGCACAAATCTGCTTAGCGTTTACAGTTAAGCAATGCTTACACCTGCTAAGCATAGCTCAGCCCTGGGGACCAGTGATCACATTCCAGTCTGATAAAATAGAAGGGTAACGGTATCTTTAGTAAGTGTATTTAATTCCCTGTAAATAACATGCTTCTATGTGCTGTCATTAAAGTAGCAAGGGGTGTGAGTATACTGTATGGGATATCTGAGTATACATGGGTAATTCCACAATCTTTTCTCTTTGTATATGTTTCATACATGGGTAGTATCCCAGGTTATATGCAGTCACACTTGCATGTTACACCAGCTACAGTGCACTGGTTGACAGAAATATTTTAACACATATTATATTATTACGTTAGTACTTTTAACAGTGCTTTTTCAAGTAAGAGTAGATTGCAGATTGTAGTACTGGAACCATACACCCCTGCATGCAAAGCTGGACTCTGAGTACTGAGTATCTTGTTCTTGCTGTTTGAGCTGTATGTTTATATATATCTCCTATTGGATATTAATCTGATATGTTGATATTAACTATAGACTACTATGTTTTTTGGACATGTCATTAAGGACTGCTGTCATGTGTAATGGCATACCTTTCAGTTTCAGACGTGTATCTTTCAAAACATTCATCCTAATGCATAACCTGTTGTCTATCTACTTTCTGTCTGTCCTCTGTACAGATGTGAAGATGTCAGGTATTGCTATGGCCATACCACTATTTCGCTGCCCACATTGTATTGTGCTGTACTCCTAGACACTGCTGCTAGTTTCAACATATGGGACATTCCTTAATGTGGGCCTTGCCCCATTTCCTTGCCTGTGTGAGGGACATTACAGAGGTGGTGGCCTAGAGATTCACATACAGTGGGTGGCAATACATCACAGGACAGGACATGTGGAGACAGCCAACCAATATGGGGGACATATCCCCAGATTTGTGAACAGATTGTATGTCATCAGTGCTGTTATACACATGGCAGATTGATAGTTTGACAGGGTTTGTGTGGACATGCATTTAGTGTGTGATGTCACAACTCACAGTGATATGTGTAAGGCATACCTCTCCAATGGTATGCTGCCTACAGACTGGCCAGATGTCTGCCTGATATGTTTTGTGTGTACACCAGACAGTCTGTGCCCTTGGTAAATCAGTTGTGGAATCTGGGGAATGCAGTCAGTAAATACTCACATCTATTGGTATTACCAACGTCATATTCCTCATAAAGGATGTTACAACAAACCCAGTGACATCTGCTACTGTCTCAATGTATGACAGCAGTATGTCCAATCTACCCCTGTGTTTGTGCCTCTGTTCCCACCTATAGTGATATAGGGGTTAATGCCGAGCTTAGTGAGTGAGGAATGTTATCAAAGGCTTTGGACAGATCAATGTAGTCTGTATGTGTCACCTTGCCTTCATCCACAGCTCAGGTGAGTGCCGCTAAGAAGTTGACCAGGTTGAATGAGCAGGTATGACCTACCCTTCGCAAAAGTAAACTGCGTGGGATCTTGAGTCTGCAGATTCCAATATCCCTGTTTATTAGGTACATGATGATGCATTCCATAGCTTTGCATAACAGACATGTCAGGCAGTTGGGGCAGCATTTGCCAGGGTCTGTAGTCACACCTTGTTTGTGGAGAAGGGTGACTGTAGCAGTGCACAATTCAGTAGGGACAAAGCCTGAGGTGAGGCTGTCCTTGAACATGGGCTCAAAGGTAAGGTGCCAGGTCATTCTGTAGTTCATGTAGAACACAGCTAGGGATATTGTCAGGTCCCACAGAAGTTGTATTGTTGGTCTTGGACAGTGGTGTTTTAATCTGTGTTGCAGTAATACTGGGTGCCTGCCGGTGTACTGGTATTGGGTTTGGTCCTTTGGTGGGGGGGTGAGGGGTAATGTTTGCACTCAAGATGCCAGCCAGTATATTGGCATTATTTGTTGGCTTAGTCTGGGAGGTACCATTGTCTAGTAGTGCAGAACAAATTGTGGTCTTGCCATGGAGAGTCTTTACATAACTGTATGAGTTCTTATGGTTGTCTTTACTATGTGCTCCAATTCTGTACTCACAGATTACTTTGTAGTATTTGATGAGGGATCTCAACTTTTCATTGTGGCTGATAAAGGTTTATTTCTGTCTTGGGACTTCACCTTATTCCATATCAGTTCCCTCCTTCTGTTGTACAGTTTCTTTATAGCAGGGGACAACCAGATCAGTTTCCTTTTTTGGGAGGTTAGGGTCCTGGTTTTATCGGGTAAAGTGGTATCCATGCATTTGCGTATGTGTTCATAGTGCATTGTTGTTTGATTCAGCTGTCATACAACTAGTCTCCATTTGCTTGGCTGCCATGAGGTTACCCACTTCTGATTTTATGATGCCATAGTTAGCTTTGGAAATTCTTTTGATGGTGGCTACCTGTGCAGGGGGGTAGGATGGCTGTGGCTTTCCAAAGGTGATTAATTTGTGTTCTGATATAACAAGGTAGGAGTTGACTATTGGTGTAGAGCAACAGTCACCCATGTTAGGAAGGACCAAGTTGATGTGATGGGCATGTGCATCGGTACATGAGTAGCTTTCCCAGTTAATGGTGAGGTAGTTGAAGTAAACCAGTATGATAGTGTTAGGTTGGACGCTAATATTCTCCAGGGTGTTTGTGGACATGGAGTGTGAGTCTTGGGATGCATGATGACCTATAGCAGGCTGCAACCTGAACCACTGTCTTACCCAATGTCAGTTACACCTGCAGGGTCTGTAATGCATAGTGTTGGTCTACCACTCTGGAGGTGTGTGCATCCTTTATGAATATGAAAATATCACCACCTTTGGAGCTTCAGTCAATGTTCTACAGCCAAATGTTGTGGAATTAATTATAGCCTGGTACTGCAGGGTGCTTCCTGCTGACTTTAACCAGGTCTCTATTACAGCACATATATCATTGTTCCCCATTTTAAGAAATACTTCCAGTGAGTGCATTTTCAGATTTAGAATTCAAGTGTGTAGCAGCATGACCCTCTGATTGTATGTCTTTGTAACTGTCATATATTTATGCATATTTATTTATGGACTCCTTTCCCTGCTGTAGGATGACTGTACTAACTGATATGTTTGGAATGTCATCACTATTTTGTAGGGCTCAGATGGTGTAATGGTACATTGCTTTGATCATAGTTTACAAGGCCCTAAGTCCAGGACTTGGCAGGACCTATTATTTTGTTGCAAGTCAGAACAGTTCTGCTGTGGAGGGAGGGATAAGGACAATAATTACAAGAGGTCCCTAGTTTCGACCCCTTCACCCCCATTTACACAGCCTTTGGTCAGATTTGTTGCAGTAAGAGGTTCAGATTGCGGATCTGATGTCCGACTGCACTATATATATATATATATATATATATATATATATATATATATACACACACACAGACACACACACACACATATATATATATATATATATATATATATATATATATATATATATATATATACACACACACACACACACACACACACACATATATATATATATATATATATATATATATATATATATATATATATATATATATATATATATATATATATATATATGGTTTCACTTCATTTATTCATTTATTTATTTATTTCACATTTGTTAACCGGGTTAGTCCAGCTGGTTAAGAAATTACCCATTTTCAGTGGAGAACCTAGGGGAAAAGCCCTGAACAAAACATAGAAATACATACAAATAGAGACAAGTTAACAGTATAAAGACCAAAACAAATTTATGGATACAATGGATAAGAAAAATAAATATAATCCAAAGAATAGTGCATAGCTATATACAAGGTCAGAAGAAGGAAAGTGCAAAACAAGATAGGAGTAGAGGAGGAATGAAGTGATCTAGAGGAAGGATAAAAAAAGAAGAGTAGTAGGATAAAGTAAATTATATAAAGAGGGAGGGTATAGAAAGAAGAGCAGATTGGATAAAGTAAGATAAGAAAGAGGAAAAAGGTCTTACTGATAAGTCTAGTGAAGAAATGGGAATATAGAAAGGCAGGAGTTAAGTGGGATGGTTACAGGTACATATAGGGTTGTTATGAAATCCCAAATTTCAGTAACCCGAGACTACAAAGTCGAACCATTCACAATACCAAAATGCACAATCCTGAATCACACAATCATGAACATACATACACCATACACCACATAACACACACACCATTCCACACACAGCACACAAACCACACAACCCTACACTACATATAAGCAGGGGGGGCAAACCCCCCTGCACTCCCCATGTGGGGGGCAAGCCCAGCACCCCCCTACTTATATATACCAACTCAGAGGCTGCTCATAACATAAAATAAAATCACACCACGTCATCCTCCACTTGCTCGAAAACATATGCACATCACACATACACAAACACCAACAAATCCAACATTCACACTCACACTTACACCTACCTATCCTTACCCACACATACAATGTACAAAAACACACACAAAGACTCACTCACCGTCAATCTCGGGCACCATAACACTACACACGATGTACTGGAAATGCATAAGCACAGATTTGAGATTCAAATTTGCTCTTATGCTCTTTCGGCATTCTGGTTTTTGCCTTCATGGTCTTGGATTACTGAAATTCGGGATTTCAGTAATTCGAGGTTATGAAGTGTAACCATATATAAATACATTTTCCATACTCTTGAATGACTGTGCTGCATGATATGTTTGAAAAAACATCAGACATATCTACATCTCATATGGCGTAGTGCTAAATTAGTGGGGCTATAGTGAGGAGGGTCCTGGGTTCAAGACTTACAAGAGATGATTATTTTGTTGCTGGGCAGAAGAAGGGCTGTTGGATACAGAGTGATTAAGGCACTTTTAAGCAGTTGTAAGTGGGTTTGCGTGGGTTTGTGCAATGGTAAGCAATGCTAATTTCCGGTTGAATGTGCTTATAGACAGTTAGCCTTAAAAGTGCTTCATCTGTTTAGGCATTGCTTAGCCGCATGCAAACAGGCTTAATCCCAGTTACTACTGCTTAAAACAGCTTACTCCCGCTTACCCCTGTACTAATTTCTTTAAAAGAAAAGGAAAAAGGGTGATAGGAAAGTGGTACAAAAGGGGGCATGCAGCGGGAAAGACAATAGGGAAAGTAGCTAGGGATGTGCAGGATGGGTGTAGGGAAGGTCCATAGCTGCCCATTTCTTCTACAGCAAGAGCTGTGCATATATACTAAATTTGGAGGTATATTTGGACACTCAAACCCCTGAGATATGGGTGAGGACAATAATGTGTTGAGAAGCCAATTAGACCAGATTACATGTGTCCAGTGGACATGTATGCAAAATTGACAGTTATGTAAGGGGTAAAATATTTTTTAGGAACAGATTGCCCCCCTTTTTTTTAAGGTGAGAGTGGAATGTTGGGGAAGGATAGTAGGTATATTTGGGGAGGTATGTTGGGTAGGAAGACAGACAAGTCAGACAAGACCGCATACAGGATTGGTATATGTGACATGTGGGGGGTAAACACCTTGGACAGGGAAGGGTGTTTGGTAATCGGAGGCCCACAAGCCCCCAGATGGGTACAGTGGGACTGACATCCCCAACCAAGGGCAGTCACCACTGCACCTTCACGGCCCCAAAGGTGGCTGTGCTGGGGGCTGAGCAGGAGGAGCAGGCTGACCCACTAAATGCACCACACAGCCCTCAAGCTGGTGTAGCAGATCTCTGAATTGCTTGTGGAGCTTGCTATGCACCAGACCCCGGACCTGGCTTCGGGTGACAGGATCCTGTCTGTGCCGGTGCCCAGGGGGGGCAAGCCCCATCCCCTGAGGCAGTTCCACCCAAAGGTGGCGCAGGACCAGCAGACGAGGACTTCCTGGGGGGTTCCAGATGTGCTGGGGCCTGGTGCCATGGCCAGATGAGGTGAGAGAGGCGGATCCGCTGGGATCAGTCTTCCCTGATGTGCTATGGTGTTGCAGTTTTAGAACATATGTTGGTTATTAATGGTTAACACATTCTAGGATTAGTTATAACAGCATGCTTGAGTATTCCCATTAACCCAATATAACACATTTGGAACATTTGCATATCAGAACACATGCATATATGGAACCACAGTGGGCATTACACCAGCATACAGGTTACATTGATAGCAACAGGTCAGCAATGATGATATTTGAACAGGGAACATTGATTGAAATAAATTTCACTGTTTTTAGAACAACAGGACATGTCCCAACAGTAGGTTTCCTGGAAAAGATACCCATTCATTTATGTGTTTACATTATTGGTGAAGATAAGGTGGGGGAGAGAGAGAGATGTCAGTTAAATGTAGATTCTTGCAGTTGTCACAGCTTTAATAATCATTGCTCTACTCATTACTATACAGGTATTATTACAACTATAGCCTTGACTTGGGCAGTGGCATGTTTGTATACAGTGTAATTATAGCTTTCATATAGCTATTTTTAACTTTCTCTTATCTGGTAGACCTGTAGAGGGAATGTTTGTTAATACTACATGACTGTTTCTCCCCATATTCCCATAGTCAGGGTTACATATGTGCACTCATATTGTGTGTGTGCTACTGACTCACTCTACCTTTAGTTTTATCAGTCACCCTGGTTGTTGTTATCAGGAATCTGTAGCTGTGACAGCATGACACTTTTAAATATTTCTTGGGGGAGACCACTTGGTGTATGTACTTATCTTGCTGTCATTTGCAGCCTTGGGGTTGGACCATGGGGTCTATATTATGAAACCGAAAACCCGTTTGAGCAAATACTGCAACAGCGACACATATAGTGTGAACTACAAATATGCTGAACTCCCTGAACTGCAAAATTTAAGATCTCAAATCGTCATAGTTGGCCAACCCCACCGCGCGCAACATACTACGTACCCAAACATAATAAATAAAACACATACATATACTAACCAAATCCTACTTCTAACCCTACACTAAACCTTACATACATTACCTATCTATGCACTTACCTTAACCCGCACCCTAAACCTAAGGTCCGTAACTATCGCACACTTACCTTACGGAGCTATACCGCAGACGGGCCAACCATGACAATTCGACATTTCGAATTTTGCGGTTTTGGACGTTCATCATTTCCATAGTTTGTGCAATAGGTGTCGCTCTTTTCTGATTCACTCAAATGGATCTTCGGGCTTCTAATATAGACCAGGACCATGAGTGGTGGACACAGTATAACTACAGCCTTCTTATAGCTACTTTATACCTTATCTTACCTGGGAGACCTGTGGAGGCAAAGTTTGCCAATACTACCTGACTGTTTCTACACATTTTCACAAAATTTTAGTTGAAATTATGCATACAGCTTACTACCACTCTCGAGAGAAGAACCATTGCTGTTTCTGCTAAAAATATGACAAATGTGTGTTTCATCACATAGGTTCATAGGTTTCATAGGTTCATAGGTTTATACTAGGCTATCTGCCCTAAGGCATTTATAAGCCTAGCCCAAAGTTTTGTGGCTTACGCCACCCCTTATGTTAAAAATTACTGTGCCCATTAGTTTGTTGTGCCTCTGTCCAGCAGTGACACAGAGATGATTCCCGGGGTAAACCTATGATCTCCCATCCACCGGTCAAGATTTCTCTTGAACAGAGCCAGCGAGGTGCTCTGCCTCACATGGACTGGGATTTTATTCCACAGCATAGGGAGTCTCTGGGTGACAAATCTATCCCTCCAGCATGTCCTATTTATATCCGTGCTAAGGTTTAAGTCACTTGCTCTAGTGGATCTGGTAGATTTGGATTTTTGAGGTGGAGCATGTCCATTAATTCTGGGTTGGACATGGCCTTGTATGTCAGGCACAGGTCACCTCTGAGCAGGCGGTATGCGATTGAATAGAGCTGGAGTTTCTTCAGTCTGGCAGCATATGACAGATTTTGGAGTCCCTTTATCCTTTTGGTGAGGAACTTTTGGGGTCTCTCCAATTGCTGCAGGTGTCGGGTGAGATACATCCCGAATGGGGCATTGTACTCGATCATTGGTCTGATAAGTGAAGAGTACAGGGGAACAATGACCTCACTTGATCTGGATGTGAATCCCTTCATGATCAGGTGGGCAATGTAGAAGGTCTTTCTAACCACTTTAGCAATGTGAGTGTCAAAAGAAAGGCCACTGTCAACCTGGGTCCCCAGGTCCCTGATAACCTCTTCTGTGCTTAATGGATTGCCACCTATATGGTAGCTTGGGGTTACCTTGTTTTTCCCGAAGGGTATGACTATACATTTTTGGCATTTAACTTCAGGCCATGGCTCTGGCACCAGTTATCAGTTTCCGTGAGACCCTCTGAAGGATATCTGTGTCCGATGTACTTTCCACTATGGCCCAGTTTGCAGTCATCTGCAAACTTTGTCAGCCATAGTCCTCCTATGTTTGCCTGTACTTCTGAGAAGTAGATGCCGAACAACAGGGGGCCAAGGAGTGAGCCCTGTGGGACACCACTTGTGACCGGCTGGGAGTCTGACATGGCGCCAGCAACTCTAACCCTTTGGGTTCTGTCCTTTAGCCAGTTTGCAACCCATCTTGTGACATATGGGTTTACATTTAAGCTGGTAAGTTTCTCTATAATACCCGAGTGGGGTATTGTGTCGAAAGCTTTTGCAAGGTCAAGGTAGGCTGTATGGACTGCCTTTCCCTCATCAATGGCCTTGGTGACTGTTTTGAAGAAGTCGACCAAGTTCAAAAGGCATGATCTGCCCTTGACAAAGCCAAACTGGGTCGGTTCCAATGTCTGCAAGTCCCATATGTCTTTGTTTATGAGTTCCATTATGATCCTCTCCATAGCTTTGCAGACCAGGCTTGTTAAGCTTATGGGGCGGTAATTCCCAGGGTCCGTAGAGGTACCGCCTTTGTGGAGTGGGACCACAGTTGCTGTACGCCACTCCTTGGACAAGTATCCTGTGGTAAGGCTAAGATTAAACAGCTGCCTTATATGTGGGTTTAGTTCCTCGTTGAGTTCGTGTAGCACACAGCCGGGGACACCATCCAGTCCCATTGATGCTGTGTTTTTAGCTTTAGAGAGAGCAGCTTTCACCTGCACATTAGAGATGTCTGGGAGGCTACACTCCGCTGGGATAGTTATCTCTCCTTTTGGGGGGGAGAGGGGGTGAAGTTTGCACTGAACCTGTCTGCCAGTATGTTGGCAATGTCTGTGGGTTCAGTGATTTTTGTATCATTTTGGACTAATTCTGCGCATATCGGGTTTCTAACATAACTGAAGAAGGCCTTATGATTGTCTTTTGAATCTATTGCAATTTTTCTCTCAAATTTGGTCTTGGATGATTTTATGAGTGCTCGTATTTTTTTACTAATAATGATCAAGGGTGTCTTCTCTTTTATGGATTTTGCTCTATCATGTAACAGCTTTCTCCTCTTATTGTAAAGTTTGTTTATGGCTGGGTCCACCAGACTGGACGTTTGCCCTTGGTGGAAAGAGTCTTGGTTTTATTAGGGATTGCCTGATCCATGCAGTCCTGGGGGTGTTCGTAGAAGGCATTTGTAAGGGCTTCAGCAGCTTGGGTTGTGGTTTCCACTGGCTCAGAGCTATAGCTGCTATGCATAACCTGCAGACATTTCAAATCATACCATACCAGAGTAAACACAACCAGTCCAGGGTTTAGATTTTTATTCACAGGGAGCTATTGGGACACTGCTGTCTCTTCTTTGAATGAATTTTTTCTCATTCTCTCTTTGTTGTACAATATGACTTTGTATTTACAACATTACATACCTGTTCACATAGTACAGCATGGAAAACAGGGGTTAACACAACATTCCTATTCAGATATCAGATCTTGGTGCATGACATTTGTAATATCAGTTATTCTCATGTGTTATAGAGGCACTAACTTTGTCAGATGATATTTGATTGTTTAATGCTTTCAGAGCTATAGCTGCTATGCATAACCTGCAGACATTTCAAATCATACCATACCAGAGTAAACACAACCAGTCCAGGGTTTAGATTTTTATTCACAGGCAATTACATTTTATTACTATATGATCTATATGAGACTATTGCTGTAATATTGTCTGCTTTATTCAGTTTACATCATACCCAGTTTTAATAATGCCAGGTGACATTCTACTCCTTTATATTTATTTGGTATGTATAGTACAAGTTAGATTGTTATTCATCAGCCTCACGATGCAGCCTTTGCAACCTACTGGCATGGGCTTCCTGGCTTGCAACCTGCTCAGCTGGAGCTGTAATGAAAATAGAGGAACATTTATGCATACCTATCCATCACATACACAGCCTGGACTTTGGTAAACAGTTATTGCTATGAATACTTAAACACCACTGGGACATCACCCCTCTGTCTTGCTTCATGGACCCACTGTTCCAAGAGCTCCCTCTTCCTCCGCTTCAAGTCGGCATAGTGGTGCCGGACCTGCTCACCAGTCTGATGGATACCAGTGGCACTGGTGAGATCACTGGCAAGACTTTCTCAGGCTTCTGCTTTGTATTGGGAGCCCTGGTACTCGTTCTGCAGCAGTCTCACATCATGTTTTTTTACAAGGAGTCCTACCATGACTTTGGACACCTGTATGCCCTAGCTCTTTGCCCGAAAGCACATGCCGTCTCCAACACCTGCCATACTGCCTACAGTGGGAAGCTACAACTAGTTATGAGCTGTATTCCCACCTGTAAGGTTGAAATATGGCTGATTTCCCACCCTTTGCCATGATTTAATGGTTTTGAATATGCTGAGCTAAGCTATGAGCAAACCTGCTTAGCTAAGGTTGGCAGTGCTTAAAGGGGCAGGTTCAGCACTGCTTACCAATGGGAAAATCCACTTAGCTGGGCTACTCATTGCTTAGCATTCATATTTACACAATGCTTACACCAGGTCAGCATAGCTGTGCAATGATTAGCATTGCTTATGTTTTATTTTATTAGACTACCACCTGTATGGGATTGATTCATCATTCATTACATATTATAAATTTGTTTACCTTCCCTGACATCCCCCAATGTGCTTTCATTGCATTTATTCTTGTGTGACTATACTGTATGGGGCACTCTGGCTGAGAAATATAAGTTACTTCCTACATAACTATACAAATAAATTTAAATTGTAATGATTCCACATATAAAATGAAAATGGCTTTGTAAGGCTCAGACCGTGAATGACTACATAAAAGCATATGCTCTAACCACTATGCTATTGCAGTGCTACTTATTCTGGATATCTATTGCTATTTCACTTATCTTGCTGTTTCAGCTGAGCTAAGCACAGCTAAGCAACGGGCACACCCACACAGCTATGCTTAAACTTTATTGCAGATGTGAAAAAAAATGTATTTGTTGCATTTTTTACTTTGTACCCTTCAGAATATCCATGCTAATGCTAAACCTGTTATTCTATCAACTTTCTATAAGTTTGTAATGGCAACATTTTGGAGTTATCCCTTATGGCTTTGTTCAGATTTCTTACTCGAATGGGTTGTGAGGTGTGCATTATATACTTCATACCCTTCAGAAAATTCATGCAAATGCTAAATCTGTTATTCTATCAACTTTCTAAGTTTGTAGTGGCAATTGTCCATTATGGCTTTGTCCAGATTTCTTACTCTGATGGGTTGAGAGGTGTAATGAGTGATCTAGCTCTATTTAAATTGCCATACGGCAATTCTGATGTGCAGGAGGCCTGTGAATTGTGACAGCACTGCTCTCAGACACACCCCCTGCACCTCTACGCAGAACCGTGTCTATATTACAGCACGGTAACATGCCTTCATGAATATGCATGGTGCACTGCCGTGATGCACAAGAATGATCTATTCTTGCATGGAAGTTTGCTGAATCCATGTGTTCATCTAACTATATGGTACAGCTCTTATTTTATGCATTTATTCATTTTTTTAGTGAGTGACCATAAACATGCTATTACACTTAAAACTGAATATGTCATTTCTTGAGTAATTGCTCAAATGAATATGCATTGTATTAATTATGTGATTATTTTGATGTCTTCATATTTTACTGAATTTGTAAGTATGGATTACAACAACTTTCATCACTCCTCCCAGTTGCTATAGGGGTTCCACAAAGCTCCATCCTTGGCCCCCTACTTTTCTCCCTCTTCACCAACCAACTCCATACCACTGCACTTCATGCAGCAGTAATACAATATGCAGATGACTTAACTCTGATATGTTCAGCCTCTTCCCTACAAGACCTGCAAACCATTATTCAAGATTCCTTTCTACCTGGGGAAAATTGGCTCACTGATTCCAAACTCATATTAAACCCCAGCAAACTAAATTTCTTCTCTTCTACCCCACCCAAATTTCCTCTCCCCCCAGTCCTTTATCATCCATTCCAAAAACCAAACTCTCATTCTACAAACCACTCATACCAGACTGTTGGGAGTCTTAATTGACAATAACCTAAAATTTGATAGCCACGTCACTCAAGTCATAAAAAGGTTCACAAAAACTAGGTCTGTTATAGAGGAATAAGTCTTTTTTAACTGCCAGTACTATAGTTACTATTGCCCGTACACACTTCCTCTCAAACCTCCTATATGCTTCCCCTATACTAACCAACCTCCGCAAAGCAGACCACTCCAAATTAAACTCATGTTACAATAAAATAACCAGATTTGCAACAGATGCCCCATACAAAACTCACCACCGTATATCACTTAATCAACTCAGTTGGTTAGAACTTCCCCAGCTACTTCACTTTAACCAGCTAACATTTGTCTTTAAACTTCTGCAGAAACCCAATAATACCCCAGCTCTCCAAAATATTATAAGACAATACACCTCCTCTAGATTCCTTCACTCAAATAGCAAACTCCTTCTAGATGTGACAAAAGCCAATAACTCAGCTGAAGAATCACTCTTCTCCTATTATACTTCTAAAACTTGGAACAACCTCCCATCTACTACAACCAATAGTAACTCTATGACACAATTTAAAACCCTACTAAAATCCCATTTAATAGACACTTGGCTTTGCCATTGTAACCATCCTGGCTAACCCCACTGTTAACACTACTAACCTAATACTACTAATCAACTTCATTCTCCAAAGACTACTCAGTCACTGTCACCTACACACAAACACTCATACAATAAAATAACTCCTATTCTCTCCATCTCTCTGAACCGTGCAGACTCATGCATGAGTCTAACTTACCCACCTCTAGGCAGTAGTATGTTTCCAGTATTTAGCACTGTACATATGCATTGTAAATGTCTCCAAGTATTTTTATTTACTCTAACCACTAAACTACTTTCTAGCTATCTCACCATGTATATATTACTTACCTTTCATAACAATTTGCTTGCTCTGTTGCAATTGACAATTATGATTATCTGTATAAAAATCTGCTTTTCATTATTACTTTAATTGTATAAAGTTACATGTTCTTTTGAATTCTTACTACTTATAATTGGAATAATTGGAGCTTTTCTCCCTGAGCCTCTGCTGAAAATCACCAGTGTCCAGTCGAACTTTCCCGGTAAACAAACGTTAAATAAAAATAAATAATAAATAATCTTACATTCCAAATAAGTTACATAGGTATCTAATGAGTTACATACTAGAAGTCCAAAATGAGACTTTGAGAGCCCAGAACATGACAAAACAAAGTTATGATCCCATGTCCCTAACACCAAAGCATGTCACAGACTTAAAAAATGTTGTAGCAGTTGCTTCCCCCATGTAACCTCCATAATCTCATTTTCTATATATACTTACTTTCAGGACACCCTGTTGTATAGAAGGTAGTGTACACTGAAGAAATGCATGATAAGACTTAGCATACATTCTCTCACATTTATCAGCACATTCTTGCCATCAGGAGAACTGAAATGATGGCCCTTGAAATTGCAACAAATACTCAGAAAATAAGCATGATAATACAACAGTCAGAATTCTGCTTATTTCTTGTCCTGGAAAAATTACATTTTATAATCTGGAATACAACTCAGTTTGCATTAGAGGATGCATAGCATTATTTAAGAATGCAAATGTAATATCTGTCATGTCTCTTACTTTAGAAAGTGTTGCTATATATTAATGACATGATGTCTGAAGGCAGCTGTCAGTCATTTTTTCATAATTAAACACTTTTCTCCCTAAATAATGGCTGGTGCAGGTATACCTCTTAATACTGGTAACAAAACTTCATAGTAGTAGAAAAGATAAAAGGAAACTGGCATCAAGCAAAATGTAGTTGTTTTAATGCAGAAATATGTTAATTTGCCTTTTCCATACTTCTTTTATTCTTGAATGCTCACCAGCTCTCAGATACAGTATGTAGCATTACCTCTTCTCAGAAGCAATCCCTTATCTTAACAAGAATGTTGAAATAACAAAGGAAAGCCATTCTTGTTATAATAATGAAAGTGAAGACTGGAAAAAATTAGACAAGCAAGACCCAATTCAGGATTAAATTTGCTGAAATTCAACAGAGCAAGAAATAATAAAAGCCATTTTCCTTGAAGAACAGAAAATATACTATGCTGAAAAGCGAAGTAAAAAGTTTTGTATACTGGGAAATGATGATACATCCTGCTACATTTGAACTTAATTTCAAAGGCTTAAATACAGAAAAAATTATATTCATTACTTTGCCTCAGTGTGGTGGTTAAACTCTTTTCAGAGGACATTTTCCCATTTACTTTAGTGTCTATTAAAATGCATTGAAGGATATTTGATGTGTCTTTTAACAGGCATTTTTTTTTTCAAAAAACAAAGTGCATACCTTAAGTAGAGGCTCTCAAATGACACGTATCCTTTATAACAGAAATACTTCAGTAAAGTGTGGTGAGTGGGAATATTAGTTTATAATGGCATATGTGTTTTGTTGGTAACAGTGAGAGAGCATTATTTTACACACACACACACACACACACACACACACACACACACACACACACACACACACACACAAATTATGCAGGGCTAGCTCTAAAACAGGAAACAAAGTATTTTATTCTATTTCTTAACAGAATATTGATGCATGCAGAGAAAATGCAGCTGTATCAGACAGTACTCAAAATAAGAAAAAAACATACATTGGTTATTTTATTGTGAGTAACTGTTTTCATTTAAATTTGCTTGCTCATAGACACAGCAAAATCATTATTTGAAGACTATATCGGTTTAGTTCATTCCCCACCAACATCTGATTTTTTATCCAGGAAAAAAAATTATACAAACTTAAAAAAATGTTAACTGCGGATTCATAAACATCACTAAACATTGCTAAATACTATTGATTTCAGCATAGCTTTATTATTATTTTTGGGAAGGAAATAACTGTTAGCTTACATGTAATAAGTATCCTAAGAGGTGTTATGTACCCCCACCCCATTATCTCAACAGGTTTGTATTAGCTTTTGTGTTTCCTAACACAAACACCACATGTGCTACCGAAGATTATCCTCTTGGCTTTTTATACAAATTGGAGATATTCTGATCTTTTAAAAAGTAATTGGAGTCATGTTTTTTCTGAATGTTCTTCGCTGAATAATTTCAGGCCACATATTAAACATTTATATGTATCTAAACAAATAGCCCTTTTAGTTAACAATAATAATCCCCTTCTTAAAGGGATGTTTACAACTGCAAGGAAATGCATTATCAAAGCATATAAACCTGAACATGTCCCAAATAGACAGGCATCACAAATTTTTAATGATGAAATACGCAATGCTAAAATCCATAATTTATTATTGCCATATAACTTTAAAAATGTGAACAATAAATAATGCCTTATGTTTGTCACATTGTACGTTCAGAATGTCAATAAGGATAATAGGTAATTAGATGTAGACATTTTGAAAAAGAAAATTTCCACCTAATTTTAAGAAAGGTGGACAATGTAAGCATTCATGGTATTTTGTGTAGCTTAATAAATACAAGCTCACTTTAAAGAAAATCTTTGTAAATAGTTGTTGGACTTTTTATTTGTCCATTACATGTTATCTGAATATTTTGACTGGAATAAAGTTAAGCTACAAATGCTTCAATTTCCCAATTAAGGCTCATTTTCCATCCAGTTTCTTAACTCTCTTTCCCTTACCCTTTGCCATCTTTCATTGTTGAAATTTAGTAAAAAAATGCTAAAACAAGTGCACAAATAAATTAATTACATTAAATAAAATAAATAACCAAATGACATACTCACTTCAGATTACTTTCTTTTTTTCATTTGATTAGGTGTTATTTTGAATTGTATTATCATATTGGCTTCTTTTATAATATTAATTAGCTCACCTTATAAATGTCATAATCTATCACTTCAACCAACATATTTCTATTTGTCATATGCACTAAAGCTTTATCTCCAGAATATAGTTATTTTTTTTCTTAGTTCTGTTATACACATTTATTACAACATTGTTATAGTTTTGTATAGCTGAACTTGTGCATATATCCTATAATTAGATTGCTTATCTTTCTTCTGTAAGATAATGAAACTAGATTCAGGGTTTTAATCTTTCTTCATATTCTTTTCTTTATTGCTGCTTATCATGTTAGAATAGCTGTTTCTTATACCAGTATTTAATATTCATTTACTTTCATCTAATTCATGTGCGACTATTCATAACCAATCATGTCCAAAGTCTTGTTTAACTCAAGATAGGGGCACTACTTGCTCACCCAAAGCAACCTTAGCAAGCAATTTGTCAGTGATGCACTGAAGGGTTCCAAAAGGAGAACTCATAAAGGCATGTTGGTTTAGGTCATTATTCTATTTCTTTTTTATTTTATCTTTCTTCCAGTTACAGTCAGACATTTTTAAAAGAGACTGCCTAAAGTATTTAAAAATATGGGGTGTGCATAAGGGTTACAAACAGTTAAGAATATGCTCTCAGTTTAGAAGTTAATGATCTAAAGGAAGAGTGGCTTGATTTAATAGAGATGGATAGACATATTAAGATCAATGTAAGAAATAAATTACAAAAGTAAATAAGACCCAAAAATGTTAGAAGTCTGATAAAACAAATCAATACAGTAGTCAACACTATTAACAGATATTCATGTGATATAACAAAAGTTACTGAGCAGCTAAATTAATGACAGGTAAACCCCAGGATTCACAAAGCCATTTTTTCCATACAGGAACAGTGTAGCCGCTCCTACATGGAAATGGCCGCCGAGCAATTCAGGATAGTGGCATTATCATGTGCATGAGCGGCCCTACACTGTTCTAGCACTAAAAACTGTGAGGCATGCAAATCACCTCATTTGCTGGTGAAAAACATGCAAATGAGGTGATTTAGCAATTCACCAAGCAGCCTAGACTCCATGTTAGAACAGTGACAGTGCAGAAATGTATTCAGTTAATAACCGAATACATTTCTGCAAATGACAAAACGGAGGCATGACAGCTCATGAAAAAGCATGTATTATGTTCATTATTCATGCCAATGGCCAAATATAAGGCCATTGGCATGACAAATTGTTTCATGTTTATGAAAATTAAACTTTTTTTTTGGCAGATCTTGGCCGTCTAAGTATAGGGCAGTGGTGCCCAAACACGGTTGTGCCGAAAAAAAAAAAAAAAAAAAAAAGGCCAGAGGATGGCTTCACAGAAACAATATCAGCAGTCTGCAGTGGCCAAGCCTGAGATCTCACCTAACTGCAATACACAATCTGTGTGGTGACCTGACGACCACTGTGCACAGGGGATGGCCTCGCAATCTGACAGATTAGGATGTATTTTGCAAGGGAGAGTGTGCAAACACTGCCATGTCAAGATGTGCCATGCTGATACACACCTTCCCAAGAGGACTGAATGCTGCACTGAGATCAACAGGTGCTTTACCAAAGTATCAGTTTACGGGTGTGCACTCCCATGCAACCCGTCTAATGTAGCCATATCATTTACAATATCTTACCCCTACCTGATGTGTATTTCCTTTAATCGGAGTTCACAGGTTATATGTCAAATGAAATGGTGGAAATGTTATGGCAATATCACTGGTGTCTCGTGCTTTGTCACAATATCCTTGCATGTTAAAAGGGTCTGTAAAATTACTATATCCACTGTAAGCTTGGGAAGTTGTTTGAGAAGCCACCCTTGTTTTCACATACATGCACTGCAGGTTATGCCATCTGCAAATCACAGTATGACATTAAGTAGGGTCACCAATCCACTGGACAAACCAGTAATGTATCAGACAAACATAGATGGTATGAGCAGCAGACAGGAAAGATGAACCACATATGTAAATATTCATGGAAACTCAGTACAGTTGGTAGGTATGTTTCATAGAGTTTGCCACAGTGCTATACAGATAAACAGCAGTAATGTTTACAAGGGTGCAGTGTGTTGTAGGTGAAGGCTCACCATCAACTAAAAACACTCACATATCCTACTGGTCTAGATTTTTAGTTACAGTAAGTTGAAAGGTATGCACTGCATGTTGTTGAGGGCCTATTCATAGTGTATCTGTTTTGGTCTGAGTGTGTCATGACTGTCATCTGTTGAATAATGTGAGGTCTGGGGAATGTGTGTGGGACACCTCACATGTGTGAGTGTGTGAGTGAATGTGTACCAGCAAACCTTATAGTGCCGATAGTAATGTACATATCTTGCCTTTTCCTCACAGGTAGACATGGTGGTTGCAGTCCCTCCCGCTATGTCAGTGATGTTAGTTTGCTTGGCAACTCTGACTATGGTGATACCTGTATTGAGGCACAGGTGGGGTTGTTAGGGGCTGCATCTCTGTCATCGGTTGGCATCACACCTTTGTCAACCCCATCCCCGCAGACAGTCACAATGCCAACACATTCCCCATCACCAGTGGCCACAATTGAAGGACAACTTGGTGCTGGCACAGAACATGCAAATGTGATGACTATGGCAAGTGAGCGCACAGGCACTAGCCATAGCCAGAGTCCTGGTGAGGTCTCACACAGACAGGTGGGCAGGGGTGCTTGGAGGAGAATGGTTGCCCATCCAACTCATGTTGACAGCACCACTGCTGCAGTAACCAGGCGCATGTTTCAGTCTGTAATGGATGCACAGGCATGTAGCAAACATAACACCAGACAAATGTGCAGGCTGGTTGAAGAACATCTCCCTGGTGCATGTGACAAATTTTGTGAACTCATTGGGGTCCTGTGTGTGGGCAATGAGATCGTTGATAGACAGCGGGGGTCAGGTTGTGCCACTCCTCCTCTGCAGAGAATCTGTGCTTGAATATTTGGCAGACAGGAGACAGCAGCCACGTGGAGGTAGCTCAGCACCATGATCAGCTGGGCATGCATGTGGCCATGCACTATCACTCTCCCATATGGGCAGTAACACCAGCAATACTGAGGGTGGTGTGATGTCCATGCCAAGATGTGGCAGGCCATCGGCACGTGGTCCTGGCATCCCAACAGGGACGCGGATCCGGCAGACAACCGTCACCATTGGGGAGCAGTACTATATCTGGCCTTGGCCCTGGTGGTGCCCGTGATACCCCTGGCAGGTCTGGTTCTGATGTCCATGGCTGGAGATGGTGAACTGTACACCCTGCCATGTACGGGCCACAGCTGTCCAAAAAAAATCAGTGTAGGGCAGCCACATGGCATGTTTGTGTGCATGCACACACACACACACACACACACACACACACACACACACACACACACACACACACACACACACACACACACACACACACACACATCACAATTAGTGAAAGGTTACCTCCACACACATGCAGTACACCTACACAGGCCATGCCATTCTCACACCGCACACACACACCCATACTGTCAACCGAATGGCACATCCTAGGCCTCTGGAAAAACCACACCACACCCTGTGCATATGATTAAACCTGTGCCGGATCCTTGCCATCACAACCATTGCTGCAAGGACATGCATATTTGGGTCTGATGCACAGGGTGAACTTACTATATTGTAGATATGTAATGCTGTGTAAGATGCTGTCATCTGGCATTTGTAAGGGGTGCACATCATAGTGTGTGTACAGTGTTAGCCATGATGCGTTATTGCTATATTAATGCTGAGTGAATGTGTTTTCACATGCTGTGTCCTGTTTTTGTTCTAGGCATCTGTGTGTCACCAGGATGTGGCCCTGCAGCAAGACCAAGGCGTATGACAGTGTGGTAACACATCTACCATGTCTTAGGCAGGGTACAGCTATATCTGCATGGATATTCCAGGTCTGTAACACAGTGATTGCGTATGACTCACAGATTATAGGGCTGAGGGTTATACATAGGTATATGTTGATTTGCAACATCTGTTGTAGAGTGGAGAATGGTACGTGTTGTGGTTTGGACACACCTCCGTTTGCTAATAACCACAGTCCCAGGGGATATTCATCAACCAAATACACTGAGATCACTATTCGCGCATGCACACACACACACACACACACACACACACACACACACACACACACACACACACACACACACAAATACACACACACACACAAATGCACACACACACACACACACACACACACACACACACACACACACACACACACACACATTTGCCAGTACTGAGATCCATAGGTTCATTGCTTCATAGGTGTGTAGTAGGTGAATGAGCCTGAAGGCTCTACAAGGCTAGCCCAAGGGAATACCCTGGCATCAGGCCACAGGACAACAGTCTCCAGTGTGACTCATGAGTATAGTCACTGGAATGGTACCCAGGGGTGGGTATTGTATTCTCCATCCACTCATCCAGATTTCTATTGTGGGTGGCCAGTGATGTGCACTGCTTCACATGTATGTGATTTATATTCCGTAACATGGACAGTGTCTGGGTTGTGAACCTGTCCCACAAGCATGTACTTTGAAGTGAGGAAGTGTGCTTCAGGTTTCTGGGGCATGTTGTGTGGACAGATTGATATCTTCAGATATAGCATTCCTGACCTAGTTTGGTGAGACATGGCTGTGTAACTGAGGTAGTGATTGTACCTACATAGACTGTATGATACTAGGATTCATTGGAGTTATTGGACTTTGTCCATAGAGGGCATGTGTATAAGGCATAGTATTCTCTTTGTGGGGTACATTTTCAGACTTTACAGTTGTTGCAGGTGTCCAGTGTGGTACATGGCAAAAGGGCCACTGTACACATTGATTGGGCTACCGAGGAGAGGGTATAGGGTGACCATGTCCTTTTATTTGCTGGATAACACACATTTAGTCAGGAAATGCAACACATCAAAGTACTTTCTGATGTCAGTGGCACTGTTGTGGTCAACCTGTGTTCCGCATTTTGTTATAACAACGTCACTATTCAGCGGACTACCACCAATGTATTACTAAATGTGAGCCATGGTGTTCCTGAAGGTGATGGCGGCACATCTTCTGGCATTGAGGTAATGTCCAGGGTTCTGACAACAGTCATAGGTGTCAGAGTGATCTTTGTGCATGATGTCAACATCACATGGATTGGGAATGCTACCACCCACCTTACTGTTGTATGCAAATGTTTTCAGCCAGGGTACCTTTGTGTTCTCCTGCACCTCAGAAGGGTAGATCCCAAACATGAAAGGACATGGGTCCATATTCTGTGTGACACCAGTCATGTCTGGTCATCAGTTTGACATGGAGTCCACTGCAATCACACGGTTAGTACTATCTGTGAAGCAGTTTGCAAGATACCTACTGATATAGTGATTGATGCCTAGCAAAGTGTGTTTGTGTATAATTCCTGGGTGGAGAGTGGTCTCTATGTATTAGAAGGGTTGCTAATATTGTTAACTATCCCATACTGTCACAAAGTCATTGCACATGGCACTACACATTTAGCACTGTAGATTGTCTACACCAACCTCAATGATGTTTGACAACTGTTGGCCTTGTAATGTGGACATTGGGGCATATACTAGGTCATCAATATAATAATTTAGCAAAACGGACCCCCCCCCAATGAATCTTGTTCTTACACAATCAGACAAGATACTGATGACAAACAGAAACAAACACACACACACACACGCACACACGCACACACACACACACACACACACACACACACACACACACACACACACACACACACACACACACACACACACACACGCACACAGACACACTTGCCAGTACTGAGTTTTGAACCCCTACCTATGTATTACTACTATAGTGTTACACATTTATCGCATGCACAATGGAGCTTATAGGATGGATGTTGTCCCAAGGTACTTCTAAGGTGAGGAACATCACCAGCCCTTGTAAATAATGGTATTGGGTGATGTAGTCGGTGAGAGATTTCATAAAATACTTTAGCTTACACACACATTTACATTTGCCAGGAGTGAGGTTTGAACCTCTATCTAACTATGGTTTCAGACCTTTGTGTTACGCATTTACCACACACACCACTGAGCTTACATGGTTTAGGGTTGCCAACAGGTACTTCTAAGGTGAATGATATCTGCAGAACTGCTAAAGTAGGGCACTGAGAGGTGTACTGGGTCTAAATGGGGCCAAAATCTTTAAGGTACAAACACATATATATAGATACATACACACACATACACAAACTTGCCAGGAATGAGATTCAAACCCCTACCTATACAGTTATTGCTACAACATTGTTACACATTTATCAAACATACCACACAGCTTATAGATAGAACAGTCTCCAAACATACTTCAAAGGTGAGTGACATGAGCAGCTGTTGTAAAGTATTACACTTTGAAATGTACTGGCTGTGTATGGACACAAAATACTTAAATCTACAGATATACACACACACTTACACAAACCAACACACTTTCACAATTGCCAGAACTGAGATTAACACTCCTACCTAAGTAGTGTTTTGCACTACTATATCATGCAGTTATCCCAAGTGCCACGGAGCTTATATGGTGAACAGCTGTCCAAAGGTATCTTTGAAAGTGAGTGGCATCAGCAGCAGTGTTAAAGGAGAGGTAAGGGAAGTGTAGTGAGTGTGAATGGTCTCAAAATCATGTCTCTACAAAGACACACACACTTTCTCACACAAATACACATTTTCATAGTGGTTAGGACTGGGATTAGAACTCCTACCTAACTAGCTTGCTACACTATAGTATTACACAGCTATTGCAAGCACCATGGAGCTTATATGTTGGAGAGCTGTCCAAAGGTATCTTTGAAGGTGAGTGACATCAGCAGCAGTGCTAAATGAGTTGTAAGGGAAGTGTAGTGAGGGTGAATGGCCTCAAAATAATGTATCTACAAAGGCACACACACAGTTTTACAGTTGCCAGGACCATGATTAAAACTCCTACCTACCTAGTTTACTACACTATAGTATTGCACAGTTATCACAAGCACCATGGAGCTTACAGGGCTGCAAGCTGCCCAAAGAGTTATTTCAAGGTGACTGATATCAGCAGGAGTGCTAAAGTAGGGCAATGGGAAGTGTAATGAGTGTGAATGGCCTCAAAATCATTCATCTAGGAACACACACACACAAACACACACATTTTCACAGTTGCTAGGACCAGGATTAGAAATCCTACCTAACTAGTTTTCTACACAATATATTGTAAGTGTCACGGAGCTTATGAAGCTGCAAGCTGCCCAAAGGATTATTTCAGTGTGACCAACATCAGCACAAGTGCTAAAGTAGGACAGTGGGAGTGTAATGAGTGTGAATGGCCTCAAAATCATGTCTCTACAAAAACACAAACACTTTCTCACAGAAACACACATTTTCACAGTTGCCAGGACAGGGATTAGAACTCTTAACTACCTAGCTTGCTATACTATAGTATTACACAGTTATTGCAAGCACCACAGAGCGTATATGCTGGGGAGCTGTCCAAAGGTATTTTTGAAGGTGAGTGATATCAGCAGCGGTGCCGAAGGAGTACCGGAGATTTAGTGAGTGTGAATGGCCTCAAACTCATTCATCTAGAAACATACACTCACACACAACTTTACATTTGACAGGGCTGAGATTACAAATGCTACATGAATACTTATTTGTACTATAGTGTTACACAGTTATCACAAGCACATCTGAGACTATAGGGCTGAGGGCTAGCAAAAGGATTTTTTACAGTGAATGACATCAGCACATCATGTGATATAGGCCAATGGAATATGTACTAGGTGGGAAAGGCCTCATAATGGGATCCTTTCTGTTGTTGTCTGTCTCTCTCTTCCCCACATCTGTGTGTGTATGTTTGACATATTATATTATGTTGGCCTTAGATATGTGCGAGTATTCCTATCCAATGTGTGTGTGTGGGTGTGTGAAGTATAAATGGTGTACAGTTTGATGAGTGTGCACAGACATCTGTGAATAACAGATCTCTATAGTCCACTGTGTTGTCAGACATGGGCTTAATTTCTCTAAGTGTAGAAGCATGCCCAGTATGACATTTTATATTGAGTGCGTGAATCCATTCTAGGGAGAGTTGTACTCCAGTCTAGGGTTTTGTGTGCTACAGCTACGCCTAGCAACCTGTTTCTGCAGGATAACTGTAGATATGTTGCCAATATGGAGAAACAATGGGCATAACATACAGGGATCCTATAACTATTGCTGTCTGTGCTGCTTGTGTAACATGGTTGGTTGTAGCATAGATTTTCTGACATATGTACTGTATTACACAGTGATGTATCATGTCATCAACTACTGACAGATATTCTTTGCTCACAGTTATTCACCAGGGAAATACAAGATGAATGAAGCTGAGACCAATTTTCTGAGGCATAGACTACACATTCTGGCACACTCCTGCCATTGTGGAGGGGTAGCTACAGACAATAGACTGCTGTTTCTGTGTAAATGGTCCAGCACCTTGGTAGTATGCTGGATGGGGATCCCCTTCTTGTGCTTTTCTCAACTTAACAAAATAGCCATATCCTGCTGGAGCCATACCTCTCAGCTGTACAGATACACTCAGGTTACATAGAGGTAGGACTCCTATATCTGGTCAGTTTACCTTCACATTGTGGTTTACAAGCACTTTTGTGGCTATTCATTCATGGGTTTGCAGTCAGGGGGTAGTAGGGTAAGACATTAGAGTTTCAGACTTCACACACCCCATGACATCCATGCTTCTACCCCACCCCCTGTGTTATTCTCTCCTCTTCCTAACATTATGAAAGCAATATCTCAGAGGTATCCCTATAGTTTGGCATTTATCCCAGTAGTATTTATAGTCTGGTCCACAGTTCTTGCAGTAGGACTTGGAGAGGCATGCTACTGGCATTTGTCAACATGGCCTTGCATTTGTTTTCTCTTTACTGTGTTAGGTTGTTAGTTAGGACCCCCTGACAATCCATACATTGGCACTATGGGTGAGGCATGGGCCTTTGCCAGAGGACTGTAGGCCATCTGAGAATGTTGCAGGCCATCTGTAGCAGGCCAGTGCATTATGTCGCTCATACGTTCCCAGGCTGCAAGCCAGTGGACTACCCTGGGGTGACAGTGGTAAGTGGTTGAGGTGTTCCTGTCACTCCTTCCTGTTCATACTGATCCATGAATCTGAATGTGGGCAGGTTGCTGTTTAAAACTAGGGACACACCTGCATGGGACACATAGTATGTATTCCCATAAAGAGATGGGGTCATGCCATCCTCATTCCCTACAGCAAGGATATGACCTGTGATAAACCTGTGGCTGATGCTGGGGTGAGCTGAGTGCATGTGTAATATGAAAGCTACTGGCACCTGACTCACAGATATACCTGGGATATTCCCCTTATGCTGCCTTGTGTGTGGACATGGGCAGCCTGTCATTATGTTATAACTGTGCCTTTTGTGGTCTGCCAGTGATTGGCCAGACTATCAGTATTTCATACTAGAGGGACAATTAATGTAATGCTAACCTCTGTGTATAATTCCAAGTTGTGAGCAGTTGACAGTTATTTTATATGCACTCTGTGTAGGGTACTTCCACCTGTGTTCTGTTTCTATGCATGGCCCCCATTCATGGTGTGTCCAGCTTTCCGATGGTGACAGATATTGACATCTGGACAGTGAGTATGTACAACTGCTGACATGGGTGTAGCTGAGAAGCAGTGTGGTTGGCACTGCAGTTGTTGGAACACGGCCCTGTCGACCACAGTATTGTACCTAGGCCACTGAGACACAACAATCCAGGCATACATGCTGACCACTTCCAGACAATATTAAACACACAACACACTTATCACACTGACCCCCGCATATTGTACACATGCAATAATCTAGCATATAGATTGGGACAGCTCTGGCAATCTGTGCTCCAGTGATATTACTCCTCAAACTTACATGTTGCTGTATTTCTACATGGGATTGTGGTGGGGGAGTGTACACCTGAAGACTTTAAACATTTGCAATGACTGTACTGGTATTTCAAGTACTCTGTTGGCTTCCATTTCATATTGTATTGTGACCTATCATGCAGAAAGGAGGCATATCAGTAGAGTACACATGTTAGATTTTAATGGCATTAATTTCAGTTTCAGCCTTCTTACCATTCAGAACTAAAATGCAACTGCCAGACCTGTTGTAGTATATCTATGTAGGTCTGGAGGGAGGCTGTTCACCATTGCCATCATTTGGAGGCTTTAGCCTGGCCTTTCTTTATGGTCATCTACACCTGTCCTGCTGGGTGAGGCTGGTGGTGGATATGTGACCCTCATTGACATCCATGTGTGTGACCTATTGACACCCACAGCTATTTGGGCCACCACATGTACTGCAGTGGGAGTTGTCACCTTGTGCAGTACTGCCTAGTATGTTAACACCACTATTTGTTATGGATTTCCTGCTGTCCCATATAGCTGTCAGCTGTCTGCTGCCATCCCATTCAGCCACCCAATTCTCTTGCATGCTTGCATCCATACCATACATACAACTATCAGAACATACTACTCCATTCAGTAATTGATAGGAAGAGTGACTTACCTTATTGCTGGGCCAGTACTGAGGATGGTGCTGGAGGGGTGACTACGTCAGACGCATGTAGTACATTCCCTATACATGGTAAAGCACAGGTAGTGTCATGTTTGGCATCCATTTTACTGTATGTGCGAGTCAGAGAGAGCTGTCAGCCCCTGGGTCCTTACAGTGTCAGTGTGTGTGCTATGCATTGCCTCTTTGCCAAGGACAGGGTATACTGGGCACAGTTCCATCAGCCTACAGGAGCAGGCTCAGGAAGTTCCTCCTCCAAGTCCCTCTATGCCTATGGTGGCCTTGGTGAAGCCATCCTCTGGTCCAGTGGCTGTAAGGTGTGGGCCATTGCTGTCTGCAATGTTGGAATTCCTCCCCATCCAGAGCTATGTAGCCAACACCAGAAGGATTATAGCCACAAGAGACCTGGGTTTGAAACCAGTCATAATACACTCCAAATCTGCTACAGCCACAGTTCCAACCTGTGAACAGCAAATGCAAAGCAGGAGACTTCCATCAGCCTGCTTTAGTGTGTGTGGGTAGTCTGGTTCTGCTGTTATTGGCCAAGACTAGCATGACCATATTGTGGACAAATACATTCTAACCTTGGTGTCATAACACCTTAACACATTTCCACACATGCTTTTTGAAAAGCTGATGTATTGTTGTCCAGAAGTTATCCAGGACTGGATGTTGTTTGTTGTGAGGAACAGTTTATTTATTTATTTCTTTATTTCACATTTGTTAACTGGGTTGTTCCAGCTGGGTAAGAATTTACCCGTTTTCAGTGGAGACCCAAGGGGAAAAGCCCTAAACAGACATACAAATGCATACAAATAGAGACAAATTAACCAATATTAAAGAGCAAAACAATCTTATGGATACAATGGATAAGAAGAACATAATGTACTCAATGGAATAGTACATAGCTATATATACAAAAAGTGTAGTAATAGGTTGTATCAGGAGAAACAACAATAATAATAATAATAAACAGCTGCCATCTCAGCAGATTTTAAATTTTGGGTATTGGAAAGGGTGATTACCCGTGACAGAGGTGCGGATTGGGAGAATAGGCTGGAGTACAGGGAGATGATATGGCAGTTGAGGTTAGACGCCTGTACTCCACCCGGTATGAATGACCATGTATCACGCCTTCCTGTATTAAAGTTAAAGGTGTCCAAGCCCAAAAGGGCTAAAAATTAAATTGTCTTGTAATAACTAGATGATTGCTTATACTATTGTGGAATTTTTATACCATACTATTCATAGTATTTACATGTATACATGTTTATGTATATTTTTATGGATATTTTTAATATAGGCACACTATAATATGTAACCAATAATCAGCATGTTTAACATTTGTTATTTATTCTATTTACACTGTTCATATTTATATATATAAAAGTTTTTTTTTAAGTTTTTTAGATGCTTTTTATGAAATGTTTCTTAATGGATGGTCTTCTTGAGTTGTGTTTCTTTATAGTAACATTTTTTTTCATGCTTTTATGTATTAAGCCTTTTTATTGCAACCTAAAGTTCATTTATTTATTTACTATAAAGTTGTCTGACACAGGGTTATTTATTTATTTATTTATTAATGAGAATGAGTTTACACATACTTGTTTTATATATATATATATATATATATATATATATATATATATATGTGTGTGTGTGTGTGTGTGTGTGTGTGTGTGTGTGTGTGTGTCTTTAAAACACATTTTCTGACATTATTTTCATAGAATACTGAACTAATTAAGTTACATCCAAGTGGGAGGCACAGTGCTGTTTATAAAGCTGTGCGGTGATAGGTTTTTTGATTCTGATGAAGTCTTCTGTAAGAAGATGAAATTGCTTAATCTATTTGTGTAATACTGCTGTTTTTATTGCGTGTTTGGAGCTGTTAAAGATCTGCATTCTACATTTCAGTTTTTGAGCCAGTGGTTTCTTATGTTACACTTTCGTGTACATTGCACAGACTTCCTGACAGAGACAGCATATGACTAATTATCATCAGGAGCCACTACATACGAACACAACATACTCCGTACCTAGCAGCACTGTATGAACATGCAATGTACTCCAGATCCTGTTGTGTCATATTCCCCCTATGAGGGCCAGTACATTCCATAAACCACCATTCACATGTGTGTAGAGGGGTGACAGTGTCTGTGTTCCTTGCAAATGGGCTGTCAATGCGTCTCAGGCTTGGATCGCATTCAGTGTGTAATGGCACTGGAAGCATATGTCTGAGTTCATGTAGGATGCAGTCAGGAATGTTATCAGTCCCCAAGGGGACTTGCTATTTTTACGTTTAAGTGGGAAGTGTGCACCTGATCCATGATGATGAAGGTAGGGGTGCATGTGGTGTGCATATCCACCTATACTGATGTTGAGCCAGGGAGGGGGTGATATTTGGCTTAAACGTGTCTGCAGCAGGTTGGCTGTAGCAATGGTGTGTGTGTGTATATGCTATGATTGATCTCCATTACAGAGTGAGCTGGGTTGTTGCCTATGAAACTGCAGACATATGTAAAGATGGCCTTCTGGTTGCCCTCAATGGATGTGTCCGATTTATACTCAGAATCAGCCTTACAGTAATCCACCTGTGACCTATTATGGTCATTCAGACAAAGGATGACATGCTGACCAGTTGGTGCCTGCTCCTACTTTCTCCTGTATAGCCAATATAGCATTGAATTATGTGCTTTGTGCACTACTGCTGTCCAGCAAAGGTTTTTACTCTACTTTGGTGGAGACAAGTTGTACAAGTTAGGTATTGCTGAGACCATACAGCTATGTGGGTGGTCATATAACTGTTTGTAGTAGGCATTGACACAAGCTCATAACACAGTTGAACACCTCTACTATTTCTACACGATACTCCTGCTTATGACAGTACCCATGTCTGTGCCCAGGGAATGCAACAACCATTAGCTGTAGAATTGTAACAATGTTGGATGCACAGACATTAGGATTACACAAGTGTACAACATGTACGGCTGTTTTACATGATGTTTTGCACCCCATGTCGTGTGTTATGAGGCAGCCAGATACACCTAACCATACATGCATACACCTGCACAGGTAATAACTGCTATACATTTCTGTTCTGTGTCAGTATGACACACTGTCATAACACTTTTGTTGCTCAGCCATTTCTGTCAATCTGGTAGGGCGGGACATGTGGAGGACACCGTACATACATGGTGGCCTATGGGCCAACATTAGTGATACTGTCTTCATATCGCTGTAACACACATACGTCAATTGATAGTTGGGTAGCCTTTGCATTCACAGTCATAACCTGGAGGATGTGCAATGCTGCTATGGCAGGCAGGGAGGGGAATGTCTAAGAGTGTGGTAGTGAATGGTAGAAATATTTACTCTTGCGTGTATGGCTGGTAATGGCAGAGCCAGTATATATGATGGACAGATGAAAGGTGGATATATTGTGTGTGCCACAGACAAGATGGAAGGGGGTTATGTCTGTGTGCATCATACTCAGGTGCAAATAGTTTTAACATGGTGTGTCTGTGAGGGGAAATGGTGTAGGTGTTAACCTAATAGAGCATTATGCCAAGAGTGTGTATGGCAGTGATAAGAGTGTCATGTAGAGCAAGGTCTATGGGTCTGGGAATTAATGGTGTAATGATAGTTTTTAGTGCATATGCTCTACTAGTTGCTTGTGTGATGGATAAGACTGACGTACTTTGCAGTGGTTGGATGAAGTGGTGATGACTGCACCCAAGGGTGAGAGAGTGGTGATTGGAGCAGATTTCAGTGGGAAAGTTGGTGAAGGAGGCAGGGGGATGCAGAAATGATGGGCAGATATGGTGTTAAGCAAAGAAATGCAAAAGCTGAGATGATGGTGGAGTTTGCAAAAGAGGTTGGACATGGCTGTGGCGAATATGTATGTTTACAAGACCAAGTGGCATAGGGTGACAGACAAGAGTAGAAGAAGATGCAAACAGTAGAGTGGTGACAGGGGGAAGCGTTGTTAGGCAGTGGGGAATGATGGTCTGTGGGATGATATTGGTGATAAAGAAGTAAGGGAGGACTGTGAGGGCAGCACCATGGATCAAATGGTGGATACCACAAAAAGGTGCATTCGGTTGGGTTCAGGGAAGAATTACAACAGGCAGTGGGTGGCAGCAAAGAGTTACCAAATGTGTGGTTACATACATCTGGTCAAGGGAGATGAGTAGACCGGGGCTTGGTGTGACATCTGGACAGAAGAAGGGGGACAAGGAGACCTGGTTGTGGAATGAGGAAGCATAGGGGAATATACAGTGTAACAGCTTGGTGAAGGAGAAGTGAGATTGTCAGACAGATGAAGACAGTAGACAGGAGTATAAGGAGATGGGGTGCATGGCAAAGAGACAGTGCTGGCAAAGGCTAGGGATGGGGCATCTGAATGGTTTGTATGTAAGGTTGGAGACCAACCATGGTGGATAGGACCTGTACCAATTGGCTAGAGAGAGGTACATAGATAGGAGGGATGTGCAGCAAATAAGGCTGATAAAGGATAGTGTGGGAAATGTACTCACAAGTCAGGAGACTGTATACAGCAGATGGAAACAGTACTGTTATGGGCTGTTGCATGAGGAGAATGAGAGAGAGAGAGAGAGAGAGGAGGTTGGATGATGTGGGTTTGGTGAATCAGGAAGTGCAACAGATTATCAAGGAGGAAGTAAGGATAGTTACGAAGATGTGCAAGAATGGTAAGGCTGTTGGTCCAGATGACATACCTGTGGACACATGGAGTTGTTTAGGAGAAATGGCAGTGGTCTTCCCAGATTGTTTTCTGTGATCTACAAATGTGAGGGGATGCATGAGGAGTGGGGAAAATGTGTTTGTGTACTGAGTATGAGGATAATGGTGGTGTACAGAGCTGTAGCAACTATGGAGGGATAAAAACACGAAAAAAGTAATATAACCAAGAACTGTGGTAATGGAGGGTTCTCAAATACTGTCCTTTCAGAACAAAACGCGAAAACACTGGTAAATCCAATTGTCTCAGCTTACACTATTTTGTACACCATACGATCAGTATGTATAACAGTGGACAATTGAATGGTATGACATGTCACAGGTCTGTTTACATTTGTACTTGAAAAAGCCTGGTAAGATCGGGCGAAAGCGCTTGTGTTGATTTCTGTGTGAAGCACTTGTTTTGTTCAAAAAAGTCATAAAGTTCAAGTGTGGTCTCCAAATGGCATACAACTCACTTATAAGACTCCAGGGAAAAAATCCAGCATCCAAAGTTAATCAAAAAACAGGTTTATTCCAGACTTTACAAACCAGTAACTACTGAGCAGGTTTAAAAATCTTAAGAGCTCTAGTAATTCCAATCAATACTAGTCAACAAAAGTGTCATCACATGAATGTACCAACTGAGGTGATAGTTAAAAATCACATAAAAAAATATATCCACATTGACTAGTACAAAAATATCTATATATAGGGCAAAAGTTATTACAAAAACAATATTAAAATCTCATAGATGAATTTAATAAAACCAACATTAAAATAAGCATTTCTCATAAATAATAATAAAACATATTAGGCACACAAGCATTAATATGCAGACCTCCCCATACTAACTAAGGTACACAAGTACATTAAGATTTCATTCTGGTGATCAAGTTCCCAAAATTTAAAAAATAGCAGCTGCCTGTGTGTTAAAACAGAAACATTAAAAATTTAAACACATCGGATAAACAGTCTCAAAGGGGCTTTAAAGTGAGCCGACAAATGGGGGACTCACATGAAACCGTGCAGTAAACATACCCGTAACACAAGACACTTACCATATAAAGAAGGAGAAAGTAAGTGTATCAAACCAATAGTTATAATCCATAATGTGACAGAACAATCCTAAAACTACTGCTATGCACGGTGTACAAAATCCACGCATAAACACAAAACACTTTCTGTTCCTATGCAGGCAAAGGAAGAAACATGCAGTATCTGTAACGTTTATAGATCGTCAATAGATGGCAGTATAGCCTAATCATTTGAAGTGTAAAATATCTCCATATAACAACAGAACTATTATATTCAAATATAACAGATGAGACATCAAAACTCATCAATTGCGGAACAACAAGTCTAGATACATGTCAGAAACTATGTGTCAGGTGGCAATGTATTAAAACAAGCCCCATAACTAGACAAGAGACAGCTTGACCGTTAAACAATTAAAAATAAAAATAAAAGAACACAGATGTCTACACACCAGAGGTGACTACTTCTGTACTACAAACTAGAGTATCTTCATGATATATTAACCAGATCGGTTATAATGTAGGGACGTAATTAGACCCCATGCCATACTAAAGAATAATCTACACTTGAACATGACAAAACAAATATCCAGGACACCTATGTACCAAAGGTGCACCATCCATGGGACAACTGCTTCTAAACTACAAGTTAGAATATCTTCATGATGCACTAACGGAACAAATTGTAACTGGATAGATTGTAATACAGGGACATAAAAGAACACCATGCCTTACAGCAAAAAATAGTCTAAACATGGACATGACTAAACAAACTTCCTAAGAGAGAGTTTTAGAACTAGGGGATATGATGTGTGTAGATTTGACCAACAGCTCAAAGAGGTTGATGGGATGAGATCAAGTAGAGCTAGACCGTACTTCCTGGAACCCCTAGCAGTGAGTAACCCCTCTACTGTCAAACATGATGAGGTTACTCGTATAACCATGTTATATTTGAATATAATAGTTCTGTTGTTATATGGAGATATTTTACACTTCAAATGATTAGGCTATACTGCCATCTATTGACGATCTATAAACATTACAGATACTGCATGTTTCTTCCTTTGCCTGCAGGAACAGAAAGTGTTTTGTGTTTATGTGGGATTTTGGATTGTTCTGTCACATTATGGATTATAACTATTGGTTTGATACACTTACTTTCTCCTTCTTTATATGAGACTGTTTATCGTGGTGTGTTTTTTTTAATGTTTCTGTTTTAACACACAGGCAGCTGTTTTATGATTTGATAACTATCACCAGTATTACATCATTTTGTTGATGAGTTTTGATATTTATTGATTGGCTTGGGCTTGACTCAAATTACTACTAGCTGGCTTTTAAGTATTTTAAACCTGTAGTTACTGGACAAAAAGTCTAAGAAGAAGAAGGGTGAAAAGCGCTTACTACTGAAACCTGTTTTTTTTTGACTTTGGATGCTGGCTTTTTTTTTTAGTCTTATAGAGTGAGTTGTATGCCATTTGGAGACCACACTTGAACTTTTTATATTTTTTTTACTTACTTCTTTATCTTGTGTGGGTCCCGTACTCCGTTTGCTGTGTGTGCTGTTTCTGCTACTTGTTTTGTTCGTTGACATTAAGCTATTTAATTGGATTTCAATATTTTGACCTTGATTTTCCGGGAAGAAAGAGGTATTTTTTCCTGTTCAACAATTGGATTTACCAGTGCTTTTGCATTTTGTTCTGAAAGGACAGTATTTGAGAACCCTCTGTTACCACAGTTCTTAACTATGGAGGGATAACATTGATCAGTCACATCATGAGGTAATGGTAAAGCATGGTGGAAGCTAGGTTAAGAAGGGTGGTGAGGTATACTGATTGGCAGTATGGATTCATGGCAGGAAAGATCAGTACAAATGCAATGTTTGCTCTGAGAGTGTTGATGGAGACATACAGAGAAGGTCAGAAGTAGCTGCGTTGTGTCTTTGTGGACTTAGAGCCAGCATATGACAGGATGCCCAGAGAGGAGTTGTAGTATTGTATTAGAAGGTCGGAATCCTTAAGACTGCTACAAGATATGTCCAAGGCTAGTATGACAGTGGTGAGTTCTGCATTGTGAGTGACATGGACATGTCAGGTGGAGGTGGGAGTACATCTGGGATCAGCTCTGAGTCCTTTATTATTTGCAGTGGTGATGGACAGGCTGACAAACATGGTCAGACAGAGGTCCCTGTTGATTGTGCTGTTTTCAGATGACATTGTGATCTGTAGTGAGAGTAGGGAACAGATTGTGAAACCCTGGGGAGGTGGGGTTATGGTCTAGAGAGGTGGGGAATGTTGGTCAGTGGGACTATGACAGAATATATGTGTGTGGTTGGAAGGGAGGATGGAGGAATGGTGAGGATGCAGGGAGTACAGATTGCAAAAGGTGGATAAGTTTAAATACTTGGGAACAACAGTTCAGAGTAATGGGTAGTGTGGGGGAGAAGTACAGAAGAGAGTGCAGGCAGGATGCAGGTGGTGGAGAGGAGTGTCAGGTGTGATTTGTGGCAGACAAGTACCATTAAGAGTGATAGGGAAGGTCTACAAGAGGATGGGAAGACCAGCTGTGGTATATGGGTTGTAGACAGTGGCATTGATAAAAAAGGCAGGAGACAGAGCTGGACATAGCAGAGTTAATGACATTATGATTTGTACTGGGTGTGACAATGGTGGACAGGGGTAAGAACATGTATGTTAGGGGGAAAACGCTAGAGAGTGGCAGGATGATGTTGGGCTGGACATGTGATGAGTAGGTATGCTGAGTATATTTTGGAGACGATGAGGCAGCCAGGTAAGAGGAAAAGGGGAAGGACTAAGATAAGGCGTGTGTATGTGGTGATAGTGGACATACAGTTGGTTGGTGTGATAGAGCAAGATGCAGAGGACTGGAAGACGTGGAGACAGATGAGCTGCTGTGGTGACCCTGACAGGAACAGACACATGAAAGGGAAGGAGAGGTTGTAATGGCAGTGTTCACAGGTTGCCAATTATTTGTCAGACATAACACAACTCTTTGAGTACATTACTACAAACCTGAAGCACACATATGATCAGTATGTATAACAGTGGACAGTTGAATGGTATGAGCTCAGTATACGATATGCAGTTCAACACACACAGCTGCAACAGTATTGTACTATGCAAATACCCTGTACAGGTCCCTCACATTTCTGATACAAAATATGTATAGCATACTTGTATTCACAATTAACATATGGATATATGCTACATCCCAGTAGCTGGCCTAGCAGTGTCACAGTCAGTATTATTCAACACACACTCCAGTAGTAGTCATATGTGAGCCATCCTTCCCTGGGGTACATCAGGGGGATGAGCTGTGTTCTATGTTACAGCAGGCAGACATACACAGATGCTATAGCCATAGGTTGTAATCAGCAATATATCAGTACACCAATTGTTGTTGAGAAATATTTGTTGAGCTTCCTATTTTCCACTGTTACATACCCCCTACTACATTCCATTATATGCTTACTTGTTTGACATACCTTATTATTTTTTTCTGGATCAGTTGCTGTTCTCCACAGTTTCAGTGTGTGGGTCTCTGTTGCTGTGTTTTTTGTTTTTTTACCTCTTTCTTTCTTTCTTTCTTTCTTTCTTTCTTTCTCTCTCTCTCTCTCTTGGATAGATGTAGGTTTTACATCTGATTTGCACAGGCAGCAGCTTGCCTTTTGTAGGTAATGCTCATGATCAGCTGATGGCATGTGGATGAATTGTAGTCCCCCACTTGATAATTGTATGTGGAATAGCTGAGGTATCATTCCAGAGCCAATAGCATGGAAACACACTCCTATAACTAAGTACTTCATGTGGGCATTGCCCCTTTTCCTTGCCTATAAGCTGAACTTTATGAAGGTGTCTGACAAACAGCATCACAGAGAGTAGTTAAACATAACTCTTACAATAAAGACTGTGGAGACAGGCCAACAAACTGCAGATGATGTTCCAGACATGTGGACAGAATGTAAGTATTGCCATTATACATTTGAAGTAATGCCAGGTTGACAGGGTTTGTGTGGATATGGCTGTTCTGCATGATTTTAAGTCTGACAGTTTTATGTAGTTGGCATACCTCTCACCTTTCGGGCTATCCGCAGACTGGTCAGGGGTTGGACTCTTATATTTGGTGTGTTACTCACACAATTTGTTATCTTTGGTAAACCAGTAGCATACTCTGAGGATTGCAGTCAGTAAATGGTAACATCCATGTGTGTTTCTGACTTCATATCCCTCAGAACAGATATGTTACAACAAACCCTATAACACCAGCAACTTTCTCAGAGTATAACAGCAATATTTCAAGTATGGCAATGTATTTGGGCCTCTGTCCACCAATTATGTCAGGGTTTGTCCAGATGTCATACAGTAGGAGGTTGATAGGTATAATGGTCTATCATTATTTAGTGCTGTCATTCCTGCTGAGGGGAAAGGCTGGAAAACATGTTGGAATCTGTACATTCGAGGTTGGTGTATGGAGAATGCTCTTAGATGTCCTTGTAACATATATGTGGGAGAGAGTAACACGTCTTTTAAAACTAGTCTATCAGAACATATAAGACATATTACTGATAAGAAAGAAGACAGTTATATAGCGGTACATTTGAATAAATCTCACCATGGGGACAGCAGTGGGTTCCAAAGTATTGTTTTGGAATACGTCTGTTCCTCAGTTTGAAGAAACATTCATAAAAGGACAATTGTTATGTACAGAATCAATGTACTAATATTAAATGTGATACTTTATCCCTTAGGAGGTTAAATGAGGAGTGTAATTTGAGGCGGTGTATTTAATTATGTAATTAAGTGTTAATTGCTTCTTGTGATTAAGGCAAGTATTTCCTGTAATGTTGTACTCCTTGAAGGCTTTGGCCAAGACATCAGAGTATAATAAACATGTGTGAATTACTGGCTGGTTATATTTCTCTTTGCTATGTTCAGTCATTTTAGTTGTTTTGCTATGAGGTTATTCTATGTCTGGCCATTGTGTATGGCCTATCATGATTTTGTAGCAGTGTACTGTTCACATATTTATTTGGACTGTATGTGGGGGGCAGATGTGAGTGTCATAGGTCCTTTTGTATCCAACTGTACATGCTGCCCCAGTTATGGGTGGTCTATCAGCAGCATATGTTTGTATGGGCATTTTGAGACATGTATGTATGTATGTGTATATATATATATATATATATAAATATATATATATATATATATATATATATATATATATATATATATATATATATATATATATATGTGTGTGTATATATATATATATATATATGTATAAATAAATCTCGAGTTTTGAGATACTGAACTCAAAACATCAAGATTTCAGTATCTCAAAACTCAAAAGTGGACAAAACAAAAAAAAACACTAGAATAATGTGCTTGCAGGGGAGCAAGCACCCCTGCACCCCCCACACCCCCTATTTAGATATACCAACTCCAAGATTGCGCTACCGTGAAGAGAACGGTAAGTGCATCAGGAGCATTACTGTTCTCTTCATGGTAGCGCTATCTCGGAGTTGGTATATTTAAGTAGGGGTGTGTGGGGGTGCAGGAGGGCTTGCCCCCCTGCAAACACATTACTTTAGCGATGGCTTTTTTTTTTTTTTTGGTTAACTTTTGAGTTTCGAGATAACAAAATCTTGATGTTTTGAGTTCGATATCTCAAAACTTGAGATTTTGGTATTTCAAAATTTAAAAGTGGACCCACCTCAGTATTTATTGGTAGTATATCTATATATTGTTATACACATATATGTATCTCCATACATATCTCTCTCTCTCTCTCTCTCTCTCTGTTTCTTTACAGATATATATATTTGTAAATACCAATCCTTCCTACTTGCACAGTGTCTCTTCCCTATAGTAAACTGACTGCAAAGAAGGGTAAGTTTGAGAAAACTTGCTAAAACCATACATCTGAGGTGGCTTACTGGTAAATTGCTTTAGTTATGGTGTGCAGGGTCCTGTGTTCAAGACTTGCAAACGCTGCTTATTTTGTTATTAGGCAGAACAAGGACTGTTGGATACAGAGTGATTAAGGCAGTTTTGAGCAGCTTTAAGCATGTTTGCGCAGGTTTGTGCAATGGTAAGCAGTGCTAATGTATGGTTAAATGAATAGGTGCTTACTCCGTGTAGGCTTCACTTACCAGTTTGCAAATCTGCTTAATATTTGCATTTAAGGATTGCTTAAACCTGCTAAGCATAGCTCAGCCCTGGTAACCATTGATCACATTCCAATCTAATAAAATAGCAGAGAAATGACATCTTTAATAAGTGTATTTATTTCCTGTACATGACATGCTTCTATGTGCTGTCATTATGGTAGCAAGAGGTGTGACTGCACTGTATGGGACACCTGGGTATACATGGATAGTACCACAATCTTTTTTCTTTGTATTTGTTTTATACATGGGTAGTATCACAGGTTATATACAGTCACACTTGCATGTTACACCAGCTACAGTGCACTGGTTGACAAAAATGGTTTAACACATAATGTATCATTACATTAGTACTTTTAGCAGTGCTATTCCAAGTAAAAGCAGATTGTAGTACTATAACCATATACCTCTGCATGCAAAGCTGGGACTCTGAGTACTATCTTGTTCTTGGTGTTTGAGCTGTATGTTTTTATATCTCTCCTACTGGATATTGATCTGATATTATGGTGTTAACTGTCGACTACAATGTTTTTTGAACATGTCCTTGAGGACTGCTGTTATATAGTAATGGCATACCTTTCAGTTTCAGACTTCTGTCTTTCAAAACATTCATCCTAATGCATAGCCTGTTGGCTATCTAATTTCTGTCTGTCCTCTGTACAGATGTGCAGATGTCAGGTATTGCTAAGGCCATACCACTATGTAGGTGCCCACATGGTATTGCGCTGTGGGCCTGGATAATGCTGCTAGTTCCAACATATGGGACATTCCTTAATGTGGGCCTTGCCCTATTTCCTTGCCTGTGTGAGGGACATTACAGAGGTGATGGGCTACAGATTCACATACAGTAGGTGGCAATACGTCACAGGACAGGACATGTGGAGACAGCCAAACAACATGGGGAACATATCCCCAGATTTGTGAACAGATTTTATGTCATCAGTGTTGTTATACACATGGTGGATTGATAGATTGACAGGGTTTATGTGGACATGCATTCAATGCATGACTTCACGACTGTCAGTGATATGTCTCTGAAATACCTCTCCACTGGCACGCTGTCCACATACTGGCCCCATGTTTGCCTGTTAAGTTTTGTCTGTTCCCCAGACAATTAGTGTCCTTGGTAAATCAGTTGTGGACTC